>NC_041221.1:116717051-116780535 GCF_002837175.3 Physeter macrocephalus
TAGTGGCTGCACCAATTTACATTCCCACCAACAGTGTAGGAGAGTTCCTTTTTCTCCACATTTTGTATTGCTTGTTAGTTTTTGATTCTGTTACCTGGCTATATTAACATGCAGCCAGGATTGAGAATCCAGGTGATTTCATCTAGTCCCACGGAATAAATACCAAATTCTAGCTAATGACTCCCAAGTTAACGTATGTCACACGTCTTTTCCGAACTCCAGACGTGGTGATTCTGTTGTCTCTTTTAAATTTCCTCTAGGAATAGACTTCTTGATTCCACCGCCACCCTTCTCCCCTCACCCAAAGCTGCTCCTCTCCTGGGTTTGTCCTTCTCTGTCAACACATTTGTATACAGAGCTCTCAGGCGAAAAGCTTCGGTGGCATCTTGATCCCTCATCATTTCACAGCTAGTCCAACAGCCAGTCCTGTTCGTTTCTCTTCCAAAGCATATCCCACATCTCACCACTTCTCCTGCTACCACCGTTTCTCATCTCAATGACCTCAGTAGCCTCCTAACGCCCCCTGTGCTCTTGCCTCCCCCTTCAGCTGCTTTTCATGTAGTCAGAGTGCTCTTAGAAAACCCATCAGACCGTGTCACTCCCTTGCTCTAACTCCCCCTGTGCCTTCCCATCACAATCAATAAAGTCCACCCTCCTTACCCTGAGCTAGAGGGCTCCCTTGACCTGGCCTCGGCCTAACTCTCCAACCTCATCTCTTACCACCCCTGCTTCCTTCACTCCTCTTGGACCACATTGCCTTGCTGGCTCCTCAAGCTCTTCCAAGCTTGTTCCTACCTCAGAACCTTTGCACCTACCCTTCCCTCTGCCTGGAAGGCCCTTCCTCTTAGCTCGTTCCTTGGCTCTCTCCCTCACTCTTCAGATACCATGCCATCCAAAATGCTCCTCTCTCCCAATCACCCTCTCCCTTTCTTCTAGTTTATTTTTTCCTTCCACAGCATTTATCTCTGCTTGACATCCTTTTTTTCTGGCTGTTTCACTAGAACTTTTGTCACTGCTCTGTCCCCAGCACTGTAAGCAAGCAGTGCCCATACAGAGTAGATGACCAGTAAATACGTTTTTTTTTTTTTCAGTAAACACTTTTGACTGAACAACAGAATGCCACTTGTGTAACCTTGTGTTTTGTCACTTCTGTGGCCCTTAGCCCCTCTTCCAGCTCCTGAGCAGACCACGCTGGCTTATGGCCAGAATCTCCTGCCAGGTTTATCTCAGAACCTTCTCTCTTCTGCTGCCTCCCATCTGGGCCCTGCCTGCTCACAGACGACTCCAGAAATATCAAGGGGTGGGGAAGAAGTCAAGCAGCATCTGGCATTTAAATGGTGGGTGCATGGCCACCATTCAGTTCCTTCTTGATGGTTCAGCACAAATCCCTACTGCTCCTGGTTTCTATATGCAGTCTTTTCCTTGACAATCCACCCTCCTGATTTCCTTCTTTTCTCTCTCTGTCCCCTCTCAGTCTCCTCTGCAGGCTCCTTCCTCTTCTTTGTCCATCCCTTAAATGTCAGTATTTCTCAGGGCTTTGTCTGGGTTCTCTGCCCTTCTTTTTTTTTTTGCGGTATGTGGGCCTCTCACTGTTGTGGCCTCTCCCGTTGTGGAGCATAGGCTCCGGACGTGCAGGCTTAGCGGCCATGACTCACGGGCCCAGCGGCTCCGCGGCATGTGGGATCCTCCCGGACCGGGACACAAACCCGTGTCCCCTGCATCGGCAGGCGGACTCTCAACCACTGCGTCACCAGGGAAGCCCCGTCTGCCCTTCTTATTCCACTCTTTCCCTTCATGATCCCATCCATTCCTAGGCCTTCAGAGTCTCTACATGGTAATGACTTCCAAAGTTATATTTCAAGCCTAACCTAGCCTTGTCTGTCCAGTTGTAAAGTGTTTATCAATACTTGGATATCTCACAGGCAACTCAAATTTGATGGGAAGTAAGCTGAACTTACTTCCTCTTTGAGTTTTCCCCTCAGTAGATGATCCAATTGACTATCCAGAAGCCTGGAAGGCATCTTCCTGTACATCAATCAATTGCCAATATTATCAGTTCTCCCATTAAATAGCTGTAGAATCTGTACACTTCTTGTCACAGCCTACTGCCACCAACTAAGACCAGGTTACCACCATCATCTCTTACCTAGATTCCCTTAAGGACAGTTGACATGCCACATGCCCCCCTACTCCCCCCTCCATACCAGTCTGGTTCCCTGTGCTTCTCTTGGTCTTTATAAAATATCCATCTGATTGTGTCATCCCCTGCTTAAGACACTTTATTAGAGTTTTGATAAAGTCTAAAATTTTAAATAGGCCTTATAAGATCCTTAATAACCTGTAGACCATAGCTGTTAGAATATCTTGGAAGTATCTGGCTCCTTTCCTTCCTCCTTCATACCCCCTCCTACCTCCCCAGGGGCTACCATTGAGTAAGGCCTACATAAATATTGTTGAATGAATGTGGGAAGGCAGAGGCCCTGGACTGTAATTGTGAGTGTCCTCAAATTCTTTTTTTTTTTTTTTTTTTAGCAAGTGAAGTCATTTTATTTTTAAGCTTGAAATATCGCTATTAACAGCCTTTTTAAAACGGGTTCAGATTTTCAATGTTTTTTAGTGTCCTCAAATGCTGATTTAATTTATCTTAAAATTTCTAAGGTTTCCAGAATAAAAAAAAAAATTCGGTTTTTGTGTACAGTCCCGTGTATATGTTTCCCTCAGCTCCGTGGCTTCCAGGGTTGTTAAAAACAGAACTAAAAGTAGTATGTGGGATTCTGCTAGCAAATCATTTCCAATCTGTGCTCTCTGAGTGGCCGTTAAGTGCTGAGCTCAGGAGGCTGCCAAACAGGACATGGGAACCAAACCGCATTTGTGAGCCAGTGGCCAGCAGGGAGGCACACTGGCTGAATGGGCCTCTGCGGTTAACTTTTTCAACTTGGGCTTGCGTAAGCCGGCATCAGAATACCTGAGACTTGTTGTGACTTGTCTGAATAGTTTATTACATTTTCAAACCTGTTTGGGAAGAAGGCTTACGCACAGCAGAGTGTTTGGGGCTTGCAGAGTAAATCTTATTTAAAAGAAATAGACAAAAATGTAATCGTGTTTAACCTGTAATAATATAAGTGAGACTGTTGATCTCAGTTGTAATGAATCTAAAGAAGAACGGTAAAAGGCTTTTTCCTTAGAAGATCCAGGTTGGCATTTCAGACTTCAGCCCCAGGGCTGGGAGCTCCTGGGTGAGGTTTCCAAGTCTTCATCCTCTTCTATCTTCTAACTTCTTTAAAACGAGGATCCGAGGGGCCTAACAGTCAGTGGTGAGTCAGAGCGATCAGCGATCAGCAAGAAAGGAATGACACACTTCCTGCCTGAAGTTCTAGGGAGTTTTTTTGTTTGTTTGTTTGTTTTTCTGTTTTGCTCTGAAGATTCCCTAAAAAGACAGAAGATTGCCCTGGCCATCTCTTGATCAGCAGCCTTTATTATTTGGAGGAAATCTACCCTGCTATACCTTCTTGTTACTAACAGGTTTTTGAAAACCTTTTTCCCTTATTGCAAAAGCATCACATGGTAGTGTAGTGTATTTTATCTACTATAATTTGACAAAAAAGTGAAAAATGAAAAAAAAAAAGGTTACTCCTTAATTTCAGCACTCAGAAACAAACATTTTGTGAATATTACCCCGGGCTGTTTTGTGTATGCCTGTAGTTTTTCTCTACAAAAATTGTATAGTACTTAATGTGATTTCTTTCTTCTATTGCTCTGTAGCCTTTGTGAAGAGCTCTCTGTTATTAATTACTCTACAAAATCATTTTTCAAGGCTGTCTTACGTGCCATTGTATAGACATGCCATAATTCACTTAACCAGTCCCCTATTTGGACAGATGAGCTGTTTTTAACCTTCACCATTGTCATAACATCACGCAACTCCCTTGCTCGTAGCGGCTGTCCATACTTGTCTCTGTTTCATTGGATGTGTTCTTGGAAGTAGTTCAAAGTACATGTGGAGTTTGAAGGTTTTGATCTTTATTGCCGCTTTGCCTTCCAGACATTTGTCCTGTTTTACATTCCCACCATAGAGTATAAACTTCTTACCATGCCCTGTGTGGCCCTACCTACTCTGGCCTTTGCACGACCCCCAGCTGCTTCTTCCTGTGCTTCCAACACTACAGCCACACTGGCCCTCTTTCCACTCCTCTCCCTGGAGTGGGCCAAGCTTGTCTTGTCTCAGGCTGAGCACCTGCTCCCCCCGCTGCTTTTCCTGCTCTTCTTCTAGCTCTTGACATACACCTCCGGTGCCACCTCTGCCAGAGTGGTCTCCATCAGAACGCCCTGTTCATTTCCATCCTCGCCCCTCTTGAAATCTGTCCTTTAGTTATTTATGTGTTTACTTGGCTGCCAGATCTTGCTCCCATTGAATGTCAGTTCATGTGTTTTATTTCCCACCATGTGCCCAGTGCCTAAGTCAGTGCCTGGCATGCAGGAAGTCCCAGGTAAATGCAGGTTAATTTTGTTGAATGAATGAAGAAATCTCCCTGTTGCCTAGGGAAGTACAGTGTAATGGGATGATGAGATGTATACAGCAGTGGCTCTCCCTTGGGGCAAAACGGGCTAAATGTGGTAAAGAAGCTTTGAAGTTGCATGGGAGACAGAGGAGTAGGAGCTAGCTGCAGGCATCATGACAGGCCTGCTGTGAGCGGAACCTTGGGAGGCTGGCAGTGTTTTGTAGCTGATGATGGTGGAAAGGACCCCAGAGGCCAAGGAAAGCGGGTGAGCAGGGACCTGGAAGTAGAACAGCGCTAAGCCTGATGGGGGCAGGACTGGGGACTGCCTTAAATCCTGTGCTGACAGAGTGGACTCTGGTCCATGAGCAGCTGGGAAGCACTGCACATTCCTCATCGGAGAGTGATGTCATAAAGTGAGGATGGGGAAGCCCTTTTTCTACTCAATTCTAGGCACAGATAGTGACGTCTTGGTGCTAGAGCTGTGCTTTGAGAAGGTGTGCCATGAGGGCAAGTGAGTGAAAGGAACAGGAAGTTGAGGCCAACGGATGAGGCCTGAGATAGGATAGGGCATTGGGGCTGGAACAAGGGGGAGGCAGAAGGGCACTGCAAGAGTGGGGAAATGGGAGAACTTGGTGGCTGGCAGGACGAGAGCGAGGTCCACGATGACACTGAGGTTTCAAGTCTGAACGGCTGATGGGAAGATGAGATACGGAGCCCAGAAGAGAGGCTCTTTTGGGGTAAGGAGGCATTTGAATTTCGTTTCAGCCCATCCTTTTGCTGTATTTTTTCTTCCATATAAATTTATTTATTTATTTATTGGCTGCGTTGGGTCCTCGTTGATGCATGCGGGCTTTCTCTAGCTGCGGTGAGCGGGGGCTACTCTTGGTTGTGGTACACGGGCTTCTCGTTGTGGTGGCTTCTCTTGTTGCAGAGCATGGGCTCTAGGCACATGGGCTTCAGTAGTTGTGGCACGCAGGCTCGGTAGTTGTGGCTCGCGAGCTCTGGAGCTCAGGCTCAGCAGTTGTGGCTCACGGGCTTAGTTGCTCCGTGGCATGTGGGATCTTACCAGACCAGGGCTCGAACCCCTTGTCCCCTGCATTGGCAGGCGGATTCTTAACCCCTGCGCCATCAGGGAAGCCCTCCTTTTGCTGTATTAGTGAGCATTTTCCAGATTAAAATAGCCCATGTGCTCTCCATTGTCCTGAAGGACTTTGGGTGACGAGAGGATAGAGGAGGGGAGACAGAAATGTACGACAGGATAGGAAACTCTGGGCTCCAGTGGCCCCTCCTCATCTGTAAGAGAGGACTGCTTAGTGGGAAGGGAAAACGGGGCTCCGACATCTCTCCAGGAGGTGAGAGGTGGTTTGCTGGCCAGTGTCTACTCCTCAGTCACCACATGGAAGAAGCTTGTTTGATGTCAGCTTGTCGTTGGGTAAATATGTTCAGCTGTAGATGGAGGAGGATGGGGTGGAAGACAAGCGCTGATGGTGGGTGCCTGAGCAGGAGGGGCTCTGAGTACAAATGGGATGAGGCCCAGAGCTGGGTGACACAATCATCCTTCCCCTGCAGATGGTCAAAACTGGTGTGTGTGTTTCCTGGGGGCAAAAATCAAGCAGAAACTTTACTCAAGACATGCTGTAATTTCTAATGGCTGTCTAAATTGAAACACTTCTGAAAGTTGTTGTTGTTGTTGTTGTTGTTGTTTTTTGTGGTATGCGGGCCTCCCTCTGTTGTGGCCTCTCCCGTTGCAGAGCACAGGCTCCGGACGCGCAGGCTCAGCGGCCATGGCTCACGGGCCCAGCCGCTCCGCGGCACGTGGGATCCCCCCAGACCAGGGCGCGAACCTGGTTCCCCTGCATCGGCAGGCGGATGCGCAACCACTGCGCCACCAGGGAAGCCCTGTTGTTGTTGTTTTAAATTTAGCTTTCCAAATAGCCGCATGGGTAAAACTACAAAATGAAAAAGCTCTCTGTCCTCTAAAGGAGAATGGAGAGTAGAACTGCTTTGATGGCCTTCTCTAGAAAGCTGTCTTTTCAAGAAAATAACCTTCTGCCACCTTGAAAGCAAAAGGTTTAACAGAATCCAAATGAGAATGGTGGAAGCACAGATGGAAAGACAGCAGAACTTGGCGAATGAGAGACCATCCAAACCAAGAGAGGAATCAGTGATAACTGGCTGACAGGGTGATGATGGGATCCACAGAGGTTAAAAGAGGGAGGGAAATGATCAGGTTTGGCCAGGGAAGGAGGATGAGGAATTCAGCTTGGGAAGTATATGTTGTGTATTAACTAGAAATTCTAGAAATTTATAGAGAAATTAACTCTACCACTGGAGAGTTTTTCTTGGCAAATTTAGAGTTTAATTCGTTTAGTATTTTATTACAAGGGATCGTGTTCAGTTTCACATGAAGGTTTGCAATGGAAGAATGCTATAAAATGTCAGGACTCTGTGTATGTTCAGCTCAGCAGAAAATAAACCACATTCAAGTGCCAGCATATTTATTGCAACAGGTGCTGGGTGTTTCTGTGCTTTGTAAAGGCTGATTTAGTGTTTTCATTGGTAGTGCGAGTGTGAAGAGAGATTGGAGCCTGCATCATAGGAAGACAGACATACATGCTCCTTCTAGAGTCCTAAGATCTGACTCTCGCCACCACTGCACTGCTAACCAGCCAAGCGGTTATTTATTTATTTATTCGTTTGTTTGTTTGCTTGCTTCTGAGTAACATTTTATAAAATGTATCGTTAAGACCTACAAACACGTACTATGTGATAGAAAAGTCTGCCTTCCCACACTTATTTTTTATGCAGCCCATCTTGGAGGAGGCTGCAAAGTGCAGTCAATGTGAGGATGGACTTGAGAAATCTCCACCCCCGCCCTGTCTCTGGGGCCAGGGCTGGCCCCCAGCAGCTCCCGTTCCCACTGTTGAACTCACTTCTCTGCCCAACCTTGAAAGGTGGGTTGCCAGGTGTTCTCTTTATTTTCCAGACAGTCCCCTATTTGTGCTTTCTGTCTGGTGAACCAAGGACAATTTCGTGATATGATATGAAGAGATAAAAGCCAACAGATTTGGAATGAGATCCTTATGTTCCTACCTTGGCATTGCACTGAGCGGGTATGTTAAATTTATGGAGCTTAGTTTCCTCGCCTGTAAGCCGGGGATAATGGTGCCCACCTCCCAGGGTTTCGGTGAGGGCTGAGCGAATGTAGGGAAATCATGCATGCTGCTCGGCATCTAGTGGGATTTCCCGACCGAGGTCCAGGCATAAACTATGCGCTTCTATGCTGGCACAGGCCCTTTTGGGTGAGAGAGGGTGAGTCTGACCATCCGCTGTCTCTGTGATAACATCCAGAAAACGCTTCTGGAGCACCTTACCAGTCTCAGGCACTGAGTCCCCTGGAGTAATTCCCCTTTAGTGTGCCTTCCTCCCTTGCCAATGACTCCTTCCTCCTTGAAGAAGAGCGGATGGGCAAAGGAAGCAAGTTGAATCAAAGAGGAGACCCTGCTCAGTTCTCTGGTTTTAGGGTGGCCATTGAGAGGTTGAAGTGGCTGGGAGAAGGCCAGAAAGGAGGGGCCAGATGGGACTGATGGGGAAAGGGGAGGGTCGAATGGAAAGAAAACAGCACTACTCTTGGCAGTCACTAGATCATGCACTAGGGGCTAGGGAGCATATGGGAATGCCAAAGCATAAAGATCAAGGTGTTTTGCAGACATTTCCAGTTCTGACCCAGAGACTGTAGAATCTGTTGAAATAAACAGGTGAAATGCAAATTTTCACGCAGCCATGAGGATGTGGGTGGCCATAGAGGAAATGTTTTTCCTGGGGTGTGTAATAAGCAGTCAGTGAAACTAGGCCAGAGAGAGAGCACGTGTTCTGGAGATCACCCTGGGTCTCATGGCTTAGATCTCATGGCTTCTCTTCTCAGCCCTGCCCCACCTTGCAGGGCCCTGTTGCATATGCTGCTTCACCTCTTTGAAATTGCGCTTGCCACCCACCTTCCCGGGGTGTGGAGACAGTGGATTAAAGTGATAGTGCCTTGCTCTGAGATGCCTAGATAATGTGGAGAGCATGCACACTCAGGAGCAGAATCTGGTTTTCTAAAAGCCACCGTCATGTGCTTGCTTGCAGATAGCTGGAGAAGAAATACCACATAAGACACACTCAGACTTCCCTAACGACGCCTTATTTAGTGTCGCTGCCAAGCTCTGGAGTGCCTCTATCACCAGCAATGCCAGTTGCACTCCCGGGGGTGTTGGGGTGCTGAGCGGTACCTTGCTTCAACTGCAGAGCTGAGCTCACCAGAAAGAGAGAGAGAGCCATGCATACTCCTGAGCAACAATCACCTTTGTAAGGCTGGATCTGGACAGAGACCTCGGCCACTAGGCCATCACGCAGGGTTTCTAGGGATAGACGTTCCGGTTGCCTCCCATCTCCCTGTCTCAGGGCACGGATGATGCTTCTGCACTGGGCGACTGTCACAACTGTTGATCCTTAGATCTGTCAGGAACGTCCTAATTGCAAGTCCTAGGGAAGCATAGGGGAGCTGTGTTCGTATCTCCAAAGGCAACTGAAGCGAGTTAGATACGTTGTTAGATAAGGCTATTCTGTGAGTTTTGAGTGTTCCACAATCTCCCCAATCTTTAGCCTCTGTCTATGATTCTTCTTTCTTTCCAAATGGAGGATGAGCAGAATTTAAAATTACAACTGCTGGGACCGCTTTAAACGGCAAACTTTGAATAGCTCTGAATACGTAAGACCTCGGCATTCTGGTCTCAAGTAAGAGAGGAAGGAGGGATGTCTTAAGGACATGACATCCTGCCTGATCTGTAGCCCATTCAAATGTGTTGCTTTTCTTTGGCCGCACCGCGTGGCTTGCAGAATCTTAGTTCCCCGGCCAGGGATCGAACCCGGGCCCCAGCAGTGAAAGTGCCAAGTCCTAACCACTGAACTGCCAGGGGATTCCCTAGATTTGTTGCTTTTTATTCTCCCGTTGTTGGAGTGCTCTCTCCAAAATCAAGAATTGGTTCTCCCGGGTACGGAGGTGACCAACTGATACGTGAGACTCTAATGCTTGCAGCCTTCTCTGCCCTTGCCTCTCACAGGCAGGACTTCCATGACTGTGTCTGGAGCATGTGTGAGGGCTGTGCTGCCATGTTGGCAGTTGTTTTCTGTGATGCTGTGTACCTCTCCCCGCTGCCTTCCCTTCCTGCAGCTTCACTGTGCTGTGCTATTCACAGCAGTGGACAGAGTGGTTCCTGGTAGCCACCTAGCCATGCAGCTACCCCTGAGGCCACATTTTAAGGAAATGTGAGACCCTGCTTCCTCTGTTTAGATAAAGCATTTCTGCTCTTTACATTTTGTAACTTACCCTTGGAGTTGCCAGTGTACTGGGGTTTGAGAGGTCTTTCTGATTTGGAGTCCTTCGCTTCCAGGAGGAGTTTTCTCTTGGCATCTTCTTTGACCCTTAGTCCCTGATGAAGTTGTCATAGCATCAAGGGGCCAGTCAGAATTTGGGGAGGTAACACAAAGGAACACAAAAGGGAGGTTTCTAAGGTATAAACCTCAAACCTCTGTGAGTTAGTCACATAGTCACATGATAATGCTGGCTGAAGGAAATGAGAAAAGTGTAATATGTTTGTCAGTTGGTGTTGATTTGGTATTTCTTTCAGCCTCCTCCCTGATTTAGTAGTAGGCATTTGATTTTTCTTTTTTTTTTTGCCGTGCACCTTGCGGGATCTTAGTTCCCCGACCAGGGATTGAATCCGGGCCACGACAGTGAAAGTGCCCAGTCCTAACCACTGGACCACCAGGGAATTCGCTATAGGCATTTCATTTTATTTCAGGTCAACAATAATGCTTATTGCTATTTGAGCATTTGCTGTGAATCGGGCAATATGTTATTTGCTTCACATGGTTCTCTTTACATCTTGATAGCAATTCTACGAGGTAGATGATGTTATTCTCATTTGACAGAGAACAAAATTGTTCAGAGAAGTGAAGTAACTTGCAAGTCTACAAAACCAGGAAGTGGCGCGGCAGGAATTTGAACCTGACCTAGCAGACTCCAGAGCATTTGTCCATTGCATTCCACTTGGGATCTTTTTTGCTGAGTACCTAGTAGGCTCAAGGCAGAGTGTTACTGCTGCAGAAGATAAAAATAAAATCAACAAACTTGGGCTTCCCTGGTGGCACAGTGGTTAAGAATCCGCCTGCCAATGCAGGGGACACGGGTTCAAGCCCCGGTCCAGGAAGATCCCACATGCCGTGGAGCAACTAAACCTGTGCGCCACAACTACTGAGCCTGTGCTCTAGAGCCCGCAAGCCACAACTACTGAGCCCTCGTGCCACAACTACTGAAGCCCGCGCACCTAGAGCCCATGCTCTGCAACAAGAGAAGCCATCGCAGTGAGAAACCAGCGCACCGCAACGAAGAGTAGCCCCCGCTCGCTGCAACTAGAGAAGGCCTGTGTGCAGCAACAAAGACCCAAAGCAGCCAAAAATAATAATAATAAAGAAAATAAATATTTTTAAAAAATAAAATAAAATCAACAAACTTACCACACATTTGAAGATAAGATAGGTATGCCACCAAAGATAATAGAAGGACAACTGTTAGAGGTACCCAGAAAGCGTTACCAAGGAGGCTCAATCGAGGTGCCGTGGTGGTTAAAGGAAGTGGCTGAGATGCTAACGCCTGTTTGGGATCCTCAGGAAAAGGATTTAGAGAGGGGGTGCACTTGAAGTGGGCCTTGTGAGACTGGCCGAACCTTGCCCGGTGGGGAAAGATTTGTGGGTGATGATGACTGTCAAATGCCCAGGTAAATAAATAAGCTTCTAAAGAGACTATTAGAGTGTACATGTGCATATATCTCTATGTATGTACATGCGTGTATTGCGTGTGCGTGGGTGCACTCATACATACATTCTTTATGAAGACCTTATATTCTCTTCAAAAGCAAAAGACTAATGATTTTAAGTAGCAATGTTGTCCAAACTCTATTCTCTAGTTTTCCTGAGAACCAGAACACCTTTAAGCAATACCTACTATTAATAGACATTCATGTTTATACTGGCCAGGTAGGAATGAGGTTTTTTTTAAATTTTCTTTCTTCTAGGCGTCTATGATTAGGGCCACTCCCTTTTTTAAAAAAAAGTATCTGCTCCTCTTTCCTAGCACGTTGAAACGTTAGACTTCCTGTTTCTGCTTGATTTTGAAACTATCTCCCGTTCACCTATCACAGGTAATCCCTGTGTCTCTGTGTAGTCGTAGTTTACAGGTAGCAAGTGCAGGCAGCAACCAGTCCGTCCCACTGTGGATGCAGAGACCTCTCTGGAGTAACAATTAAAGGCTGCATAATGCATTCCACTACAGGTGACGAAAACCAGGTCCCAGAATAACAAGCAAAACAACTTTTAAAGTGACTCTTGTTGACCACTGTCTTCTGTGCATTGGTTTGGTAAACTTATGGTTGATTCTTCGAAAGGACGGTATAAATTCTGTTGAATTATTCTCGGGGAGGACTGACTCTCCCTGAAGGCGATACGGATGCCAGAGAATACACATCAACAGTGTGGCTGTGTATGTTCCTCTGGTCTGTGTGACTCTACCAAGACTCTGTGAAGCTGTTCTTCTGATTGATACGGGGAAATATGCTGAAACTACGTGAGTTAACTGTACCCTCAGACTAACTTCGATGTAACATCTTTGTCAGAATCTGGCAGAATGTTCAGATGACTAAACTCTGTGGTGTTGCTGTCTACAAGGAAATAATCTTTGGTCACGGCTTTAAAGTGGTTGTGTTCACTGTTTTGTTTTGGGTTTTTTTTGCTATGACTCTGGGTGTGGAGAAGCGGTATTAAGCTGAGGGACGTTTGAGTACTGTGGGTGGAAAAAATGGCATCTGAAGTTTGCATGTAGACAGTTTCGTTTGTACACAAATGAAGGATTGAAATGTTTCAGAAATGGGGCTCTGAACCGATCGAGAACGTTTTCACATAAAGTTTCTCCTTTTGACAATTTATATGTGTTTACTAACTCTCATACATCTCTGGATCCCAGTGGTCTGGTAGTGGCGGTAACACCTTTAGGAGAACTGCAAACACAAGGGTGTTTATTTCTGTTCTCGCATTATGTAGGGATTTGTCAGAATATCGCTGCTACCATTTCCTCTAACAGCCAATAAGGGATTTAACCCCACACATAAGGCCTTTTGTACTTTAAAAATATACCTTAGGCTTGTTTTCAGCCTTACTTAATGCTTCTGTAAGTAAACTTAATTTTAAGATAAATTGGAAACGTTTTCAAGGATTGAAATAAAGAGAGCCTTTTAAAATAGCCCTTAAAGTTATATTGGTATTTACACACTCTTGTTCAAGTCTATACATAATATTTGTTGAGGTTTATCTAAAATTTTTCTGCTCAGAAGACTTTCTGGACCTTAAGTTGAATACTAGGAAGGAACTAGAAATTGGAAGACATAGATGAGTGTTAATATATCTAGTTTCTTGGCCCATGAATTGAACCTCTGGCAGCCAATGCTATTTCGTAGAGCCGTGACTACTTCTGTTATGTGGAACGTGGTCACCTGCACATCTTTTATATGAAATGTACATTTGCCTACCAGATGCCCAGAGCTGTGTGTGTGATTGTCTGTCAGCTTTCTTTATATATGTATATAGGCACATTCTATCCAATATATAAAACTGGTTATGTGTCTGTGACTGTATATCATGGCATATGTACAGTTGGAATCAGAGCCAGGTTTGCTTGGGCAGGTTTTGTGGGAGAAGTGAATTTTGGGTAGAGTTCTACAGCGGGGGTTAGGGTAAGTAATGTACTTTGGCAGAAAGAAGTGGACATAAAACTTCCAAGGCTGGAGTGATTATATTAAACGCATTCGAGTAAGCATGCACCATTTAGGAGCAAACGTAAATTATTTGTTGAAAATAGCCAGGCTAAAAGTGAAGAGGAGGCAAGGAGAGAAGTGTATCAGAGAACAGGAGGGGTGTGTGGGAGCTTCTCTCTTCTGTGTGGCTGGTAAATGTCAGCCGCGGATACCAGCACACCCAGACCATGTTGCCATCTAGTGGAACTGGCTGAAACGCACGGGGAGCATCAGAACCTCTTCTCATTGCAGGTTAAATTAATAGTGTGGTCATCTTGGCAATAGAGAAGCTTACTTCTCTTTCCCCTGGAGATTTTAGATGCAGAGTTTGAGAAAGGAGATGGATGTAACTGTGCTCCCCCCAAAAGTATTAATTTTGACTCTTGAAAATGGAGCTGAGCACCAATATAAAGAATCTCCCATAGACAACGTTTGGAGGCCGTGGTCTTGCTGAGAGTGTAGGGTGTTTGTGGCCCTTCAGCAGCTCAGATCATGGAACATGCAGGAAGCAGCACTCGAGAGGGTCTGCAGCAGAGTGAAAGCCCACCACGTACGTCTCTGGGTTGGCTTGTTGTTTCATGTGGTTATGCAGTCCAACCCGTACAGCGGTGGCAGAGGACAGCCCTTCAGCCATGTTCACCGCAGCCCACAGACCTCGGAGCTGGAAGTCATGGTAGAGAGCTGTACACCTCCTGTCCTCCCTTCCACCCACCCGTGCATGCATCCATTCAGCAAAACTTAATGAATTCCTTATCTGTATCAGGGACTCTTCCAGGTACCAGGGATACACCAGTGAACAAAACAGAGAGAAATCCCTGCCCTTGGAGAGTAGACATTCTACTAGGGGATACAGACAATAAAATAAATAAGTAAAATATATAGTAGGTGGGATACTATTAAGTGCTAAGGAGGAAAAAAAATTTTTTTAAGCTGAATAGGAGGATAAAGATGGGTGTGTGTGTGTGTGTGTGTGTATGTGTGTGTGTGTAGGATTTGCAATTGTGTGTCCTCACAGAGAATGTGATATTAGACTCACCTGAAATATGTGAGGAAGCCACACCTGTGAATAACCTGGGGAAGAACATTCCAGGCAGAAGGAAAGCAGATGCAAAGGTCCTGAGGTGGGAGTGGGCACGGTATTCCAGAAACAGCCCTAGTACTGATAAGAAAGAGGACAGGGGATGAACCAGAGAGATGGTGAGGGGCCAGATAAGGTGGCACGTTGTGGACAATTATGATGAATTTGACTTTCACTAGGCATGAGATGAGAAGCTGTTTGATTTAGTCTAACATTCTCATTTTACAGATGAAAGTTAGGACAGGGAAATCAAATCAGGCGTCCATAATTATTCAGCATGATAGTGCCAGAGCCGGGATGGGAACCTGCCTCCTAACGGCCCACTGCCTGCCCAGTGGCACAACCACACACAGGCCCAGACTTCCACGTGCAGTGGTTTAAGAGGAAGCCAGGTGCTGGGGGCTCCTCCAGCAGCTGTTTGGTTGTTCCCCCAGCATGAACTACCTACCTATAGAGGCCCCACAGCAAACACAGGAAAGGATCAGACCTCTGAACTCAGAGGAGTCCTCTGCCCAAAATGCCTTCCTTTGTTTGACTATAGAGATAAATCCTTGGATTTTCCCAGTGGTTACACGCAAGAATCTACAATCTTGTAAAGCCTCCCTACATTCATTTCTAAGTTAATTGGATATAGTTAACATCCAATTCCTATAGTCCCAAATGTTTGATCACAGTTCTCAGTATCACACATCTCCATAAAAGTTAGTAAGATGGCGTATTACATGTTACTTAAAATGAATTTGAAACAGAATTACCAGCTGAGGAGAGAGCAAGTGGTTACCATAAAATACAGTTTGACTTGGACAAATTTTGCCCAACATTCTTGCTTTAATTTGAGTCAATTCAAGCTTTTTTCTTTTTTTTTTCTTTTTTTTCTATCTGTCTCCTTTGGATCTCATGACAGATGTCCTCTGGACACAGGTCAAACCCTCTAATCTCACTTTCTGATGGTCAGACTAGTGCTAAGCCTAGAGGAGAATGGCTTTGTGCTGTCGTCTGCATCACCTCATGTCCTTTAATCACCGTGGCCTGTATCTTGTGCACAAAGCAACATGAGGTCTTTGCATAAGGTTGTCCCATCTTGTGGGGAGAACTAACTCATCCCTATCTCTTGCCCCTTCTTTCCTTTCCTTTCCCCCTAAAGCAAAGCTCCCATTATAGGTAATGTGAGATTTATATCATCATCTTATTTTGCATTTATATTTGTTTGCATAGTACTTTCTCTCTCACTTTCTCTCTCTCTCTCTCTCTCTCTCTCTCTTTCTCTCTCTCTCTCTGGGGTTTTTTTGTTTGTTTGTGTGTTTTTTGCCAAACAAGTTAATTTCATGTGTTCATTTGTGTACATTGTCTTTAAATGAGCTCTGAAACCCCACTGCCATTAGCGTTGCATTCTTTGGAATCCTTTCTGTGGTTAAGGTCTTTGTCTCCCCCTGGAGCCAGAGGGCACAGACCCCTGTGGTCCTTTGATTCCTGGTCTTGAGGAGAGTAATGCTCCTGGTGGAGCTGGCTTTGGTGAGACCCTGAGAAGGAGTGCTTGCTGGAGGAGATTCCATTATCAAAACTCAGGACAACAAAGCAAATGCAGAAATGCAGGTATTTTTGTGGAGGTTGCTAGGAGCAGTAAGTGGGCCTTAAGAAAACTTGACAAGAACCATTTCTACATTACTGGCTTATGAACAAGTATTTGCTGCATGTGGGTGACAGAGAATGAGAGAGCTGCGTCAAAGGTGCCTTGAAAGACAACCTAATTAAAAACTTAGCTGATTTCTCCAGTTTCCAGAAAGTCCTTCTGTTGGAATTTAGTGTTTCAGCTGTAAGGCTGCAGTGGAAAGCTAAGTGTTTTAGTTGTGTGCTGTGTGTGTTTGTAACAAGCCGCCCCAAATGGACTTTGAGCACATCCGAAGGCAAAAATCTGGCCTGACCTTATTAGGCCAGTGTTTTCCATTGTTGATCTGCCCCTTCTCTACTATTTAACAACTTCTTAGCCTTCAAGGAATGTGTCCCTGAGCTTCTCACCATACCCTTAGCTCCTGGGAGAAATTCCAAAGTAGCTCTAACCTGACTCTAGATTGGGATCTGGAGCTTTTATACACACACCTTCCCAGCTCCTTGTCCTGCCTGCCTTCCAAGTCTTGCTCTTTCAGCCCCTGTGAGGAAGGCAGCCACCCCACTGGGGCAGGGATGTCCTCACACAAGGCCCATCAAGATGTCCCATCAGGGATGGTGGGGCAGGGCCATGCTGGGAGTGGAGGAGGATGCCCAGGGACCCAGGTCCTACCTCTCATACTTCCCTCCCTGTGTGTGCCACTAAGGTATCTCAGCATCGCCTCCCCGCCGCCCCCCACCCCCCAGGTTTCTGCTCTCAACTACCACTGCCATCAGGTAGACAGGACTTAGCCCTGCAGGAGGAGGGGCATCCAGGCTGCACTATGACCTTTGTTAGGCAGCAAGCTTGAGGAAATGGGAGAGAACGGTTTGGTCAGCTGTGCATCCTCAGCCTCCATTACCCGCTGTCCTTTAGGGACCAGGCACATGGGTAAGGCTGGCAGCAAGATTAGAAGTCCTCAAGCATGCTCCTCATTTGTGGCCCACGATGTTGTATCAGTTATGGCTCTTCTTGTGCAAGAAAGGAACCCTAGTTTAGACTGGCTCATACAAAAGTGGATTTTTTATTAGTTGCATAAGCAGAATGAGATTTGATTTAGCAGTGCAGTGATGTCAAGGACCCACTTTTTCTCCAGTCTGCCTTCTGTGGTTAACTTACTTCCTCAGCTGGCTTCTTTCATGCTGGTTAAATGTCTGCAGCAATTCTAACTTCCTACCCACAATACAGTGTCCAGAGGAGAGAGAACTGGCTTTTGGTAATTCTATCAGAGGAGTGAGTGACCCTTTGCAGAAGCCCCCAGCACATTTCCGATGTCTCATTGACCCAGATTGGGCCATGTGCCCAATCTTAAACCAGTTAATTGAGTAAAGGATGTGCTGTGTTGATTGGCTTAGGCTTGGGTTGCCTAAACCAGTCACTCTAGGGCGAGGGGGATGGGATTACTATGAGTGTGTGGAAATGGTCAGGGCTGAACCTGAGAGCTGGGGGCTGGGGTCAGTTTCTCCCTCAAACAGCATGCTGTTCCACAAGGAGCAGGCAGGCAGACGGAAGGAAGTGATGGGAAGTCAGCCACGGTGTCTCCTACACAGGCTTCCTTTCACCGTGTTTTTTTTCTTTCCCTGTTGCTTCTTGTTTGTTGTCTGGCTATGGTCTAATACAGCAAATGGAGCCCGGCATATTGGATTACCAACCCCTCTCCCCACCCAGTGACAAATGACACAGATGCTATCAGGGAGAACAAGGATACAGAGTCCATGGACCACAACAGTACTGCAGATCAGAGAGGGACATTCTCAAACACAGACCTGGTCTGGTAAGCATTGAGCGATGAGAATAAGAGCTAGAGAAGATTAATTACAGGCAGCCCCTTCAACCTATGGTAATTATATGCCCCCATAGAACACTGGAGTCCAATATAAAATTTTTTTAAAAATCAGTGTAAGAAGTCCATACGTCCCTGTAAAGAATACCCTTATACTTTATATACATGAGCTTAATTGCCATATTTGATTATTTTATCTATTTTAATGGATATTACTGAACTCTGGATAATGTAAAGACTTTGAAACGGCACACAAATAAACAAAACAGGGCAATTAGTCATAAGCAGTTTCATTTAGTTGATGCTAGGTGAGACCTCCAGGAGAACGGCTGTCTAGGACAGGGAATGGGGCTGGAGCAACATTCAGAGGGCTCTTGAGGGAGTGAAAGGCATGGTGATATAAAGTAAATTGTGATAGAAGAGGTGCCAGTTTATCTTTGTAGATGAAATCCATGGCTAGGGTATAGGACTCCAAACTCCCAAACCTTGTCCCCAGCCAGCCGGTATTCCCTGCCACATCCCCAAGGGAATACACGCACAGAGGGCCAACCAAAGCAGAGGAACCCCTTTATTATCATTGGGCTTTGACCCAAACCCCAGTGATGACCTCGAACCTGGCTGCCCGTGTCGGTCACAGAAATCAAGTCCAGGAACACTGGGCTAGGCTGCAGAGGGACACGGAGGCTGCCCCAAGGGGTTGGTCACAGAGGGGACACCTCCACTGTGGAGGTCTCAGAGATCTACGTTCTAAGTGCCCCTTAAGACGCTTGTGTGATGAGCCTTTGGACTGGTCATATCAACTTACTGGACCTAATTTCTCAACTGTGAACAAGTTTGAGGAATGAGGAGATTGAGGGGACCTCAAAGGCTTCTTTGAGCACTAGCTTTCTGATTCTTGGATTCTATGCATAGTGTGATAGGAAGTGTCATGTGGAACTGAGATGAGTTTCGGGGTGAGAACCTAAATCCTCTTTGCCAGCACTTCTGAACAGACAGATGATGGCCCAGTTTCTGTATTACATGCCATAAATGTGTTAAATAGCCATCAAGTGGCTTTTAGTGGATCCTATTACTCAACAACCCACACATGCTCCGCTCTGAAACGTTAGCCCTACCTTAGTAGGAGAGGTTGTTTGTTTTTAACATCAGTCTGCCTAAAACGGTGGTCCCAAACTCAAATGTCTACAAGAACCAGGCAAGGAATATCAGTGCGTAAGTAGTGCTTTATATGAACAGTTGCAAGTCTTGAGACCTGTGGCAAACTTGCAGAGGACAGTTCTCATCTCAAGGCATTGAAGTTCAGATGAAAAATAAAACTTATGTGGCCCAAGAAAACTCTGAGCTGGATTCAGTCCTAAGGCTATCAGTTTGTGATTCTTGAGCCGTAAGCCTGCCAACTTCAGCTATCATTGATACGTTTGCTCAGCTTCAGAGATGCCAGATTTTAGCCATGTGAGCTCTTTGTATTTTTGTTTTTATAGTAGATTTTAGCGTTTTACCTTAGGTTAGAAAACTGGCTATCACTGGGGTAAGTGGGCCACCATACTTTTTACCCACAAATTGCAAGTACTTGAAAAGAAATCATGTCCTCAATGAAAATCATTTCTTTGGTTCGGTGGCCTTTGGAGGCGGAATCAATTTAGAGAAGCAGAGATGGAAATCTCAGTCAAAACAATTCTGAGTATTTTACATCATTAGAAAAATTTACATCACTAAAGATATGGAACCCCAAGCATTTGAAACTCACCCACCTGCCTGGCAAGTTGTCTGCTGGGTTTGTTTACTCCTCTTTGCCTCTTCTTGGTGTGAGGCAGGCAGGAGATTAGTGAGCAGGGTGGAGTTGGGGATGGGATAAACTTGCATTTACTCTTTTCCCAACCCTCCCCCTCCCGTCCACCCCCGCCCCCCCACCCCCCCACCCCGCCCCACACTCTTAATTTCTGCATTCCTGCTACCACCTGGGATGCCCTGTGAAGGAACAAAGAAACCAGTGAGTTCATTTACTCTTAGATGTTAGTCATTCACAGGCCTCTCCTCCAAGGTACGCTTGTATTTTTAAAAGAACCTGACGGTAGAACAAAAAATAGGGCAAAGTTTAGCCCAAAGTACCGCATCTCTAATGAGAGTATTTCCTGTAGTGCTAAGAGGATAATTTGGGGCTTGGGAGCCTCCCAGGCACCTTAGAGATAACACCTTGTGTTGCCCTGTTTCAGGTAAGACCTGCTGGGCTAGCACCAGCCACTGAGCTTGGAGAAGGGGGTTCGACTTCTTTTTTTTTTTTTTTTTTTTAAATATAATTTAAACTTGTGTGAGAGTCCATGCAAATTATTGCAAATGTGTTTTTGTAAGAGATTGATGGCACCAGCTTCCCTGTGTCTGGTATTGGCCAGTGGGAGAGCTTTGTGAATTTAAACATTCCTTCAGCAAAGTCACTCAATTCAAGCTGTGCTAAAGTTGTGTTCTCTTGATAGTGCTTTCTCCTCAGAGCACTCTTCCAATTTACTCTTCTCAGTGAGATTCCATAAGTGAATAGTCCACCAGTCCTTTTTGTACTATCTTAATACCAGTTTATTCTGCAACCCCTTGCAATTTGGCTTTTCTCTCTAGTTCTGTTGCTACATCGTCTTTCTCAAAGATCCCCAGTGGCCAGTTGATTTTCATATCCATTGGCTTTTCCTTTAATCTTCCTTTCAGTTATTCTGTCACATGTGGACTTTTAAAACATGCTGTTAACTCTACCTGGAACCATTCTTCCTTCTTTTCTCTCCCATCTCCCCTTCCTTGGCTAATTCCTTGACTCTCAAGTTTTAGCTTAGGCATCACTTTTTTCAGGAAGCCTTCCTTGATGACTCCCTCCCCTAGGTCCGATTTAGGTACTTGTCCTTCGAGTCTTCATAGCACCCCGTACTTTTGTGCTATTGCACTTATTATACTGTATTTTAATTAGTGTTCTTCACCCTCCCCCACTGTACTGCAGGCTTTGTGAGAGCAGGTACCATGGTTGTTTTGTCTACACCATTTGCCTTATACCTGTACATGGTGGATGCTCAATAAATATTTGTAGAATGAAGAACTACATAAATGAAGATGACATCTGAACAGTGACGTCTTCAGCTTTGTCTAGAACAGATGATGAACCCCTGACTTCTTCCATCAACCTTTGGTTCTCCCTAAGTCCCTTGGACCTCCAATTGGAAGATGTAGAGGGGTTGTTAGATACTGTCAATAAAAAGTGACATCTGACTCTGAAGAAGAAGACAGGTGTCAGGAAATCCTGACCATTCCCATTCAGCCACTCATGACCAAGCAGAAGCCCTCTGCATTGCTTATGTTGAACAAGTCAGGGTCACCTATGGTTGAAACCAATGGAAACATATGAGTTTTAAGGGTTCTGACCACCAACAGAATGGGAAACACGTTGTTCGGGAGAACAGGCAAGTTGGTGGTGATGATTTTATCATCATTATGGAGGAAGAACTTAACGTCTGATTGGCAACTGTAGAGAAACATAGCCTAAGAGAGGAATTGGTAAGTATTGTGTAGATACGAAACTGTGTAGATGGTACTATGCTTTGCAGGCCATTTAAGAAATTTTCAAGGTAATTTTAACCATTTGCAATTTCATTTTACTGATTTTAGAACCCAATGTCCCTCCTCTCACCTGTGAAACATTACTCTCCTGTATTAAGAGTGTTACATCTGGGCTTCCCTGGTGGTGCAGTGGTTGAGGGCCCGCCTGCCGATGCGGGGGACACGGGTTCTTGCTCCAGTCCAGGAGGATCCCACATGCTGTGGAGCGGCTGGACCCGTGAGCCAAGGCCGCTGAGCCTGCGCGTCTGGAGCCTGTGCTCCGCAACGGGAGAGGCCACGACAGTGAGAGGCCCGCGTACTGCAAAAAAAAAAAAAAAAAAAAAGAGTGTTAAATCTGTCTGTAGGTCACATCTGTCTGTAGATCTATGTATTAGGACAGGCTTTCTAGAGCAGTTAAAAAGAATGTGAAATGTTGATCGCATGCTTCTTCTTGTCTCTTGAAATTGGGTAGGAATTGTTGACTGGGTGTAAAGACAATGAAAAAGATAAATTTACTAGGCAAGTCTTAGTGAAAAATGTAGGTCCATATATATATTAGCGAATAGTGTGATGAACAACAATAGTCTATTTTGTAGGAAACAAAGTATGTTCCACAGCCTTTGTTTAGTGCAGAGGAGATATCCTATGCAATCTGTTGTAGAAACGTTTTCATCAAAGGCTGTGGGGTCTGTAGACATTCCTCCTGCCACATCTGTTCCTCCTCTGGACTTCCCCTTTTCTATTCACGTCTGGCTCCCTTTTCCTCCAAGTCAGCCAGGCTCAGAGCCTCTGAGCTGGCTTTGCTGTCTGACCTCTCTTACTGCACTCTATTCCTCTTCTTTTGGAGCATATAGCACATTTTCCTTGAATTCAAATGATCTGTGCTCTGCTTATTCAGACACATCCTAAGATATAGGAAAGTAGCATGGAATGAGGTCAGAGGGAGGGACCCGCATTCCAGTCTCAGTTCACATTCAGTCCTAGCTAGGTGACCTTGGGCTAGCCACTTATTTCTCTGAGGATCCGTATTCCCTTCAGAAGCAGCTGGAGCCAGTAATGCCCAAGATTCCTCCTTCCTTACAGGATTATCATGAGGATCAGTGGTGATATATACAGAAGCACTGCAAGAGCTAGAAAATACCACCTTGCTGAGATATCGTAAGAGTAGAGATATGTTCTGTAATGTGTGTGGCATAATACCTAGCACATAGTAGGTGTTTGATAAATTATACTTATTATTGCTGATGATATTAAGACATAGCTTAATTTAAACACATAAGTTGTTTGGTACTAAACTGGGTTGCTGGTTCAGAATCTGGGGCTATGGCCAAGTGGGATACTTTTTCCTTCCTCTGGTCCAGATAACAGGATGTTTGGGACAACCAAAGTGCTGCCTTTCTACATCCACAGGTTAATTCCATCTGTTAAGAAAACAGATGGCAACATTAATTACATATTGTGCAACAATGGATCCCAAATTGACCTCAGAAGACAGAGCATGTTGTAAGTGCAAACAGCCTCTGAGGGAAAACTTGCTCCTAAGAGACTTGCTTAATAGAATGATTATCACCTCAGAAGAGTTCATGCCTTGAGTAAAAGAGGTGTCTGGAATTCTCCTCTGGGATTTATTAGTATATATTATTCAGGTGGCCCGGTGCCGGATGTTAGTTCTTAATTTAAAGGAAACAGCATTCCCACTCTGAGGAAGGTGAGGCTGCTGCTCTTTTAAAGTGGGCAGCTTCTGTGGGTACCTTGCTGGCCCTGGAAATTCCATCAACTGAAATGAAATTTTGTTCAATCCATCTTATTCATGGCTCCTAGGACAACTGTGGTGGGTTTGCTAGGGGGCTGGCGAGGTTGCCTCTTTAAAGATAAGCACAATCCATTAGTTGAAGCCTAGACTCCAGTGGTTTCTACTGGGGCTGTTTGCATTTGCTCAGCACTCTGTTTATGAGGATGTTAAGAGGAAGTGCCTCCATTCTGTGCATGTTGTAAAACAGAAGGTTTGCAGCTGTCAGAATTATTTTCTTCTTGGTTTTTTATCCGATAGAGTTTTGGATTGTTGCAGATTACCAGCCTCAGTTCTCCAGATGCAGTGCAAATTTTCTTGTTTTCTGTCTTTGAAGACAACAGATATTTATGTACACAGTTCCTTGTAATGTACTTTTGGGGTAAGGAGAAATTAGGCTTATTCTTACATGTTGTCATAATTCAATATTATGAAATGATTGAATGATTATTTTATTAGTTATATAGTGCCTTCACAGTATCCAGTGTGTTCTACTCTCTAGAAAGGAGAAAAAAAACGCACAAGATATAATCTTATGTTCCAAATTGCTTACAAACAAATCTGCCTCAGAAGACAGCTAACATCCAGAGTATCGGCTTTAAGTGTGTTAGAAGTTCACAGTGGAAGTTAAGTTCACTGTGGGCTTCAGTAGGCTTTATGGAGGAGTTGAGACCTGAGCTAGGCTTTGGGGTTAAAAAAAAAAAAAAAAAAGAGCGTAACAGCAGAAAAAATAGACCTGCAGCCTGTTCCAACAGTGTGGCTGAACAAGATGTGTCATAACGTTTGTTTCCAGTAATTTCCAGTTAATGGAAACAAGTGTCAAAGTTTCTGAATGATTACTTACTTTTCAAATCATTCATGTGTACTTGTGTATGGGGTGGGGAGCAGTCATGATTTTGCCACTAGTAGCGTCATTTAGACCCACTTGCATTGCCAGCTCTTTCTTTGGGAGAGAGAGGTTGTTGTTCCAGCTGGCGTCCTGGGCACCTGGCCCATAGTCTGCTTAGCTCAGCTGCTTTCGTGTGTGCAGGGACTGTGGCAGGTACGAATCATTGTATTTCTAGCCTCAGTGGGCATTTGAATTTTCAACCCATGGTCTCATTTAAGGGAAATCAGCTTGAATCTGTTAGATAACACCAGCTAGCGATGATAGCTAGACTAACAGCTGTGGGAATGGAGGGGGAAAAGGCCTATTCAGGAAACATTTTGACTGTGGGACTTAGATTAGAAATAAGGGGACACAAAGCAGCCTAAGTCAATGATAATCATAAGTTTCTGGCCATCATTGCCCGAGTAAGAACAAATTTAATATTATGAAGAAAACCAAGATGCGGGGGGGGTGGGGGAGGGAATCTATCTGTGCCTTCAAGTATAAGGATACTCCCTAGGTGAGTAGCCCTCCGAGGTGAGCCTAAGGAACCTTCCAAGCAGACTTGTCCTAAGGGCAGCTGGAAACATATAGGCTGGAGCAAAGGTTCCCAACATCTTTACTCACGGAACCCTTAGTGTCTCAGGAATTTTTTCATATCATTTCTAGGATACAAGAAGCACCTAGCAGTTTCACTTATGAAGTGCTTAGGTCCCAATAACTTAATAAGTAGTTATGTACTATTAACTTTGTGAAAAAATAATACACATAAATTGAAAGGTTAAAAAATAATGTTTTTATTTCATTCTTCACCAGTTACTTATGAATGGAATGGGTGCATCTGTTGGGCCTTGCATGTTTCAGTCAGGATCCAATCAGGAGATAAAGCACATGATAATTTGAACAGGAAAGTTTAGTATAAAGAAATATTCGCTAGCAAACAGTATGGTGGCTCCTAAAAACTTAAAAGTAGAATTACCATATGACCTAGCAATTCCACTTCTGGGTATATACCCAAAAGAATTGAAAACAGGGACTTGAACATGTATTTGTATACCTATGTTTATAGCAGCATTATTCACGATAGCCAAAACGTAGAAGCAACCCAAATGTCCACTGATGGATGAAGGGAAGAAACAAAATGTGGTATATACACACAGTGGAATATCATTCAGCTTTAAAAAGGAAGGAAATTCTGACACATGCTCCAACATGGATGAACCTTGAGGACGTTAACTAAGTGAAATAAACCAGTCACAAAAAAGACAAATACTGAGTAATTCCATGAACACGAAGTACCTAGAGAGGTCACATTCAGGGAGAGAATGTAGGATGGTGGTTGCCAGGTGCTGAGGGGAGGGAAGAATGGAGAGTTAGTGTTAATGAGTATAGAGTTTCAGTTTTGCAAGATAAAAAGTTCTGGAGATGGATGGTGGTGAGGCTTGCACAACAATGTATGTGTACTTAATACTACTGAGCTGTACACTTAAAAACGTCTAAGATGGTACATTTTATGTGATGTGCATTTTACCATGATTGAAAACAGTAATAAGAAGGAAAAAAAATTTTTAAAGAAATATTCATTTTGATGAGGGTTGGCTGTTAGGAAGTAAAGAGAATTCTGAAGAACAGAGGAATAACAAATATAAAGAGCAGCCTCTTCCCCTGGGTTTGAAACAAGGCACCAAACCCAAACTTGTTCTCTCTTCTACTGTAGACCTTGTTGGGGAGAGGATGGCTGGCCTTGGCTCCTTGGATGGCAGAGAAGTCACAGTAGCGCTGTGCTGGTAGAACTTGCTGGAGATCCATCCTCTAGGATGCCGAGGAAATCTGTTCTTGGGGAGGTTTCTCACTGGAGGGGCTCTGCTACAAAACCACCAAAGGGGGATGCCAGCAGAAGCTGCTGGAGGCTGGTTGGTGCTGTCCACCATGTACAGGTCAGGAGCCAGTTGCTGAAGAAGGTACCTGCATTGCAGGAACTGGGGGCTGGAGAAGCCATGTATGCTTGTGGCAGCTTGCAGCAAGAGCACACCAGAACCAGGAAACAAAAGTTCCTCTTACTGTAATGTCTCTCCATGGCACTCCACTGACAAAGCTTAGGGTAGAACCAGCTGGCAAAAGAAAAAATACGTAAAGTTCCATCTTTATTTTTGCAGTGAATTGGAGCTGTGAGGCAATAAATTGATCACTGGCCACCTCACAACTTCTTAAACCTTGAAATCAGATTGTATTCCACTATCCTAATTTCCTGTTTCACGTTACTTTTCACATAATATTTGCTTTTTAGTACAGCAACTGCCAACAACCCAGCTTTGCAAAGAAATGCTCTCGTCCAAAGAAATACAACAGTCTAATGTTACACTGTGAACTGGCTTAACTACTAGTTCACGCAGTGTCTGAGAGATGTTGAATAATGCTATGTCTTCCTCAATAATTTAAAATATCCTGCAACACCCCCTCGAGTTTGCTGTAGTGCTCTCAGGCACCATGGCACACAATGTGAGGATCTCAGAGCTCAAATTTTGAGTCTCTTTCACCAACTCTGACCACATCATTCTAACATATAAGAATCTAAGGTACCGATTTGGTTAAGAGTACGGAAGAGTCAGGTGTAATGTAAAAATTGTATAGGGTCAATATTGTTTCTGAAAATCTTTTAGGAAGTTACCAGATTGGAGAATAACATACCATCTTCCAGTAAGTATAGGACTTATTGTAAGTGCTTCCTCCAGCACTGGAACAAGTTCCTGTTTCTTTCGGACTAGATTGGATAGTTGCCTTGTCTTTAGAGGTACTTTGACATAAAAAAAAAAAAAAAAACAACATGCATAGCCTTAGCCATGGCATTCACCATCAGTGTATGAGATGCCTCCAGTGTGAGAGGCAATGCAGAGACAAGGGTCAGAGAGGGACCAGCTATGCCCCAGCTCCATCTCATGCTTACTCTTCAGCATAAAATCATTTCATGATGGCTGATGCACCATTTAGGTTATTATTTTTCTCTCTCTTTCTGTCTGTTTTGGGCTGATGGTACATAATTGAATTTGAGAAAGTTGAATGGCATGCGATGGGACTTTGCTGAATTCAATAGTAAAAATTCTATTGAAATAGTTTTCAGATTTAACAAGTTAGTGATTTGTAGTGATTCTGTTTCTACGAGGAAATGAATGGACTTAATAAGACCTTTTTTAGGTAGGTAGGCAGGCATACTATACTGTTCATGTCACCACTTTCCCAGAAAATACCTTCATTTTGGTGATGTTTACAAGTTTGTGAATCACAACTGTTACATATTTCTATAGCTCTTCTTTAAGGAGAAGCTGAATAACTTAAGTTTTGTAATCTGTCCTATTCAAGAGGAAAAACTTCTGATCCATGCCTTTCAGTGCTACCTGCAAAACACCCTCCCTTTTCCTCCTGAAACCCTGCTTGGATAAGTCCTGCTTTGGTTCACATTTTTATCACCTGCTGAGTTTGTCTGCTGAGTTTCAGCCTTGGCTACTTTCACCTGGCAAGCCTGTCTAGCCCTGTAGCTTCACCTCCCAGCGTTTTCTGTCTCTTAAACAGTGACGAGTTGGCACGAATAGTAACTTAATAGAGAATCTACCCATGTCAGAAACTCAATGTTAAAATCCAAATATGACAACAGGGAATGGATTAGACTTTCAAACAGATCTCAGACTAGGAGTCTATGGTCCAAATTCCACATATAAGCACTACTTCCGTTTTCTTGTGGATTTCAAAAGTTTGTTCAGAAACCCCGATAAAGATCTTAACTGCTCAGATGTGATCAAGTAGGGACACTACCCAACCTGTCTTGGCATCCTTTTCTACCCCCTTAGAGTGAACACAGGGAAGAGAAAGAGATTGTCACTGCTGCCGCCTCAAGCAAAGCTGCTTGCTTCTGAATACTTCATGATAATCAATAGCAGATGTGTGGCCAGCCCTGGAAAGTTGCATAACTGTCTCACATTGCATTCGACTGCACTCGCTAGCCAATACGAGGGGGTCTCCAGTAGGCTGTTGAAAAAGAAAATTCAGTTAAAAAAATCTTTGTTTATCTCATCATAAAATTATTTCCTTGCTATAAGCAGTAAAGGTAGTGGTTAGAGTGGAAGTAGTTTGAATATTACTGCCCTTAAACTTGAATTTCCTTCATTATAAGGAGGAACTTTCTAATGATTAGAGAGCAAGTTGGACCCTGTTAAAGGAGTGAGTCTCTGTTAATAGAAGTAATCAAGGAGATTCTGGATGAATGCTTGCTGCCTGTGACATGTCTAGGAGATTGCTTCACAGCCAGGTAGAGGATTAGAGTAAATGACCTCTAAGGTCAATTCCAAACCTGAGTTTCTGTGACTATGATCATTGATCACTTTTTCCTCCTGCTCCTTTTCTGAAGATAAGCCAGGGATGCATAGGTCAGGTGTGGCACTGCCTCCTGGGCCTAGTCTCAGCCCTGCCTCTTTTCTTCCTGGTGAATCCCTTCTGTAGCCCCTCTCAGGTTATCCTATGTTGACCCCATTAACCTGGGCACAGTGAGGTTCGGCCCTTTTATTTTCACTTTCCATCGCTGGACCACACACATTAAATTGCCCCACCTATCTGGAACTTATGTAGGGCCAGCATTTAGGGCTTCCAAATAGATGCTCCCCAACCTAAAATAATCTGGCCTTATTCATGAAAGTATTTGGAAAAGTGATGAGGGGGACTTCATAATTTTCAGTGCTTCATCACATTCTTGACTCATATTTTTATTGTTGCTACCTTGTGAAATAAGTGGCATTATCCCCGTTTCACAGATGTGCAAACAGAAGCTCAGAGAGGTTAAATGGCTTGCTTATTTTTAGAAGAAAAGTGATAGAAGAATGAATAGAAAAATAAAATCCCAATGTAAATGAGGCGGTGCTTACTGAGTTTGTGGTAATCAGGCCCAGTTCTCCCACATTGAGTCTGGTGTTCTCTTCTCTGCTCCTGGCAACCTCACATCCAAGGAGGTTTAGTCAGGGTCCTGACTGAACTTTTAATTTAAAAAAGAAAAAAAAAGATCTGTAGTTTCATGTAGCTGAATAAATAGACACCATTAAACTTATGGTTTATTTAAAGCATTGAATATCAGGAATAGAATAGCTTTGATTTGAGGCTGTGATCTAAGCATTTGAACAGAGTGATCTGAGCATTCCATCCTAGAATCATGACCAGCTCAAACTTTTTGAGAATCTTCCAGTATAGCAATCTTTGAATTATTCTTCTGCAAAATAAAGGACTTGAATTTTACACGAGTAGTTTAATAGAGTGAGAAAGTCTGGATATAGGAAACGGGAGGCCTGGTTAGCATTTGCTGTAGTCTCAAAAACATTATTACTTAGTTTTGTGACCTTGAGCAAATTTTACAACCTCCCTTTCTTTAATTACATATCTGTAAAATGAGTATAGTGACCCAAGGGAACTAACTGAGAAGTCTGAATAAAACATATATAACTGCAAGGCATCATAGCTAAGTATTACAAAAGAAAGACCCAAAGACATAAATTCTTCAGATAGTATTTTCAGACCAGATTTTGAGTGTGTGTGTGTGTGTGTGTGTGTGTGTGTGTGTGTGTGTGTGTGTGGTGTTTCATCATCTGCTAAAAGTTTTTAGCAAGGAAGATTTCTTAGGAGAGAAATAAAAGCAAACACTGATAGTCTAGGAAATAAAAGCAAACACTGATAGTCTAGGAAACAAGTGTCTCCCAGATGTATTGTTCTCTCCCTGTGTGCGCTCACCCCAGATGTCAGCACTTCTATCCATTCCCTCAGAATTAACCACTCACACCCAGAGCATTAGTGAGCCTGGAGGATACACTGAAAATGCCATAGGGAAGAATGAGGAGAGGGTTTACCCAGAACAAACTTCAGACTCCCAGGCAGGGCCCTGGGAGGCAGCTTTCCCCATCCTCTGTCTCCACACTTATCCTCAGCCTTCTTCCTTGATTCACAGCAGTTCTGTCCCTGCCCCCCAGTCTCCTCCACCTCATCCCAGTACCAGCAGTGCATAAGCAGGAGGCCACTTGAGGCTCAGGGCTTGGCCTCCTGAGACGGTGTGTAAGGAGCCTCCACTGTCATTTGAAGGGCCCTTTCTCCACTTTTGGTAAATAAAACTTTCTTAAGGAAGAAGAGTGAGATCACCTGGGCCAGGCAGGGGCTCTGGGGAGACACCCATTTAGCCCCACCCCTCTTTTGGAAGGTTAAATGCAAGAGAATGTCTGAGGAGGAGAAGGATGCAAATCCTGCAGCGCTGACCAGGTGAGACCAAGAACACAGATCCTTCTGTGAAGAGAGGGATTGAAAGCCAAATTTATACATAGATCATGGAAGCCTTTAAAGACTCTCAAGGGTGTAGACATGAATAACAGAAGAAAAGGCGAGGAAAGCCTCAAAGTCAAATAGAAGAAAGCCACTTTTTATACCAAGTAAACAACTCTTTTTTCTTCCCTGACCTAAAATGTTGTTTATACAGATTCAGCCTCTTGTCAGCAGGGTAGAAATAAAAATATTGATGAAATGACCATTTCTGTAGCATGGTATTCTTATGACCTAGAAGCTGTTAAGTCTATGACAAATTGACAGAGATGCTTAGTCTTTTTCACTGCAGAGAACTTACAACATTCTTGAATGGGAGCAGAGTATGTGGTACCTCCTGAATGAACTGTACCTTCTCTTCCCAATTCTGCTGGCTTCTCTTCTGTGTAAGTCTGAACACTTGCTGCCCTCCCCTGTTCTTAGCAGACATCTGGGCCACTGTAAGCAAAAGGTCCAAAGCCCAGGCATTTTCCCAACAGCTTTATTGACGTATAATTTAAGAGGAGATGTTTCTGCTGTTCTGTATAAAGTTCAGTTGAGAGGTGGTGTTAATAAACCTTCCTTAGAACCGAGATCACTTGGAAGGTTGAACTCTTTAAGTCTCTGGTCAAAATTACCAAAATTATGCCAGTAAGCTCCATGTGAGCAGAGCCCTTTTACATGTGACACATGTAAATCTTCGATAATGACTGACTGAATGAAAAAAAACCAACCAAACAAAAAACAGAATCTTAGCCAGCACTGTAACTCTCCCATCTTGATACAGAAAGTGGGAGAGCCACTGTTGGACACGGGTAGAAGTTCAACATAGTATTTAAAAGCAGTTTGGTATTAAATGAGAAGTGCTGCTGACTTAGTTGCTATTTTGTATCAGGTGGTCTGTAAGAGATTGTTCTTGTGACTTCAGAGGTATCCCAAGCCACACTAAGAGGTGGTGGAGTGTTTCTTAAACATACAGAAGTGAACAGGTTGCACTTACACCAGATAACAAATCATTGTGATGTACTGGAGCGTACTTACTAGGGCTAAAAAGTAACTAATCTCCTTTTGAAAACAGAACAAAATCAAGAGGAAGTGACTGACCTAGTATCTGTCTGTTAGCGCAGACAACCAGGGAAACCCCAGAGAATCAGCTGCCCTTTGTCACCATTCTTTGGTGGGAGGGGGGCAGTGTAGCTTAAAGTTGTACAGGTGACTGAGGAGCATCCTTATCCACACAATATCTTTTTTTTCTTAGTGAATATTTATTGAACAGATACTATTTTTAGGCTAGTATACAGAGAGTGTTGTGGAAAAAATAAACATAGAAACCCTTGGGTAGTTTTTTTAACTATATTTTATTTATTTATTTATTTATTATTTATTTATTTATTTTTAATTTTTGGCCGCACCATGCAGCATGTGGGATCTTAGTTCCCCGACCAGGGATCGAACCCACGCCCCCTGCATTGGAAAGGCGGATTCTTAACCACTGCACCACCAGGAGATTCCCCCCTTGGGTAGTTTTTATGATGATTTCATAGAACACATAAAAAATATATACACCATTTTAACTGACCTCCTCGTGTTATATATTATACAGTTGTAGTTCAGAGGAGTGAAATAAGAAGTTGGAAAGAGCTAATTAGAGGCAGACACTGAACTAATACCTTATTTTACTAACACAGTCAGCTGGTTTCTTCTTTTAGGTGGTTAAGGAGATTTAGATAAATTTACAGTTAACCACAAAACAAAGAAATAAATGCTTACAAACAGTGAAACGCACTTCTGTAGAACTTCTGAGAAGGATATGGACACTTTCATATGGAGAGGTCCTAGAATATCTGGAATTTTGGATCCTAAAGAAGAGTGGTTTTTGCGGGGGGGTGGGAGGGGGGAGGGTAGGACAAGATGGAGAGAGGCTGTGATACAATCTTTTAAAATAAACTGAGCATGCCTTGCACTTGAGCTAGATCAGGACATTGTTCCCCAAGGTGACTTCTGGGCTGCATTTAAATACAAAAGTTTTTTGCCAGGTTTCCTGAGGATCCCAGCAAAAGTTCAAAGATCCACCTAGCTGCTAAAACGACTCTAAATTGAATTAGGAGGCTGACACAGCAGCGCTTGAACTGCTCATTCAGCAGTTGTTCTCCTCGGCTAAAACTGAGTGGAGCTGAAGGCCTTTTTGTGAACCCAGTGTAAAACAAGTCGGACATTAGGATGTGTACTTTAACACACCTTATGTGGTTTCTGCATAATTGGACTTGCAGGAGGACATTTCATAAATCATTCTTATGGGGGCACTTTCTGAAGGAAGAAGGTAAAAGTGAGTCCTTCCTGTGGCTGATGCGGCCTGGACTTCGGGTTGTGTGAATCTGCGTAATCATCACCTTGGAAAGGTGTTGCATCTTACTCCAATTATAGATGAATGGGAACTATCTTTATGTAGTTCACAGCCCTGGTGAGATCCTGCAGGGCTCCTGGCAGACATCTGTGGAAGTCTGGGCTGCCATGGGGGAGGGCAAGGACAGATGGCTCGTGTGGGGTGAGGTGGGGAGGCTTCCTGAATGATTCCTTGGATGAGACAGGAAAGGTCGTGTCTGACCGGTAAGGGAGCTTTTCTTTGGGTTCAGAATGACCTTCACATCTCCTCCGTAAGTCTGAAGTTGCAGAGTGAAGGTATGCATCCTAGCAGTTCAGGATGTGTGGCAGGGAGGACCTCGCAGTTAACTGCGATTTTTGGAAGGGTGCAGCCTGTTACCCTTTTGGTGGTGAGGTCAGTTTCCGGGAGGCTCCACAATACTGATATTTTCCAGATGTTTCTCCTCTTTTCTCCTTTCTGACTGGCTATGTCTTCCTCTCATCATCCTGCCCTTTTAGTAGAACTGAGATAAAATTCTTCTTGGTGTCTTAAGCATGTTAGAATCACTCAGCAGTAGGAACTGATTTAATATCTAGGCCTTATATTAATATTTATAATAGGCTTCACTGCTTGTGAATAGCATAAACACTTCTTTTCTGTTCAAACCCAATACTGAAATAAAACCCAAGAATATCTTTTACAAAAATTCACTTTTAATGGTGGCGGTAGTTTGTAATAATCTGTGTAGGATTTTATGGTTTTCATATCACTTTTTGCTTATATTACCTTCTTCAATACCAAACATAAATTTGTGAAGTAAATAAAATTTATTAATCCTCATTTTCCAGATGAGGAAGGGGAGGCCCAGAGAAGTTAAATAATTTGCTCAAGGTCATACAAATAATAAATGGCAGAACTAAATCTTAATTCAGATTCTTTATATCTGTTGTATATTCTTTTCATTAAATTTACTATAGGGCCTCTCTTCTTGTTTTTTGCCCATATTAAAAAAAAAAGGAAATGAAGAAAGAGAAAGCAGCTGGAAAATAAATTTATTAAAAGAATGTAACTTTTCTCACAGTTTCCTATTGGATATGAATTCCTATTGGATAGGTATGTTATTTGAGGACCTGTTGCCTTAGATTGGTAATAAAACTAATGCTCTGTAAAATACCTCAATAAGACAGGTATGTCGGTGGCAGCTCTGGTCTCCCATTCTCCGAAGGAAAAATTAAGGTTTCACAAGGCTAAGACGTCTTCCTCTCAGCCGGTTGTAGGAGCTTGTGGACCCGACCAGGGGGCAGAATTGAGATCTGTCCTCCAGGCTCTCCAGCCTCTCTATTCTATCAGCATTTCAAAAGCCTGACTACCTCCCCGCCCACGCCTCCTCTTTCGGCTTTCTGGAAGGAATTTATCCCTGGTAGTTGCAATTAGCGCAGGGAGGGAATCGCCCCCTCCGTCTGGGGGAATGGCCCTTGCGTAACTGCAGAGGAGGTAGTGCTCCCGGGTTGGGATTTGAGTAGGAGTGCTCGCCCGGGTTATACGGAATGAGAAAGCCGCCTTGTCTGCTTTTCCTGCGCAAAGGTAAGGGGTGGAGGCTACACCCCACTTTCTGATAAAGGCCCCCCTCTTGGGCTTGTGAAGCAGGTACCTTCCAGGCACATGGACCAATATCCACGTTACTTTCTTACAAAAATAACGCATAAACCCGAGCAGCTTTAAAATCCTTCATTTTGGGCGTATAAAACCCCAAGACACAGAAAGTTAAATGGGCGTCGAAAAACGTAACCTAAAGATGGAGACGCATTCTTTGGACTGCGTATGCGTTTATGCCTTATGTAAAACAGCAGCGCGCGCCGAGATGGGACTTTTTTCTTCCCTGCATATTGATTTACCAGGCATGGCCCGTCCGGGGTCCTGGCGGCCGGCACCCCTGTGCCCGGCCCCTCCACAAAGTCAGCCCCACCTGCGTGCGCCCGGCCACCAGCCGCCAGGTCGCCGGCGACGGGCTGGGGCGCGCGCCCCGGGGGCGGACTCCCGCCGCCCAGCTGAGACGCGATTCGTCACTCTTGCAGAACTTTCCCCCTGAAAATCCCTGCACCAGAACCAGCCCTCCCGCCCCGCGGAGGTTTTGATTTTAGTGGCTTTCTTTCCTTTTATTTTCCGTCGTGTGCGGGTTTGGGCTGCCGAGCAAATTTGCAGCTCGTCCATGTCAGCGGCAGTCGCTTCTGCCGCCGCTTACCCTGACACCATGCACTCCGAAGCAGAAGAATCGAAGGAAGGTACGAGTTTGATTTTGCTGGGGGGCCCCGCCAGATTCTGCGGAGGAATGTGGAAGTAGGGCGGAGTAGGCGAGCAGATGGGAATTTAAAAGTGAGCGATGGGTACTTTGTCCGCTCTCCCTGCGCCTTCGCTGCTCAGTTAGAGCCGAATGTGCCGAATCCTGGACCCTTCTCACCCCGCGGCCGTTCAAAGGGGAGGGGAGGAAGAGTCAGACCTAGCTCAGCCAGCCCACTAAAAGCTGCTTTCTAGATTTCTCTGGTAACGAAACAGCCCCAGTATTGACTCCAAGAACGCAAAATGTACTTGGAAGAGCGCTGCCTGCCTGCATCAGGACAGCCGAAAGCCGGATCCCCTGGAAGAGCCTTAAGAGTCAGGGGTCTCTTGAAAAAGGGTTTCAGAAATTGGAAACGTTGTGTGTTTCCGGCTAAAAGGGGAAGCTGCGTGGGGGCGGGGGGGGGAGCGAAAGATCTTTATTTGGGGAATAGGTTGGTTTTTTAGTTTTTGTTTTTATTTTCTTGTTGGCTGTTCAGCAGTGAATTTATTTTGTTGGAGGCTTTAAGGGGGCTGAGAGATGAGGGAGGCCTTGTGCAGCTTGAAACTGAGGAGAGTTTGTCTGTTTCCAACTTTGCCAAAGCAAAGGGTTTCATTTACTCCTAACAGAGAGCGGGTGACAGGGCTGGAAAAGCTCCAACCAAAACACAATTATACGCTGCTGTTAGTTCGGGGAGTTTATTTGTGTGTGAGTGTTTGTATGCTTTGTTTCCTGAAACTTTATGTATACAAAAGTCCTCTTGTAAGTTGAGGTAGGAGTACGGATAGTTGGGGGACTGTTCAAGATTGTGAAATTTCTTTTCTTTTCAAGTAGCCTCTTGGGAAGTTGGTAAATTTCAAGTCAGTCACAGCAGCTCTGGGAGCGTGAGGAACAGAAAGGAGCCCCATCGTTTCCCCATTTGGTAGATATCAGTCGGGGAGAGCCTTTAAAACTTGTCCTCTTCTTTTACTGAGTCCCATCCCCAAAGTAAAGCCCTGTGTTTCAAGATGTAGTCTCTGTGGGCTGACGTCTACTTTATTATGCTGTGTGAAGGAAGCAGTCAATAAAAACAGGCTTGTTTAATAGAAATATGGGGCTGGTGTGAATGAAAAATGACAGCCAGGAGCATTGTTTTTGAGCTTGATGTGGAGTTTGGGGGATTAATGTTTCCTTGCTGCCGCGGAGTCTGTCCTGATGGAGCTTTGTGCTGATGGAGGCTTTTCTGTTCTGTCTTTTAGACAGCAATTTACGTAAGTCACAAGTAGTCGGAGGCAAATAGGAAACGGGCTGAGCGAATCCAGTGGTGAACTTTTATATGAATTACGAGTAGCACTTACATTGGTATTTTTCTCCCAGGCATGTTTTTTTCTTTTGAAAAAAAGGGAGTGGGGAGAAAGTGGAAAAACAGTATCCCAAAGCATATGATACATTCTTCTAGCAGCACCCACATTCTTCTCTCCTTCCCAGCTCACCCGTTGCAAGCCTGAAAACTGGAGTGTGAAGAGGTCTTTTAATGTGCACCCCACCTTGTTCCTTACGTTATCCCTTAACGTTGTTCCTTACGTTTACATTATACAGATCTGTAGCAAATTATCCTGCCTCTGCTTTTTACAGAAAGCTCAGAATGTTTCTTTTAAAATAATATGAGGTGCTAGAGTTTTAAATTGATGGCAGTTAGGGTAGGATATGGACTAACTCTTGAGGGAGATTGAATAAATACTTCATTAACAAATGGAATCATGGTAGCTTCTGCCAGGAAATAAAGGATGAGTGTCTGTGTATATATGTGTGTTTTATGTGTGTGTGTCCCTGGCAGTTCTGGCAAGACTGGTTGTTGGCTGTGATCTAGAACCCTCCATTTAGCTACCACCACTCAGAAAGGAGCAATGCTGTTTAAATAGCTCCAGTTATCTTTATTCTCTATCCTTACTAATCCTGTCCCCTCTCCTTAGCTTTTTTTTTCTCCTTGTGGGCTTAATGTGTCCCATTTAGTATGAGATCACCACAAACTCTTCACAATGTCTGCATTACAAGAAAACTGCCGTTGGATGCTTCATGCCTGATTTGCTGTAATGAGAGACACTTTTAAGTCACTATTCTGAACCACAGTTTGAGACTAGTATACTTTGTTTGGGGTTGAAGCTGAAAAAAATATCAAGTCAGATTCAGAAATCCTTGGAGGCCAACATATTTGTGTATGTGAGTGAATGTAGAAGCAAATGACTGGGGATATTGTTAAGCCATCATAGCTTAGGACGTACTTGACTCTGTGCCAGGAGTGCTGGACCTCCATCCTCGGTCAATAGCCACCTCCTAAAGAATTGATTTAATTTTGCCTGCTTACAAATGAATAGGTGATTGTGCTTGAGTATTAAACAGAGAAAAAAAACCCAGACCTCACTTTATTAAAAGCTGAATGAGTTTAAGATATCCAGACATAATATGAATAGGAAAGCAAGAGAAAGGAAGGAAGAAGCCTACTTTATTAAATTGGGGAAGGCCATTGAAAGAAGGATATCACCAGTTTCCAGTGGATGGGGGCTTCCTGAGGAGATGGGTTGATGGACATATTTTTGGTATTTAATTGATTCCTGTTGAGTAAATTACTTAATTATAAAGTAGGGAAAATGAATGGCAGTTAAGATCTCAGAAGATCTTTCTAGTGCTAAGCATCAAGGAATCTGGGGCTCGTCTGTCCTGGTTATTGAAGCTTTGGTACCAGAAAGCAAGGAAGCCATTATTAAGGAGGCGTTGCTTTGGGGGGGTTGAGCTGTGAGTGAGCTCAGCTTCTCTGCTCTTGCCCATAATAGCACTTCCTGCCACCACCTCTCTCTTGTCTCACCAGGCCTGCTATTTCACAAAGAAAATGGTAGCCGTTAGACCACCCCCCCAACTTCCTGCTTCCAAACTGACAGACTCACCTTCACACACACACACACCCTCCCGGTGTCTGTGGAACAGGCGTGGTTCCTGCTGCGGAGCCCACTCCTTCCACCATGGGCTCCTAACTGCATCAGTTGGCCCCATGTCTTTCCTGGCTCCTTCCCTTCTGTGTATAGATGGGCTCAAGCTCCCTACTCTGGGGTGTTGGCACTTGGCGGTCTTTCTGCCCAAATTCCTTCTCCTCACCTGACCCTCTTTTCCTGGTCAGGTCTTTGGAGAGGCTCTTTCTGAACCTCCAACTTAAATTAAGATCCCCTTACTGCTGACTCTCAGGACACCTAATCTTTTCCTCACTGGTACTCACCACGTGGTTTAGCATCTTTCTCTAGAACACAAGCTGTTCTGTGTTTAAACACATGTCTGTTTTATTCCCCCCACTATGTCTCTAAGACCTATACAGTGAGAGGTGATCATTCAGTATTTATAAAATGAATGAATGATCTTCATTTTTGAAAGGTAATCCTCAGTACTTTGTTCATTTTAGACACTTATTTCTCCTTTAAAATGAACCTGCTTTTTTTTTTTTAACCTTTTGCGTGGTTCCTACTTTCTCACTCTTTGTCATCCCTCATCCACTGAAATCTGTCTTTTTCTCCACTACTCCACTGAAATTGCCCAAATCACCAGTGATTTCCGAGGTGCTAAAATCACCAGTGACCCAGCATTCATATTTTCGTCCTGATCTTGACCTTTTTTTGCAGCATTTGACACTAGAAGACCAGTGTCCCTGCAGTTCTAAACTCCTTCCTTAGTTCCTGTGCCTCTACACTCTCCTGATTTCCCTTCCTTTTTCTAGCTGTTTCTTTCTCATCTCCTAGACCTCCAGCCTGGGCTTTTCTAAGAGCCATCTGTACAGCCAGCTGCCTGGTAAAGACCATGCTTTTTTTTTTTTAATGGAAGTGTAGTTGGTTTACAATGTTGTGTTAGTTTCTGGTGTACAGCAGAGTGATTCAGTATACACATATATTTCATATTCTTTTCCATTATAGTTTATTATAAGATATTGAATGTAGCTCCCTGTGCTATACAATAGGACCTTATTGGTTATCTATTTTATATATAGTAGTTTATCCCAAGCTCCTAATTTATCCCTCCCACCCACTTTCCCCTTTGGTAACCATAAGTTTGTTTTCTGTGTCTGTGAGTCCAGGTAAACACCATGCTTTAGTGAATGTCAAATAGGTATCTCACATTCAACAGGTCTACACTGAGCCCATCATTTCCTCCTCTTCACAAATCTGATCCTCCTTTTGTATCATCACTGAATATCACTGCACTCTTTTTGGCTTCCAAACTACAAATCTTCAAGTTGTCCTTGACCCTACGCTCTCCTTTATCTTCAGCTTCCAGCTGGCACTTCATCCTCCTCATTAGCTGTTGAATGCATCTCCTTCTCTTCATCTTCCTGGCCCCTGCCTTGGTTCAAGCCCTCAGCGTTTGTACCCTCATGATTACAATAACTACTTCTCTCATCAGGGTTCTTGGCTGAAAGAAATGGAAGTTGATTCCTGCTATTATGAGCTGAAGAAGGTATTGAAAGTATATCGGATAGTTCACAGATCCACAAAAAGAATTAGCCTCTGAAAAATGCGTCAGGAAAAGCAGCCAAGAATCTCCTGATTAGGACCTCACCGTGGCCTTGGCCTCCTGTATATTTTTCAGTTCTGTCACTGATGGGACTCCAGGTGTGATTGAATATTTGGTCATCCTCGACATTTAAAGATCTCAGAAATAAGCCAGCTGATTTGTCAGTGCTAGATTGTGTCCTTGCCCCTTGCTGCCTGTGGGAGAGGGGACTTCTGGTTCCAGCTTTGGGAGTGAGAGGTAGGGGTGTGACTCCTCCAACCACTTGCAAAGGGAGTGTTTCTTCAGAAATAGAAAGGGACTTCTGACATGGATCACCAAAACAGCAACAGACATCTACCACACCGCTGGACTCGTTCATCCAACCCTGGTGTTGCCCTGTTTATTTACTTCCTTGTTCCCTCAACAAATGGCGTTTCTTTTTGGGGGATCACTGTCTTGCCCCTCCTCAAGTGGGTAATGTCTCACTTACCCAGTGGACCCAGTTTGGAGTAGATGATCTTTCACGGCATTCCCATAATACCCTGTATTTCCCTCAGTAGTACCATGTTTTCATGTATTATGGCTATTAATTTTCTTTTCCTTTGCCTCCACTTCGTTATAAGTTTTTTCGGAAAGCAAGATGCGTGCATGTTTTGTTTTGTTTTTGCTTGACCTAGGGCCTCTCTTATAGTAGGGCCTAATAAAGCATTGTCAAATTAATCAATTTAAAATGAGATTACATGGGCTTCCCTGGTGGCGCAGTGGTTGAGAGTCCGCCTGCCGATGCACGGGACACGAGTTCGTGCCCCGGTCCGGGAGGATCCCACATGCCGCGGAGCGGCTGGGCTCGTGAGCCATGGCCGCTGAGCCTGCACGTCCGGAGCCTGTGCTCCGCAACGGGAGAGGCCACAACAGTGAGAGAGGCCCGTGCACCGCAAAAACAAAAACAACAACAACAAAAATACGATTACATGAGATGATGAAACTTTTTAGAGCAATGCTGAGAAGTTGTCTAGCCTCACTCTTACAGGAATAGTGCCTTCCAAAACTAGAGGACAAATCTATTTAGTGTTTCTTAGATTCTCCACTAAAGTACTTTTAATGGCAGAGGCAAAACAAGCATGTATCTTTGATCACTGGGGTTGGGGCCTAAGGTGGCTTATGAACATCTCAAATTGCCTTGAAGACTGAAGAAGCCATTATGAAACTAAAATGTATTGAGTGCTTCCATGTGCCAGGCACAGTGCTAAGCATCTGTTTATGTATATTATCTCACTGAACACTTGTTTAATAACCCTTTGTTTTAGTTCCACTTAACAATTAAGAAAACTAAGGTTCAAAGATTTTAAAAACCATGCCTGAAATCACAAAACTAGAAAAGGTAGAATCAAGATTTGAATGGAAGCCGACTATCCATAGACCCTGGGCTTTCAACCGTGATGTGGTACTTCCAGGAATGTCCAAAAGCTGCTCTCCCCCATCCTCAAGTAATCTTGGCACTCAGGAGGATGCTCTGTGTGGTCCTGTGTCCACTTGTACCCCATTTTTGAGAAGACAGGAGTGGAGAGACCAGATGTCTTAGAGGAGAAAGAGAAGAGCCCAGGCTTGAGTACATCCTCTACCCCTGATGCAGGAGATGTAGGAACCCAGCAGGACTGGGTGGGAGGTACCTGGAGCCTACCGCAGCAAGAGGGACCAGAGTACCTGTGGTACAAGAGAGGGACCTCACTTTCTGAGCCAGTGGCCAGCTTGAGAACGGAGAGCTTGGATTCCCCAGGTCACTGATGTGAAGCAAGGTTCAGTTACGTGTGTGTTAAGTTATTACAACTGGGTGACTTTGTAGCATCCACTGAATTTCAAGTTTCTTTAAAATCTGCAAGGACTATATACACATGTGAGTGATTCTCAGCACAGTTGTGTTCTACTCACTTAATTCGTCATGCCTCCTGATAATATGTTAATTTGTTGGGCATATGCACAGGCATTTGCACTCTCAACTGTAGCCTTCCTCAGCTTTAGTATTATTTAACAGGTGCCTAACCTATTCCTCAGTGCTTCTGCAGTGGTTTCTCTGAGCTCCAGGTTGCTTTGAGTCCATCTCGCTAGAGACTGCCAGAGCTGGGGTCCCAATTCCTGGGGGTTTTCAGGAATGGATCAATCAGAGCGCCAGTCAAGTGACTGAGATCAGTCAAGTGCCAGGACAAGGTGTGCCTGAGCTTTGCCCCCCCCGCCCCAGCCCATGTGCCTTGCAGAACCTTGCCGGGATCTCATGGTCAGCATTACCCCACCTCCCAGGAATTTTAAATCTTCAAGGAGACAAAAAGTAGAGACTTCCACTACAAAGAAGGGGACCAATACCTGTCAAAGTGTTGATCATAGAAAAGTTCAGTTGTTCCATGGTGGTGATTTATTAACATCCTCTTCTATAATCAGAAAGCTCAGTGGTATCGTATAAGCTGCCCACACCAGGTGGTGTCCTCCCTGTTTTAGATAATCATGTTCATTGCTAAGCATTACCATACTGGGGTTCTCCCCTTTCCCCTCCCTTCCCTAGCCCTTGCTTTGCACAGGGAATGATGAGTTCAGAGGTGAAGCAGTAGTTTGGCTCTGATAAAATGCACACGGCACTTGGTGCAGCTGACCTTGATGTCATTTATAATGTAGAAGGTGCAGCCTGTGCTCTAAAACACTGGACTTTGATGTGATTGTTTCCATTTATATAGTCATTAGCCTTGGAGCGCTATGTGCTGACAAGGACTAAAAATGGAAAATCCATTTAGAGATCTGTGCCATACTGTCTCTTCTGCAGTGGACATCACTGATAACCTGGTATTGCCTGACACCCCCAGCTCTGTAAGCCGAATTATACCGGGGCCTTTTTCTTCCTCACTTCTGAAATTTTCATCAGACTGAATTTGCATCACACCTTTCTTGTCCTCACATTAGGATGCCTTGGAACAACCAGGATAACATGGATGATTAAGTTCCCTGCTCCTGGGACTTCCCTGGAGGTCCAGTGGTTACGGCTCCATGCTTCCACTTCAGGGGGCGCAGGTTTGATCCCTGGTCCGGGAACTAAGATCCTGCAAGCTGCTCGGCGCAGCCAAAAAAGAACAAAAACAAAAAACAAATTCCCTGCTCCTGGCTGTTGATAATCCAGGAAGTAACCAAAAAATGGGTGGGTAAAAGAGAATGCCGTAGGGTGAGAGAAAGTCTCGGGACCCACTGATTTCGTTTCAGCGTAATGCAGTGGCTAGATTTGCCACAAACCGTTTGTCAACATTTCCATCTGTATGAGAAGGATGCTAACAACTTGAGAAACATTGAGATGAACATGGTCGTATACTTCATTCAGTAGATTGTGCCTAAAAAGATAGTATAAGCTGCATTTTTAAAAAAATCAAGTCAGTATATATATCTGAAATATTTAAGGAAGATCTACAGTGAGAAGCCTTTTATAATTAAAATGATTCCCCCTACAAATACAAGTAGAATCACCATGAATTTTTTTTTTTTTTTTTCCGGCCGCACTGCACAGCTTGTGGGATTTTAGTTCCCTGACCAGGGATTGAATCCAGGCCGTCAGCAGTGAGAGCGTGGAGCCCTAAACACTGGACCGCCAGGGGATTCCCCAAACACCATGATTTAGAGTTAAAAGCAACTTTGCAGGTCCTTTCGTCTAACCTTTTCATTTAGAAATGAGGAACTGAGGCCCAGAGAGGTGGTGTTTAGGCCCTTTCTACCCACCTTGTGCCTGCTTGGCAAACAAGAAATTTTGCAAGCCTAGGTTTCAGCATCCCGGATTTTTGCATGAGATCTCCTGGAAGCAGGACGATCTAATCTGTTTGTGTGGGTGTCATTCATTACCTTTTGGGGGAATTTATTTCACCTTCTCTTATGTGTACCTCAGGAAAGTAAAAGATGAGGAGGCATTGTGAAATAAAATTTAGCTCTTCAGTAGATCCTTTTAGATCCCTGGTTTTGAAGGTTGATAGACTGAGTGAGAGGCAATTTAACAGTGAGCTCACTTGTTTTCATTCCTTTGAGAACATCACTCAGGAAAATTAGCTCAATAGTTGGTTGGGCAGGGGTGCTCTTCCTTGGGGAGAAGGTGTGCATGTATGTGGGTGGGAAGGGAGTGGGCATTAGACACTGGACATGCAGTTGCAGGAGCAGATGGGCAGCCCACAGCCTGTTTTTCCCTGGAGCACTGTGGGCCCGGTACATGCTGGGGAGTCAGAACATGTTCTTTTTTGAGAAGCAGCCCAATGCTCCCCCCGCCGCTGATCGAGATAGCTGAAAGAGCAATTGCTTAGATCTTTTTTCTTCCAGTTTTGTTAAGATATAATTGACATGCAGCACTGTGTAAGTTTAAGGTGTACAGCATAATGATTTGACTTAACATCATGAAATGATTATCACAATAAGTTTAGTGAATATCTGTCATCTCATATAGATACAAATTTAAAGAAACAGGGAAAAAATATTTTTTCCTTGTGATGAGAGCTCTTAGGATTTACTCACTTAAAAACTTTCGTATATAAGATATAGCAATGTCAATTATATTTATCATGTGTCTTAAATCTTGTTCTAAACCTTGAAGGAGAGTTAGGCGTAGACCTGTAGTGTGTCCTGAGTGACTGACCGCAGAGTGGGCAGTAAATGGCTGAGGGAATGCTGCTCCGGGAATCTGTAAGACTGTAAATCTCGTGTTGTTAGGTTGGTACCTACGGTATTTACGGTTTTAAAGATGTATGGGGGTTTGTGTTTGTATACATAGCATCGTCTGTGGACTAACATTGCAATTCAGTCTCCAGCTTCATCGTGACAAACAACATTTAATTTTATAAATAACTGGGAGTAAAGTTTCTTCCAAGGAAATGCTGAAGCAAAGAGGCCGCTAAGCAGAATGCCCTAAGTGACGATGACAGCTTGAGGTCTGAAGCCTTAAGACCTCATGTCCCCAAGTCAGGGTTGACTGTCAGGAAGAGAATAAGGAATTGATTAACTTTCCTTCCAGTGTGACCTACCGTGTATCCTTGATGGCAGCTCGCCTGGCCCAGGTATGTGTTTTCATGTGGCCCCCTGTGCTAGGCTGAGGAGCTGGGGACCAGAGGTGTCCCCAGAAGTAGAGGCTGTTCTGCTCACCATGGACAGTCCTGTTTCCCAGGTGCAGCCTCTCTCCCTCAATCACTGCTGCCTTCCCTGGGATACTCATAGCAGCAGATGTTGGCTGAGTTAGTACTTCCTCTGCGGGGCCTGGAGAAGCAGATTGTGTGTATAGAGGGCCCTGCCCTGAAAGAACTCCTGGTTCAGGCCATCACACACAGGACGTGTGCATTCATAGGACAAAATATATAATGGGGAGCTTAGGTTGGGTACAGGTCAGAAGATGAGGCAACAGACCCTTTGAGAATCTAGAGGAGAGAGTGTTCACCAGACATTGTCATGGGCAGCAGTGCCTTCACAGAGGGGTTAGCTGGGACTTCAGCAAGGCCCTTTAGGGAAGCAGAGGAGAGTGAAGGAAGGAGGTTTACGGCAGCGTGGAGTGGAGGGTTCATGGGCAGTGTTGGTGGGCTGTATTGCAGCGGTACATGGCGCCAGCCTAGAAGCCAAGCTGCCCAGAGGGACATTATGGGTAGCAGACAAGGCACTGGGAATCAGACCAGTTGTACTCCTGACTTTGCCGTTGGTTGTCTGTGCAACCTTCAGTCGCTGATTAGTCTCTCAGAACTTCAGTTTCCTCATTAGAATAATGAAGGCATTGACATTAGACTAAAGCGTGCCTGAGATACCATTTAGGAGGCAAACACAATTATTGTAAAGAACTGGGGGGTTTTGAGCTGGAATAGGGTAGGTGCGAAGTAGTGTTGTAGGAATACTAAGCTGACAAGAACCCTGGGTTGGTCTGGAGGATCAGCTGAGCCCTGGTAAAGGACCCTGGGCAGAAAAGTATGTGACTCTCCACTCAGAAGAGGAGAATTGATTTCCCTTATGTGATCTCTGAGGGTAAGATTGAAGAGAGAGGTGGGGGCTGGTCTGTGGAGTTAGTCTCTGAGAATACCCACTTTTACAAGGGAAAGAGGTAGGTGCATCTCGTAAAGGAAACAGAAATGGAGACACTCAAGAGGTAGGAGGAAACCAAGGAGAGAACAGGGCTTTAGAAGCCAGGAGGACAAGAGCCCCATGGAGGTGGTGGTCAGCCATGTCTAAGGAGAGGTGCTGTAGAAAATAGCTTTGCTGTCTTCTCCTTGGGCCTCAGCAAAAGCTTTGAGCCTGTGTTTGAAGAGCTCATCTGCTAAGAATACCTCATGAGTGTTCCATCGATATTTAGTGGAGGGCTTCCCTGGTGGCACAGTGGTTGAGAGCCCGCCTGCCAATGCAGGGGGCGCGGGTTCGTGCCCCGGTCCGGGAGGATCCCACGTGCTGTGGAGCAGCTGGGCCCGTGAGCCATGGCCGCTGGGCCTGCGTGTCTGGAGCCTGTGCTCTGCAACGGGAGAGGCCACGACAGTGAGAGGCCCGCATACTGGAAAAAAAAAAAAAAAAAAAAATTTAGTGGACACCCTAGGAAATGAGGGAAGGCATGCGGGGCCCAGGGGATGACTGCCCCAGCTGTGAGCAAGCACCCAGGCTCCTGAGGGAGGGAGACTTTGATCATCCTAGGACCTTCCAAGTCCTAGTTGCCAGTAGCTTCCTTTCTGATTTCCACCGCCATCACCTCTGACCTCTCCCTGTGACATTGCACAAAATCAGCCCTGGTGCTTAAGGGTAAGAAGTGAATATAGGTGGGAAATTTAATCCAGCTCTTCATACTGGGAAAAAGTTTTGGCCAGTCTGAGAATTAGGGAATTTTTCTCTCTTCCCTTTCACCTTCACTTCCTCTCTGCCCCATTTCCCCCCCCCACCCCCGCCCGGTATGACAGGAATGCATGTTTTGGAAAACCACTGGTGGTTCTGCTAGGGGTACCCTAGATTTGACATATTCAGAGCTCTGAAGCTCTGAGAGTTTTAGTCTTTTACATGTTAAATAGGATTTGAGCCACACTAGTAAGTTGAGCCATTCTGAGGAATTTTTAACCTCTCCTGAGGTTAGCACCAATGAGATAATGCTTGTATCAGTGATTAGACAGCTTCACCCAGGAGGTGCTGGATAAATAAGGAGACTTATAATCACAAAGGCAGAACCCACCCGTGGCCTACCTACAATATTTACCTGGTTAAGAAGTACTCATTTCCCATTCTGTAAAAAGCAAGCAAGAATGGGCTTGCTCCAAGGAATATTTTTCTTCTGTAAAGTTATATGATAACAGTAAAGGATTAGTGCACTGACTGTTCTCCTTATTGTAAAGCACTTACAAAACCATTTTCACCTTTGAGGGTTAAAATTAGAATTAAGTCAGTTATGAAACAGCTAGAATGAAAATGCACCCCTCTCCAACATCACAAGTCTAAACGCTGGACTCCGGTTCTTCAGACAAAGGAGATAATTAAAGAAGGCGTCTCTCCAGAGTTTCCACGGAGGTAGAATTCAGGGGCCAGTAGCGCCAACAAAAGGGAAGGAGGGGCTTCCCTGGTGGCGCAGTGGTTGAGAGTCCTCCTGCCGATGCAGGGGACACGGGTTCGTGCCCTGGTCCGGGAAGATCCCACATGCCGCGGAGTGGCTGGGCCCGTGAGCCATGGCCGCTGAGCCTGCACGTCCGGAGCCTGTGCTCCGCAACGGGAGAGGCCACACAGTGAGAGGCCCGCGTACCGGGGGGGAAAAAAAAAAAAAAAGAAAAGGGAAGGAGAAGAAACTACTGGGAAACAAGAATAGTGAAGGAAGTCGAGGGAGTGGCCGTTTGGCAGGTTTTGACATTTCAAGGGAACAATGAGGAAGAAATAGTGAGTGGGAGGGAGGGGGAGTGGCAGGCAGTGGCAGGCACAGGGTGGGACCCAGACTTGATGCCGAGCCTCCTAGGAGAGAGAGGGGAAGGGAGGTGTAAGGAAATCACTTGGAAATGGAAAAAAAAAAAAAAAAAAGATAATTTATGCAACACTAGAGAGGCAAGAGACCACCGTGACTGAGGTGAGAAGTTTTGGCAGTTTATTTTGTTTGCTTGTGCAGTTAACAGAAGGTATGAAGGAGTGCTGGTCTCCAAAGTAAGATGCAGCTTGGAGCCCGTGAACATCGTGGCGTTTGGAGGACACACAAGCACTCCAGTTCTTCTCAGGCAGGATTAATGCAGGGGCCCATAAACAAGGACGTGACATTGAGGAATGCTGCTGCTTTTCCAACGGCTAAATCGGGGCCGGTCAGAAGCAAGGGCTGTGTTGTGTTGGCTTGGATTCCTAGTGACTTTCTACTGGGTTATAAAAATGATTTCCTCAAAAAGCTTGCCAATGGCAGATGATGAATTAGAAAAGCGGTAATGCCAGCCCGGCGGAGTCCTCTCAAAGCAGTCAGCTGTACCGTACCATCCTTTGGATGGAAGGCCGGTGGGACTTTTAGTGCATGGCTGTTGGAGGAGGAGAGAGCCGTTGTCACCCGTTCCCCCAATGAAGCTGCGCCTAATTTCTGCGGGCTTCACGCATTAGCAAGTCTCACTTGCTAAGTGAGCAAGCTCACTGAAGAATCTCAGGCTGAGGGTTTTTTATGGGCAGAGCTGGTGTACATTATTTGGCTCACACGATCATTTGCTCTGACTTGATGATCAAGGGGATAACCCTGGAAGTGCAGGAGCGGTTACTTGACGTTCTTGTCGCCGTCCATCCCAGCATGCTTTGGGGCTGCCCCTCTGCCAGCGCCTGGGGCGGGGTGGGGGGAAGGGAGGTGTTTCTTATGCTCAGCAGTGGAACTTCAGCTGGCTTGTCTCAGCATGTGTAAGGGTTAATCAGGTAAATTATAACTGAAGCCTGCTGTAGCCCTCAGGGCTGCTAGGGAAAGGGTCATTCTTACAATCCTTAATTGTATTCCTCTTTTTCTCAAAGATGGGTTTTTAATGTAACATTATGGTGTTTGACCAGTGGATAAAGACCTTCCTGATCTGTATTTCAGACCCTCGTATTCTTGTTTCTTTAAAATTCTCAGGTGACCCTTCCTTTAAAATATAATTAGATTAAAATTAAACACAAAAAGGAATAAATTGATTCTGTTGTTGTTGCTTAGTTCCTTGAGATCTTCTGCATCTTGGGGCATTTTTGTAAATGAAGATGTGGAATGTCAATTGGACTATTTAATCCAGAGGGGGAGTGAGAGAACTGTTATATTTGGTAGTAATGCTGGAATATCACAGAAACTACCAGAAAATAGTCTCTTAGAGTAACATTGTATGTTCTTTTCTTTCTGTTTTGTTTTCATGGCACCATCTATCCTTATTCTGTGAAATAATCAAACCTGTTTTCATTATGTATCTTTTAAAGCTTCAGTTAGCCAGATGTTTTTTAATGTTTGATGCTGTTTTTTTATTCCATGAATGACTCAATTGACAGAATGTAAGCAGCTACTAAACTTGGCAGTTTTTTGCCATCATCATGCCCCTGGACAGGAAGTGTTCAGTATAGATATGACTAACCAGTTTCCAGGCTTAAAAATAAAGTGGGGGATTTCTGGACAGAATAGATCTTTGTCACTCAGTTCAACATGGCTGATAAGTGTGAAGCTCTCAGCAGCCACTTGGCTTTCTCACTTTTACCAGGCCATCACTTCACCTGACATTTTCTGTTAGACAGATTGAAACTTTATGGTGTTGGTGGGTTTTGGGTTTTTTTAACAAAATAGGAGGATATTTGAATAGTCGTGAGAATCAGCGTGAGTCAGTATTCTCTCCTCGTTGCCTCCTTTATTTTTAGCTCCTTTTAAATCATCACCCTCCTGAGGTAGGTAATGGGGAAATAATCTTCACCTGCCTATGTAGCAGCTTAAACTGAAAGCGTCAAGGACGTGCCCAGACAACTGTATACTCAAGACTTGTCTTCTTGAGTCTAAGGTCTACTTGAAGCAGCATTTTTTTTCCCCAAAGTTACTTCCAATCATTCTAGTGATTCTTTGATTTCTTTTGTCAGATAGCCCCTTAGCAACTTAGGACGAATCTATACTCTTTTGACAGATACCAAAAGGTTTTTTAGCACCTCTCTGCCTACAGTTATTGTTTCAGGACTTCAAAGATAACTTCATATTTTATTTTGTCTTGCTGTCTCTCTAAATAACATAACTTTCCCTCTCTTAATACAGTTTTTTCTCTCCTTTCTTTCTTATTCTAAACAGCATTTTTTAATTCTTTTTTCTTTTTGGTCTTAGGGATTTAAGATGTCGTAATACCATGTTTTGTGGAAATGCTGAATTAGAGACAACATTTATTAAATGACAGTCTCTAACAACAACAACAAAAAAACTGTTTCTCTTAACTCTGTGCAGGTGTTTGAGCTTCTATTTGTTTTCAAATAAGAAACTTGCCAGGGAATGATGATTTAAAATACAAAATGCATGCAAAATATTTTTAGTTTGGGTTAAGGTGAGGTCAGTAATGGTTCTTTGGGACAACTCAGCTTTATTTGCCAAATTTAGAAATAAATCATAAATGTATAAAGAATGGGGTTCTAGTTACCATACTTGAGCAGAATGTGGCTGTGACTCTGAAATGATGTTTCTTCTCCTGTGCTCCTCCTTCCTGTCTCCTCTGTTTTCGAGATCGAGGCAGGACAGAGTAGAATAGTCCCTGCTATGGCTTGGATTAGAACTTGATAAAAATCAAGTCTTTTAAAAATATAGGACTCCTGTGCTCCAAATAACCTATACCTGTTCTAGTCAGATGTTTTCAGGGGAAAAAGGGGAACTGTGTATACAAGCCAAACTTTCACTGAATAAAATGATTCCCTGATCTGAAATGTTTATCTTCTCTACCTTTGTTGTGAAGACTACTTCTCTATCTTTGTCGCCTTGTTGTGGCAAGACTCTTCTAGTTTTTATGATGTTGGGCACAGTGTAGGGAAACGGAAAATGCTTGGTAACCAGTGAAGTGTGAGGGTAGGCATATGGTCCAGAGGGTAAAATATTTTGCAGAATTTAAACCTCTTGATTGAGATTTTCATGAGATTGATGGATCATCCAAACATTGATGATGAGTCATCATCTGGCCTTGCTGTCTGGGTTTTAGGTACAGGAGGGGACTGTGCTCGGTAGGTGGTTATACCCTCCATGGTGCCAGCTGTCAGCTGAAACCAAGATGGACATTCACAATATACTGTGCATATGAGGGGCATTTAAGAGAAGGCCTATTAGGACTTTCTTTGTGCTGGTTCCTTTGAGGCCTTCGGGGTGATAATCAGTCTCTTACCTAGTGTTTTGGATCACAGTGGTCATGCCTAGGCTCAGCACAGACCCATGGGTGGGCTTTAACCAGACCAGATCCGTCTAGGCTGCCAGAGTCTGTAACAGGCTAACTTATTACTCTGTTGAAAAGTTGATGGGAACTGGAGAGTTGTCTTTCAAATTTGGGTCAGGGGGGCTTCATTATCAGTGCGCTTCTGGCACATCTTGTGGGGCAATAGAAAAGGGAGTGTTTTAGGCAACTCTTGTGTTTGAAATGCCTCTTTTTTTTTCTCACTAGTTTTTTGTAGTTGTTGTTGTCACAGAAGCATCTCTCTGTTTCAGCTCATTGGAATTGTACATCTGTGGAGTTCTTCTTGCGTTCCAGCTATTGTAGCTTATCACTAGTTAAATCTAGTTTAAAATAAAAAGCAATTTTAGGAGAAAGATTAGAGAAGAAAAAGATGTTAGTTGATTGAGGGACAGAGAAACAGTGGGCAGATCCAGATGTAAAACGCTTTGGGGCTGGGCAAAGCCTTCTAACAACTAAAATCTCAGCTTTCACTTATTTATATCTAGAAGATAAGAAATGGACTTAATCAGAATTTGACAGCAAATGAAAGGCCTCAGCCCTCTTTAACCATGCACATACATGCTCAGAAGTTCTATAAAATAATGGATGATAAAGGCAAACTGCTGATCAAAATAATACGAATTGTGCCTGAAAAGAAAATCTTGCCTCTGAGACCAGGAGGGCTCCCATAGTGGCCACCGCTTTGCCTTGAGCCCAAAGACAAAGAAATAACTGTTACTAAGACCTCTACTGACCCAACACCAGCCTCCAGCTAGTGTTCCAGGCATTTTTCAGCTATCCCTCATGATGAAAAAAAATACTGTATTAAAATATTTCAGATTATTTTTCCTCCATCAGAATGCAGTGAGCTGTAAGTCAACTCAAGAAAAGATGACCCAACCTCTGACCCCTTGATACTTTATTAGGAGCCATTAAAACTTTGGAGACCTGGGAGATTATTGAGGCCTACATTTGGAACCTGGAATCTTGATCCAAGAATTCTAAAACATTCTCCTTTTTTTTTTTTTTTTTTGGCCTGTATCTAAGGTTGCTCTATTTTGTGATAATACCAATTTAATGGAAGAAAAATACTCATAGATGCTAGACACTTGCTATTCAAGAATTAAATTTCTTTTGAGGTTAGCTAGAGCCTCTAAACATTCATTTAAACATGGTTTCTAAGTTTCAGTGGGGGCAGTATGGCATATGGTTTTATTTTATTCTGTAGTATGTAGTGGAAAAAGATTCCATTTTAATTTGTCAACAGGGAAAGTATGGCAGAATTCATTTTGGATATTTCCTATAGATCGTGCCCTGCATTGGAAAGTGGGTGGAGTTCTGGCATTTGTGTATTTGTATGTTTCAGGGAAATAAAGGTACAGAGAAGCACTTGTCCATTGCCTAAACAAAGACTAACTGTACAGCTGACAGCTTAAAAATACTGTATGAGTTGACATTTCATGTCCAACGGTAGCATCTGTTTCCTTCATTCTAAGATCAACAAATGGCATTAAAAATGGATGCTGAAAGGGGCTCCCCTGGTGGTGCAGTGGTTAAGAATCCACCTGCCAATGCAGGGGACACAGGTTTGAACCCTGGTCTGGGAAGATCCCACATGCCGCGGAGAAACTAAGCCTGTGCACCACAACTACTGAGCCTGTGCTCTAGAGCCCGTGAGTCACAACTACTGAACCTGTGCTCTAGAGCCCACGAGCCACAACTACTGAGCCTGTGTGCCACAACTACTGAAGCTCATGCGCCTAGAGCCCGCACACTGCAACGAAGAGTAGTCCCCACTTGCCGCAACTTGAGGAAGCCCTCACACAGCAATGAAGGCCCAACACAGCCAAAAATAAATTAAAAAAAAAATTTTTTTGGCCTGTATCTAAGGTTGCTCTATTTTGTGATAATACCAATTTAATGGAAGAAAAATACTCATAGATGCTAGACACTTGCTATTCAAGAATTAAATTTCTTTTGAGGTTAGCTAGAGCCTCTAAACATTCATTTAAACATGGTTTCTAAGTTTCAGTGGGGGCAGTATGGCATATGGTTTTATTTTATTCTGTAGTATGTAGTGGAAAAAGATTCCATTTTAATTTGTCAACAGGGAAAGTATGGCAGAATTCATTTTGGATATTTCCTATAGATCGTGCCCTGCATTGGAAAGTGGGTGGAGTTCTGGCATTTGTGTATTTGTATGTTTCAGGGAAATAAAGGTACAGAGAAGCACTTGTCCATTGCCTAAACAAAGACTAACTGTACAGCTGACAGCTTAAAAATACTGTATGAGTTGACATTTCATGTCCAACGGTAGCATCTGTTTCCTTCATTCTAAGATCAACAAATGGCATTAAAAATGGATGCTGAAAGGGGCTCCCCTGGTGGTGCAGTGGTTAAGAATCCACCTGCCAATGCAGGGGACACAGGTTTGAACCCTGGTCTGGGAAGATCCCACATGCCGCGGAGAAACTAAGCCTGTGCACCACAACTACTGAGCCTGTGCTCTAGAGCCCGTGAGTCACAACTACTGAACCTGTGCTCTAGAGCCCACGAGCCACAACTACTGAGCCTGTGTGCCACAACTACTGAAGCTCATGCGCCTAGAGCCCGCACACTGCAACGAAGAGTAGTCCCCACTTGCCGCAACTTGAGGAAGCCCTCACACAGCAATGAAGGCCCAACACAGCCAAAAATAAATTAAAAAAAAAAAAAATGGATGCTGAAAATGTAAGAGGAAAAGCCATTGTGTCTGGCAAATTTGTTGACTCCCCTCACCATCCTTTTCAAAGCAGGAGTAGACTGAATGACATGAATTGAAAATTAACAGATTAGTTCAAGGGGGAAACTTTTCGGTTAGGATAGATTTCATTTTCAGATTTAGAAACTGACTCAAATCATACATTCTAAAGACTTGATTCATCTTTTTCCTAAGCATGTAATCTTTACAATTTACATTGTCTCACCTTAGAGGTAAATTCAACATTATTCTTCCAAGATATCTTCTATTTTTGCAGGAATGAGGGTATTAGAAATCATATGGAAAAGAAAATTTCCAAAAAAGTAGATTGTCTTTCTCCATAGAAACAATGCTTTAATTGGAGGTTCGGTTATTTATCAATATAAAATAACCACTAGATATGATCAGGAATATTTCCCAAGAACAACGATATGATCATAAAACTTGCTAATCATTTGACTCAGAAAATTTTATTTCTAGCCTTATAAATGAGCATCAAGTGCACCATGTGTACTGATCTTATAAGGCCTCCAACTCCAGTCTTTTAGAAAATTAATCTGGATACCATAAAAGTACAAATTGAGCATCACAAATTGTCTCCTAATATATATATATATATATATATTTTTTTTTTTTTTTTAATTTTTGTTTTTCGGTACACGGGCCTCTCACTGCTGTGGCCTCTCCCGTTGCGGAGCACAGGCTCCGGACGCGCAGGCTCAGCGGCCATGGCTCACGGGCCCAGCCGCTCCGTGGCACGTGGGATCCTCCCAGACCGGGGCACGAACCCATGTCCCCTGCATCGGCAGGCGGACTCTCAACCACTGCGCCACCAGGGAAGCCCTATATATATATTTTTTTAATGTTAGGTTAGTAGACACTGCTTTTATTTGCCTGTGGAAATCTTTGTCCTGTGTCTCTTTACCAAGTTGAGCCAGGTAGTGTGAACCGATTCTTCCTGGGCATGTGTGACACCCGGAGTCATCACAGAAGGTGTTCAGCCCCTCTGTCCACCCCAGAAACAAAGCCTAGATGCCTAACCCCCTTCCCAGCCTGCTAGGCACACTTCCTTCCCTTTAGAACAAAACCTGACCTAAATAGGATAGCTCTTACTTAGCACACCGGTAGTAATTGTATTCAGTGCTTTATAAAATTCTCAAATTTAAGAAAGAGCAAAGGTATGCAATTATTTATCCCTGTGTCTTTCACCATATTGGGCATTTTATCTATTAGGACATGTTGTAGTTCATTTAGAAACTGGTTTGCAATTTTTTAAAGTCACTTCAAAACTCTCCTCGCTGGGAATGTCAAGACAGGCATATGCCAGGGATCTGACCAGGTGTAAGTTAATGCCAGTAGCTTTCACAAGAGAAGATTATGTAGTATGGAAGACCTGTCTCTGTCCTTGAGGGGCTTTCAGTCCAGAGAAGATGTCAGACATGTGCACGAGGAAGTACATACAAGGAGGATGCCACATCCTGGTTAGAGAGGTTCAGGAAGGGCTATCTGTGGCCGAGACATCTGAGGCACAACTGTTGAGATGAATGCATTGGCAGGAAGCTTTGGACAGGATTTCCCAAAATGTGGTGCATGTACCGTTGGTGGTGGTACGGTAAATGATTTTAGGAGGCCCCAGGCACAGAGTTAGATCATCTTCAGTAACTTTACAAGACGATTAGTCCCTTTCAGCTCCCTTGGAATCCTTTGCATCATTCCCAGAGAATGCCTGTTTGGGGCTGTGTGACCTTTGCCACCTTATTCACACTGACTCACCCCTTTTGTGCCACGCAGGTAGACCTGGGGCTCATGGCCTTTGGCAGACAGCGATATCTGGCTAGAAATGAACAGTATGGGGGGTTTTTTCCTCACTGAAATAATTTTTATGATTTAACAAATTTTTAATGATTTTTATGATTATGGTATATTTAGGGGAGGAGTACCAGTTTCCATTCACATTGTGTATATGGTTCCTTTTATAAATAAATGTTTTTTAAATAACAAGTAACCAGAGGGAAATAAAATACAGATAATAAGTAGAAAACAAAGGCAAGTATTTGCAGCAACACAGATGGACTTTATGCTAAGTGAAATAAGTCAGGCAGAGAAAGACAAATACTGTATGTTATCAGTTATATGTGGAATCTAAAAAATACAATAAACTAGTGAATATTACAAAAAAGAAGGAGACTCACGGATATAGAGAACAAACTAGTGGTTACTAGTGGGGCAGGGGAGTGGGAGGTACAAACTGTTGGCTTAAGGATGTATTGTCCAGCATGGGGAATATAGCCAAAATTTTGTAATAACTGTACATGGAAAGCAGCCTTTTACAATTGTATAAATTTTTTTATAAAAAACAAAACAAAGGCAAGTTGTGACAGTGGTGCTCAAAGGATGAGGGTTTAGAGCGTTGCTCAGGTACATACAGGATGGCTTTTTCAGTGAAGAGAGCGATTTCAGCAAATATGCTGGGGTGGAAAATGCAAGGCATTTGGAGGGAAAGGTGAGTCTAGAAGGTGGTGGAAGCCTAGAGATGTGTTGACAAGTCAGAACTAGGAAGTCTTCTTGCTCAGCTTGATTGCCAGCTCTGGGAACAGAGGGCTGCGAGCGCTTTGGAATCACTGCCAGAGTCACACCCAGGTCTGAAAAGTGATTCAGAAGGATTTGAGTCCCTGAGCCTTTAAAGCAGGGGTGGCTAACTCACACGTCTTGGCTCATTTCCTGGCCCCTGTGGGCGTGTGGCCAGGTGGTAAACTGGACAGGACCTGTTTCTTACCCCCTTGTACCCCCTACCCCCAAATGTTACCAGAAGGTCAGATTTTTCTTGAGAAATGGGAAATGTGAATATTTAGGTCAATGCTCCCAACTCTTACATGTTTTTTACTAATTAGAAAAACAAAATTAAAACATTATGAGGGCCCATTTTGGGGTTGATGAAAGTGTTCTGGAATTAGATAGTGATGATTGTTGCCCATTGTGAATATAATAAAAATCACTGAGTTTTACCCTTTTCAGATGGCTACAATGGTGATTTTTATGTGATATGAATTTTATCTCGGTTTTATTTATTTATTTATTTATTTTTGCGGTACGCGGGCCTCTCACTGTTGTGGCCTCTCCCATTGCGGAGCACAGGCTCCGGACGCGCAGGCTGGGGCACGAACTCGTGTCCCCTGCATCGGCAGGCGGACTCTCAACCACTGTGCCACCAGGGAAGCCCCTTATCTCGGTTTTCAAAAGAAAAAAAATTATGGGGGCCCAACCAAAATGTGTTGCCAGCCCAAAGTTTGTAAGCTCTGTTTTCAATGGAGGAATTACTCTTTGCTACTTTTGATAATCCCAAACCACCTTTCCCCTGGGAAGCCCAGCGACCAGGAGTTAATGGGGGTCACATTGTAACCCTGCATTAACCTCTGGGGCTCTTTTTTCCACCTGTGGTCTCCATGGCTTCTTCCATCTCTAAAAGTAGGACTGGTGACAGAAATGGGGAGAGGTGGGATGGTGGCCTTAATTCTGGAGGACTGAATGAGTGGGTGGAAAGACAAAACTACAGAAAGGTGGGCGCTGCCAAAGTGTTTCAGAGAAGTGATTTATTTTGTTGTTATTTGGCAACTGGTGGTAAAATTGATTGGTTACGTTATTTGCCAAAGTTTATTTTACCCAAATATCTACCATTAGGGAAGTAATCCATCTCTAAGACAGCAAGTTAATGTACTTAGGGAAACGATTTTTAGTTCTTAAGAGAGATTGACTATAATGACCTTTTTTAGTTATTTTCTTTAACGGAAAAATGAGTTTAATATACCAAGTATGACTCAACATGAAAGAATTATGATTATTTTAACAAAACTATTTGGCTTTATTATTTTTAATTCTAAATATAATTTGAAGTTAGCCAATTTCAATAAGGACAAAATAGAAAACTTAAGATTTTTATATTATAACCCTAACTTAATTTTCAACTTTTTCTTTAACAAACTAGCAAAGAAAGGTAGAGTTTATGCCTTTTTAAATTTCCAGTTTCTTATGAATTTATCCTTAAAAAATGCCTTTTTTAATCTTAAAAAAGCAACATCGCTCTGAAAAACAGAATTATCTTATCTCTGCAGAGTGTGGGTTATTCAGTAATTTTTACCAGTTTGCAAAAAGAGTGAGAGATAGGATAGAACGTTTCTGACAGGGTTAGTCAATAAAGGCTTCAAGGAAGATATATTTGGGAAGGATCATTGAGGAATGGATAGGATTTCACCCAAGATGGCTCCCCCTTGCTTCCTTCAAATTTCTGCTCGAATGTCACCTTTCCAGAAAGGCCTTCCCTGACTAAAATAGCAGGGATAAAATAGCATAGTCTCCCCCTCACCCCCACTGTCTCCTCACTCCCACCCCCAGCAAAAACACACACACTCCCTTTACTTTTTTCTAGCCCCTGCCACTATTTGACCTGTTTTTACACGTTTGTTTAATGTGTCTTAGGTTTTGTGTCTTAGGTTTCCCTCTACTAGAGTCTGTGCTTCTTGAGAGCAGGCATTTTGGTGCTCAGTACAAAATGTGTTAAGTGAATGAATGAGTGACTGACTGGGAGAAAGTCTGTTTACTGTGTAGTGCTCCAAACTGGTATGGAAAATCCAAGTTCAACTTCTCCCAGGATATTTAGAAATTTGGCAAATTCACCACCTCTCTGAGACTCAGCGAACACATTCTGTAGACATTAGGGGGAGATTTTGATGCCTGTAACTAAATAACAAGTGTTATGAAAACAAATTATTATTACTCTTAACCTTCCTACCTTTTTCCCCAGCAGACCTTCCGTAGACGCTCACTGACCATACATAAGTTAGGTTTAAATTATTTCTAAAATCCATGGGACTTGCACATGCCCTTCAGTTTCTGGCATACAGGTACACTGCGGGGCAGAATTCTAGTTCCAAAGAGCCGATAGGAGTTTCGTAGGTTGGCTCTGAAATGTAGTCCCATTTATTTCTGTAAGGAGGAGTCATCCACACAAATGGCTGCCGAGCCCGGGAGCTGAATGTAACTGTGTGGTGATGGCCAGGGAGGACCTGTGGTAAACCAGGCAGGGTGTTCTCCTTCTAAAGGCGGCAGCCACAACTTAACCTCAAGACCACGGTTGCCGTGTGGGAATGTGGGTCCGTTTTGGTCAGGTCTTATGATTATTCCAAAAAAAAAAAAATCAAAAACACAGATTTTGAGGTTAAATTTTTCAGTTTTTTACAACGTGGACCACTAACTCTAAGAAGAATACAACACTGTACAGGCCAAACAACGGGGTGTCCATGTTACAACCTGGACAAGGCATCCACAAGGCATCCTGATCTAAATAAAACAATGGAGGATACCTGAGCATTAGGAGCAGGGAAAAAAGGTTAGAAAGAGGGGTAGAAACCACTTTACAGAGAACCTAAGTGCCACACTGGAGGTAGGCAGCGGTAAGCACACTGGGTTTTCTTTTTTCAAGGTTATATCCTGGAGTTTTAGAGCTTCAGTGTATCTTGATACTTGGAATGAGATAGTTCACTGTAAGGCCCAGCAAATTGCATCTTACCATTTGCTTACCTTTAATGGGATCTGGCCTCTTAGGGCTTGACATGGCTGTAAAATGCTGGACTAGCTTAATCTTTTCATACAGTTATTGAGGAAAGGTTTTGTCAAGAATGTGGGGAGGCTATGCCAGGATGCATATTTGACAGATGCCCAAGCTGAGGCCAAGAAGTCACTGCTCCTAAAATACTCAAACAGATGGCTTTGGGATATTTTCATGAAAGATTCCAGAACATTTGCTGTAGGGATTGAGTTAGCTAAATATGGTCACTTCGCCAAACAAAAGTGGCTGGTCATTCTGTATGTTCTGGCAAAGGACAGGAGAAAAAGCAGGAGAGGAAAGCAGTAGACAAAAGAAAGAAAAGAAAATGCATATTGTCCATGGAGTATAAGTAAATTTATTTGTTAAGCTCTAGATATATGAAATTGAATTGATTTCCTGACACATCTTCATGAATTGCTAGAAAAGATAGTGATAGGTTCCATGGAAGCAGATTAGAGCAGTGGGGTTTGTTTCACTCCATGGTAGCTGGAGGGCAGGTGTTACACACTTTGAAGAGTAGAGAGATGTAGAGAGATGAATAGAGTGGTACCTTAGTTGTCAAGGATTACAATCAAGTAAGATAAGGTAGGAATTTAATTCTCCCACGAGGCAGAAAATACATTAGAAGAGGGAACACTTTATTCTTTTCTTTGGATTTGGGAGATTACTTCGCCGCTGGATTTGGAAAACCTTCTTGGAAGAGGTGGTGTTTATACTGAGCCTTAAAGGATGAGCAGGACCTTTTCAGGCGTGGAGCAGGGTGGACACGTAATTTTTATTTTCTTTATTTTTTTTTCTCTTCTCTGATGTGTAAGACCCATCCTCCTTATTTTTTGGATCAAGGGGTTGCTTTATCTTGGGGAGCAGGTAAGCTCTAAAAAGTGGGATTATGCAGCTGGCTCAGCAACATCACAGCATTTGATAGAAAATTCACAAATAGCAAACATTCTCTTAATTTCACTTTTCTTACAGAGCAGCCATGCACCATAGTTGGCTGCCGTGTACCTCGGCTCTGCCCCTCATTCAGTGCCCTTGGACAAGTCCCTTGACTGCTGAGCCTCAGTTCTCTCATCTGCTCCCTCAGGGTTAAATAATAATAAGAGGATGAAACCAGAACAAACCCTTTCATAAACACATGGAAGTGTTACAGTGAAAATATTTTGCATACTGTGGAGTGCCATGCAAATGTCAGCTGTAATTTGGCTGTCTGGTTGTCTTTGTTATAGTGCCAGGAAACCAGAAAGGGTGTGTTGACCATCGATGCCAGTTTTAGGGGCTGGTTTGATAACTAAACTCTGCACTCCAGTGTGTTGACTTTTAAAGTCTGTTACTGGTTTTCGAAGCCCGGCGTGAATATAAATATTCATCAGGAGCCAGGGCCTGTGGCAGGATGGGAGAACTTAGGGAGTGGAAAAGTGTAGAAAATCGTGGAGCTTGTTTAGAGGATTTTCCTCCACAATCTGGTGGAAGCTTGAATTATATCAACAGTGGAAAGGCTTCATGTCCTCAAGAAAATATGTAAATAAACCCAGCTTAATTGAAAAGTCTTCAAGAAAAATATATGGAATCCTAATCCAAGGTAATAAATAAGGAAGGGTTCATTTAATTTAAAAAGAAAAAGAATAGTTCACAAAAGTCAGTTTGGTATAAACACTTGTAGGATATTTTTATTTAATTTCAAACCCATATGAAGCTTAGTGATAGAGTTATTAGGCCCTGTTCAAATTTTGGTTAAAGTATCATTTAAAGAGACTAACTTTTCTATTCTCTTTGAGGCTTTAATGTAATAAGCTCTATTCTGAGAACATTTTCTCTGCATTCTGTGCACAAGCTCACGTCTAGTTTTGGGTGAAAAACAATTTGAGTGGGGAGTTACATCTGTTCATAGGCTACTTACAGCATGTCTTCATGGCCAAAGTATGTCTATTGGAAAATTGTAAAGTACAGCATTGTAGGAGTACACCTCAGAGTAGGGGTCCTCCAACTTTACTCTCCCTTAGAACCATCCATCAGGGTGCTTCTTCCAAATGCAGCTTCTTAGACTGCAGTCCTGAGGATTCTGATTCAGTGGGTCTGACAATCTGCATTTCGAAGAAAGCTTCAGGCTCTTCTGATGCACGCGGGCCTTGCCGCGGAGAATGCTGCCCAAGTACCTGCTGTTATCTGTCCTCTCCCTGCCGTGCTTTCTCGCAAACTGAGTACCTTTGTAGTAATTTTCCTGGGCCTCGACAACAAGCTATACATAGTTTGTGTTGAAAGTTTCTCTAAAATCCATAGGACCCACACATGCATCCTTGGGTTTCTAACATACAGATAGGTACGCTGCTGGGCAGAACTTTTAATCCCTAACTCGCCTGTAGGAATTCTGTAGGTCAGCTCTGGAATGCAGTCACATTTATTTCTGTAAGGCAGAATCTTCTTTTTCTTTTAAGGCAATCTCCTGGGTCAGTCTCCACTTGTGAAACCTGCAAACCTAGTTTCCCTCCATCACCCCTTCGAGCAAAATTATCGTTCCCTCTCTTTGCTACCATCGCTTTTAGGATTCTGCCAAGCTGTGTGCTCATCTGCCCCGCACCCCAGTGCCACATTAAACTTGAGTGTCCGGAGAGAACTGGAGAGAAAGGATCGGTCATTTATGTCTGAAACCACAACATTATAAACACTCGGAAGTTTTGTTGAATGATTCGTGTCTTCAGGTTAATGTCCTCTCTTCTTTCCTCACTCCTGTTTCACAAGTCATGATCACAAGACTCGATCATCCCATACCAGCCGATCTTCTACAATATCTACCTTAAGAATAAGGATGACAACATTGATGACAACAGTAATAATAGTTCACGTTAACTGACGCAACTTTTAAATATCTGGCGCTATCCTAAGCACTTTATACGGATTATTCTCATTTACTCTTCATAACAACCTCAGGTATCCTCATTTGCATATGGGGATACTGAGGCACAGAGAGGTTAGGTAATTAGCCCTTGGGACACGGGCACTCAGGGGCAGAACCAGGCTTCTGACCCAGACGGTGTGCCTCTGGAGCCCACGCTCACAGGCACCACATTACCTGGCTTTGCCTGACTCTCTTTGCACGAGACAATTGTGAATCCGTTCCAGAGGGTTAGCAAGAACTCAGGTCAGTTTGTTAGCCCATAATTTTCACTGACCTTATCCTACAAATTTGTTAATGGGTCGTCTGAGAAGTTAGTTTGGAAAACTTGGGTAAGTAAAGTTAAAATGTTACTTTACTGCACGAATCCTCAAGACCTCTAATACTATTAGTACATTTTTTGCAACTCAAATGGGACCTTTGTATACACCGTTTCCCAAATGTATTTAGCTCGAGGGAATCACCCCTCCCACCCCCTACTTAAGACTCTTAACTTCTTGAAGAATTAGGTTTTTGTTGTTTTTAACATAATTCGGAATAAAAGCTGGCTTGTGCTCTTGTGGGGTTCCCAAGAAATTTCTCAGGTCTGAAATATTTGGGTAACCCTTACTTTTGACCCTTTCTTATTTAGTCTTGAGTGTCTTTAGTGCTTGAGTAGTTAAGTAGTTCTTAGTGACCACTTACATTTACCTGCTGGAACAATCAGGGATTTGTTGTCATAGTGTAATTACTAATAGTGCCCTTTTCGAAGGGATCCCATTTGGATGATAAACTCTGCACAATTGCTCTAATCATAACTTCACCCTCCCCCAATTAAATAAAGACCTTTGTTTCATACTTGCTACCTTCTCACCACTCACTGAAGGACTCTTATTACTACCGCATGTATGGGAGCAAAGGTAATAGCCATGTGCCTCTGGCATCTCACCATTTTATGTCAGAGTCATGCAAGGAATTATAGAATTCCATAAACTGGAATTACCCAGTTTATAGTCTCTCATCACTCAAAAGTAGCATTTCTTGGGCTTCCCTGGTGGCGCAGTGGTTGAGAGTCCGCCTGCCGATGCAGGGGACACGGGTTCGTGCCCCGGTCCGGGAAGAACCCACATGCCGCCGAGCGGCTGGGCCCGTGAGCCATGGCCGCTGAGCCTGCGCGTCCGGAGCCTGTGCTCCGCAACGGGAGAGGCTACGGCAGTGAGAGGCCCGCGTACCGCAAAAAAAAAAAAAAAAAAAAAAAAAAAAAAGATAACTAATGAGAACCTACTGTATAGCACA
>NC_041221.1:116780547-116801259 GCF_002837175.3 Physeter macrocephalus
CCGGAGCCTGTGCTCCGCAAAGGGGGAGGCTACGGCAGTGAGAGGCCCGCGTACCGCAAAAAAAAAAAAAAAAAAAAAAAAAAAGTAGCATTTCTTAAGAATTGCAAGCCTTTAAGACTTCTTCACCTTGCTCAGAATCTGTCTATTCATATATATGCTTATCTATGCAGAAGAGACAGCAACTCTGAAAGGATACCAAAAGTCTAAAAATAGTTGTTACCTCTGGGCAGCAGTGGTTGGCATCAGTACTGTGTAGTGGTGGCAAAGCTGAGAGAGACTTCTCACTTTAAATATTTACACTCTGGCTTTTGAGTAACGTAAGCATATTATTTTTTTTAATGTTTTAAAACTATTCTGAGTTTTCCCTGGAAATACAGGCTATTTCAAGCCCAGCTGGGTTGATCTACCTTATGGAATCGATGTCTTTCCTCCAAGGGAGACCTGGTCACTTTTTTTTTCTTTTATTTCACTTCACTTAGCCAAATATCATTAGTTCTTTTTTTACTTCAAGAGAGAGCTTTTTTTATGCTTGTGTGTTGTAACATAATTCTTAAGAGAATAGCTTGGAATTGGACCTATCTGGGATCAAGTTCCTCTCTTCGACTTACTGACTGTGTGGCCTTGAGAAAGCAACTTAATTTCTCTGGGCCTCCGTTACCGTACCTGTATATGGGGATAGTGACAACCTCCCTCTTGGGATTGTTGTGAAATTTCAATAAGATAATGCATATTCTAGGCAGTTCTGGGGATAATGTAGTATAAGTTCAAAATATGGTGGCTAGCCAGTGGGTTCTCATGACTGTAAGCCTCTCACTCTGAGTAACCACAAAGCTCATTTCTATTCCTGTAACCTCTTTTCTAATATTTACAAGACTGACATTCCGTGGGATCCAACCATACCACTTCATATAAATATCATCAAACTTTCTTCCAATCCTGGTATTAGTGCACCTAGAGGCGGCAGGGATATCTTGTCAGAGTTTATGCCTTCCAGAAAGCAGTCAAGGCATCATGATTCCTGGAGCAAATTAACCAAAAAAAAAGAAAAAGAAAAAAAAAAAAAAGCAGAGATGGAATCTAATATGACGTTAAAGGTGTTGAAACTTAGGAAATGACATTTTCAATTTCAAAATCATCACAAAAGTAAGCCACAGGAATCAAAGACACACAGTTGAACCCAAAATCGTGATGAAAAGATTCTAGAATTCAAGCAACAAAAACAGCCCAAGGTCACACGGGGGAAAACCTTCATAGTGTCTTCTTTAGGACATAATTCCTCTTGTCCACAAATTTGGAAAATGAAGATATAAAGAGAAATGAGTAGAAAGAATACAGTGTGTGTAAATATTGGATTTGAATTCCTGCTTCTCTATCTCAAGTGTATTAAATAAGGGAGCAAAACTCAGTGCAGTTGTGGTCTGTCGTCATGAGCCCAGCATGCTGCTGGGGGTTTTCTGATTTGTAACTCAGTAACTCTCACTTAAGCCATACCACCCTGAAGTGATGCCCTGCTTAACAGATGAGAAAACAGATTCAAAGAAATTAAATTGCACCCAAGTCTACCACCCAGGACTCTCAACCTTGATCTTTTGTTTCCATCCATGCTGTTCTAACTTGGCAGGAAGCCCTGCCTTTGGGTCTCTAGTTCTCTGGGAAGCTTTGGGAAGTCTGCGCGAGAAGCTATGACTTCATGGAGTAATCTTGTTGGCCACCCGTGGGTTTTCACTTTGGCTTTATATGTGGCCCACTTCCTTTACATTGTTTCCTTTGTATGGATGCTGATACTGTTTGTCTTTTTGTGGGGTGCTTCAATTCTGTTCTCCAGGGGCCAGTTTTCTCTAGATGAAATACACTTGTGTTACCTATCACAGTCCTTGTGGTACTGAATCTACTGCTAACAACAGATTCAACACCTAAGAAAAAGAGAAATTCCCTGATAAAGGAAATTTTAATATATGTTAGTTTTTTTAATGTCATCATGGAAAGGATCTATAACTCGTTATTCACCAAACTGTGTGAGGTCTTTGTTTTCACACAACCGTCTGACATTTTGCATTTCTAAGCTCCATGTTACTTCCGGAAGGAGTTGATTAATTTTCACCAAATGTCATTCAGTACCAGAGAACCTCAAAGGTATTTGAAGTTTAATTTGTTGACTTCTTTAAACAAACCTGTGGAGAGAGCTGTTCAGTGACGGGTATTCTGTGAGATCCTCCTCTGTGCTCCATGTCTATTTATCTTTGCAACCGCTCCAAGAGGTGGGGATCATTATTCCCATCTTGTAGATGGGGAAACTGAGTCTCAGTAATATCCCTGAGCAGTATGGCAGTTCATGGAACCATCAGCTGTGGAATATTGGACTTTTATAAGTACACTCTTCTTTTCCAGGACCCTGGGGAAGCTAGTTGCCACAGGAAATGTGTACTAGTTCTCACTAAAGGGTTATATGTACTGCAGTTTTGTTTTGGTTTGTTTTGTTTTACTTTATATGATTTTGATGAAAAAATTGTAATATGTGTTAAAGGATATGTTTTTAAGGAGATCAACTCATGACTCTCATAAAAATACAAAAGGGACATGTCGAAGATTTTACTTAACTCGTTAACTAATGAACAGTAAGCTCTTATAATCGTTTCAAAGGAGAATGCCAAGTGTAACACAGGCAGACAAGAAAATGAGGAAGCAATTGCACCTTCACTAGGCAGAATTTATTTGTATCTCTGTGGAAAAGAGCCATTTGCACTACCAGATTTACTTACAGAGTTGTGAAATAGCTACGTGAAGAACAAGGAAAGGAATCTGCAAGGGGGTGCTTTACAATTCCCAGTACTCCATTGAAAACCATCCAGTGATTTTTTTTTTTTTCTTTTTCAGCCCTTTTTAAAGTCACCACCTTCCCTGACATTTGTCTTCTTTAATATGTTGACTTTTTAAATGAGCATGTACTTTTCTGAAGGTGGTAGGAGACACAGAGTGAATGACTTAGCTTGTCCCTGTGATGAGGCATACCATTGGTTTTCAACCACTTGGGGTCAGGAAAATGCATACACACCCAAATTTGCATTTGCCATCAGGTTAAGGACCTTAGATGTATTGATTTTCTCAAGACTATGTTCTTTTGTGTTAGGGTCTCCATCTGTGACCTGAGGGCGATTGGGGATTAAGGGTCCTGGCACTTGTCTTTTTCTCTCTGGATAAGATTGTCTCCAGCTTGCTGCCATGGTCATTTCTTCTGGTCCTTCCAGGGTCAGCCCCTCTCATAGTTTGAATCTCTGCTGCTTCTGCTAATAATGGCCCTCTCCCCACCCTCACTCTCTTTTTCTTTCTTTTTTTTTTTTTTTTTGGTTTTTTGTTTCTTCTCTATCCTGTTGAATTTCCCACTTTGGAATTTTTGAGTGTGGAGGCTAGTGTCACACATATATCAGCAGTGTCCCAACAATTCCTTGCTTTTCTCCTGGAGCACTACCAAATCCCAATGTAGGGGGGGTCAACTCTTAGCTGTTTAACTTCTTGTGACAGTGTTTACTGTTGGTTATGGCCCCTTTCTTATCCCCAAAGCTGTCTTTTTACTAAGCCCCATTTAGATTTGGAGTAATTCAAATGCAAGAGAGCTAAGGTTTTATATATTTGTTTAAAGAACTTTTACTAACAGACCGAAACAGCCAGTCATGCTCTTCAAATTGTTTTCTTTTCCATCATTCCTACTACTGGGCCCACTGGATCAAATTTTAACTAGGCAAGAATTAGCAATGACATATATGTGCATCTGTAGTCACTGTTTAAAAGTTCCAAGTATAACAAATTTGATGGGTGAAAAAATTATGTATTTGATGGTGAGGTTGTAAAGAAAGTGACTTGAGTATTTCACTATATTAGCATTTTCTTAACTGGGGTAATATTATGGGTAATTCTTGTTAATATCAGAGAACTATAGTTTTTCATTAATTAATGTCCTGAAAAGGTTTTGGGGTTTTTCCCCCTTCTAAGCACTTTTATTCTTTTATACAGGGTCATTATAACTATGACATCAGTGTTTATCTCCAGATTTATAATTGTTGATGCTAAAAGCAGGATTCCCTAAATATCAGTTTGCCTTACAGCAAACGTTGCTGAAGTGGACTGTTTGATTAAGCCAAGAAAGGCGATGTAAAGACGTAGAGGAGGGGCAGTGAGATAAGTAGATGTCAAATAACATTCGCACGTATTTCTGGAAACAGTCTTAAGTGGTTTTGATGTAGTGGTAATCCTTTGTATGTTTTTGATATAAGGTATCATTTTTCATTAGTCAACAGCATACATGGATATTTTTAAACACAAGTGAATCAGTACTTCCAGCACTTTCTTCTTTGAGAACATCTCCTATTCATACATCTTAGTTGCTTCCTGGGCATACCTTTGGTTACGTGTTTTTCATCATAGATCCAGACAGAGGGAGAGGTGGGCCTGTGTTTAATCTTCCACTGTAGCTCAAGTCAGAACCACTGTACCCTGCTTTTATGCTAAATATTTGTATTACTGTCCTTTGATGTTTTCTCGTACATAATAAATCTTTCCTCTTTATTTTTTTTACATTTGCATTTTTTAAATTAAAGTATAGTTAATTTACAGTGTTGTGTTAGCTTCAAGTGTACAGTACAATGATTCAGTTTTATATATATATATATTTATATATATATATATATGTCAGGTTATTTTCCATTGTAGGTTGTTATAAGACATTGAATATAGTTCCCTGTGCTATACAGTAGGTCCTTGTTGTTTATCTCTTTTATACATAGTAGTGTGTATATGTTAATCCCAAACTCCTAATTTATCTCCCCACCCCATCCCCTCTGGTAACCATAAGTTTATTTTCTATGTCTGTGAGTCTATTTCTGTTTTGTAAATAAATTCATTTATATCACTTTTTTTAGATTCCACATATAAGTGATATCTTATGATATTCATATTTCTCTGTCTGACTTCACTTGGTATGATAATCTCTAGGTCCATCCATGTTGCTGCAAATGGCAGTGTTTCATTATTTTTATGGTTGCGTAATATTCCATAGTGTACATATGCCACATCTTCTCTATCCATTCATCTGTCAATGGACACTTGGATTGCTAAATCTTTCCTCTTTAAAAGAACTGATTTATGACAGTAGGAGAAACCACACTCTGAGGTACACTTCAAAGGAAGAAAACCACATATTTAACCAGGTAAAGCAAATATCTGTTTCTCTGGCTTTTAAAACAAACAAACAAACACCCACATATGTATTTAGAACTCTCATTTTGCACGTCAGCATGTTTTCACAGAGAAGTATTTAAGTACAGTGAAGAGAGGAGGGCAGTTGACTTCTGCTTCTGTCAGAAGTGCCGTGTACCAGGCACCCTCGTAGGTCCAGGGGACGACACAGTGAATAAGTTTTACAACTTCTGCTCTCCAAGTGCTTAGATTCTATTAAAGGAAGGCAGACAATGAAAATGTAAGCAAATGATGAGGATTTCAGGAACAAGGAAGTGCGATGGTTAGCAAAGAATTTAAGCGAAGCATCATTTTCTAATTTCCATTTTTAAAAACCCTGGCTGCTACATGGGAAGAGATTGGAAAGGGGCTTGGACTGGGCTGTTGTCCATGGAGATGGAGGGAAGTGGATAGAATTTAGAGAACTGGAGGAAGGTAGGATGGAAAGAACTTGGTAATGGACTGGGTAAGGGAGGGGATGGTATAGTGGACGACTCCCAGGTCTCTGACTTGAGCACAAGGATGGAAAGGGATGCTATTAATTAAGATAGTAAAGAATGGAGGAGGAGCACTTGGGGGGCAGGAGGGAATCGATGATTCAGTTTTGGACATGGTATATTTGCGATGCCTGCAAAATAGCCAAGGAAAAGAAAAACCTTGAGTGCATTTGCAAAATGAGTCCAGAAAGGAGGTCAGGGCTGAGTTATAACTGTGGGAGTCATTGGCACATGGGTGGTATCTGAAGCCATGGAAGTGGTTGAGATCACACAGGGGTGAGGACTGTGAAGGAGAAAAACTTGGTCCAGGACTAGCTGTGAGATACACCAGAAATATAATCGATGTAGTGGAGGATGTGAAACTGACAAGCCTGAGCAGGAATGGCTAAAGGCAGTTAATTTGCAAGGAAAAAAATAATCATATTTCATGATCACAGACCACACAGTCCTGGCCAGCAACTCTCAGCCACAGCTCCCAGTTGGCTTTGAAAAAGCCTTCACTAATGCTAGGAAAGAAATCTACAGCATGCATGTCTTCCCCGAGGAGGGGGAGAAAGAGTTTCATCCTCATTTTCAAAGATGACTGTATTGGATATAATCCAAAGGACAAAATGAAAGTATGAAGCTGTTGCTGTGTTTCTAGAGCGGGGTTTGAAGTTCCTCTGAAACAAATGTGAAAGCCTCAGAGGTCAACTTCTCTGTTCTGGATTAGTTTGGGTTCCTAGTAAATGGAGAATGATCTTGCTTAGTTGGCAGCCGCCTTTCTCTTGCGAGAAGTTAAAGTGCTGCACCATAGAGTTATTTTATTTTGTCTTTATGCTTGCAATTACATGGAAAATTTAGATTTAATAAGAAAACTAGCATAAAAGACATACGAACTTGCAAGTCCAGCCTTGGAAAAAGGAGCACGGGAATCTTTCGAACCCATCTCCCTCTGGTTTCGATTATTTCACAATGTACAGTATCGCCATTTAATAAGCATTGCAGTAAATCCCAGATGGGATGTTTGTAGACTGTGCCACACTCTAATCAATTAAAAACAATAAACTTTCAACTTTATATAAAATAAATTCCTGAAATCCTAGTTGGTTACTGTGTATCTGAAAGTTTTGGGGCGTCCCTTCCTATATAAATAAGGTTTATTATTTGTAGAGGTCTGTGTCTTAAGTTGAGTCATGGAAGATCGTCCCTGGTCTTAATATGGTAATATTAATATTAAATAACTACACGTGTGCCGTTCGTTTTGACGTAAATTCTTTAGTGTGAAGCCATACACTCTTGCAAACCATTGAGGGGTAGCAATAGAAATGGACTGCTGCTTAAATGATGAAAGTATTAAAATCTTGGAAACTTTCTTTGTCAAGTTGGCTATTTCTCATGATTTTTCACTTTCCTTTTCTTTCTCAAAATCAGTTTCAGTTCTTCTGCAGTTTCAGTTCATGTTTCACAAGTTTAAATATCAACATTTATGAGGGCACCATTTCTAGTTCAATCAAGATTTTCTTTCAGGGTGTATGGCCGTGTACAGTTCTGAATGACATCCTGGTCATTAGGAATCACTTGGCGGCTACCTGTACTATATACCATGAGCTACTTTGGCCCAAATTTCAAATCTGACATGGCAGTTCCACATTGAGGAAGTTACTCTCTTATGTACCTTCCCAGCCTGGATTTGGGAGCGGCTACCTTTTTGTTTTCTAATGTGGCTAACCTGTTCAAACTAGAAATAATTTCCTAATTATTTCTAAAATATCATTGATGCCCTGACTCATTCCTACATATCTGTATTTTTAAGCCTTTCATCTTTCATTACTGAATGACTGCTTTCCAACACCCAGGCACCTAGGAGAAGAGGGAGAAAGCACAGTTGTAGTGAAGCAGCATGCACAGAGTGGGGGAGGATTTTGTCTCACTGCTGTGGCCTCTCCCGTTGCGGAGCACAGGCTCCGGACGCACAGGCTCAGCGGCCATGGCTCACGGGCCCAGCCGCTCCGCGGCATGTGGGATCCTCCCGGACCGGGGCACGAACCCGCGTCCCCTTCATCGGCAGGCGGATTCTCAAACCACCGCGCCACCAGGGAAGCCCTCGTCTTACATTTAAATGGGTTTCTACAAATCATTCTTGGTTACTGTTGCTCAGAGAACAATTGTAGAGTTGATTTTATGTTCCTTATGTAATTCTTATAAAATTAAAACTAGGGGAAAATTACATAAAAACTTACTGCCTCTTGAGACATACTATCTTTATAATCAGAGCCCTTTAACTTCTTTTTTTTTAATTTTAGCATTTTTACAAATTTTATTGGAGTATAGTTGATTTACAGTGTTGTATTAGTTCCAGGTGTGCAGCAAAGTGACTCAGTTATACATATACATATATTAATTCTTTTTCAGATTTTTTTCCCCATATTATTACAGAATACGGAGTAGAGTTCCCTGTGCTATACAGTAGGTCCTTGTTGGTTATCTATTTTATATATAGTGGGGTGTATATGTTAATCCCAAGCTCCTGATTTATCCCTCCCCCACCCCCACCCCCACCCCCAGAGCCCTTAAACTTCTAAACAAAGTATTGGCTACAAAGCAGAAGGTGTAAAACACTTGAATTGCCAAAAAACCTTAAAGATTGTGCACAACCACCCATTAATTTCACCAATGAGAACCTAATTCCCCAAAATGTAGGAGAATTATTTTAGTTCTTTTCTGAACAGAAACTAATGTCAGTAGATGGGAGGCAAACCGTAGAGTGGAAAAATGGGAAGGAAAATACTCCTTCTAATGAGATTTTTAATTTGCTTCTCTTGCTGATATTTACTGAATTTTTATCCTCCTCCTCCCCTTTGTTTTCAGTGGCCACAGATGTCTTTAATTCCAAAAACCTGGCCGTTCAGGCACAAAAGAAGATCTTGGGTAAAATGGCGTCCAAATCCATCGCTACCACCTTAATCGATGACACAAGCAGCGAAGTGCTGGATGAGCTCTACAGGGTGACCAAGGAGTACACCCAGAACAAGAAGGAGGCAGAGAAAATCATCAAAAACCTCATCAAAACAGTCATCAAGCTGGCCATTCTTTACAGGAATAATCAGTTTAACCAAGATGAGCTAGCACTGATGGAGAAATTCAAGAAGAAAGTTCATCAACTTGCTATGACCGTGGTCAGTTTCCATCAGGTGGATTTCACCTTTGACCGGAATGTGTTATCCAGGCTGTTAAATGAGTGTAGAGAGATGCTCCACCAGATCATCCAGCGTCACCTTACCGCCAAGTCACATGGACGGGTTAATAATGTCTTTGATCATTTTTCAGATTGTGATTTCTTGGCTGCCTTGTATAATCCCTTTGGAAATTTTAAACCCCACTTACAAAAACTGTGTGATGGCATCAACAAAATGTTAGATGAAGAGAACATATGAGCATGTGATTTGAGATTGTGACGGCTCATGATTTATTTGAAGATGGAGCACTGCTGATTTATGAAGAAAAAAATAATAATGTTTTAAAGATTACACATATTTCGGAAAGACTTTGCCCAATTCAGTTGTCAGACATTAATGATAATGTTTTATGAGGCTTGTTTTAGTTGAAGCAAAGCATATTGCCAAATATTCTGGTAAAAATCTTCCCAGCAGTTAGCAGATCACGGGGAGATGTATGGTTGCATGATGCAGATATAGAGTTATATAAAGAAAGATACGTGTGGCTCCAAACCTCAAGACATCTTTTTTAGGGCAGTTGTTATGTTGGGGGCACATTGGATATTTCTGTCATGTACCGAATTGTGTATTTTGATTCATCTTTATTCCTTACTATGTATGTGTACCTCTTTTAAAAAGCCAAGAGCTCTCTCTTACTGTCATTTATCCTTTTGAAACAATTCCATTTTCAAGTTTACCTTTTGCTAAAAATTCTTTTGTTAAAGACTTTGTCATTGACATTCAAGAATTCCATCTTAATTAAGAATTAAGATTCAAGAATTAAGGCAGTCAAATTGAACCTTCAGAAAAATAGAAAACTGCTTCTCTGAAATCAATATTGTAGAAACCAATTGTATTTGACATTATGAATAATGTCTAACATAAGACTATGCTTCTGGAATCGAGTCCTGTTTTTCAGTACCAACAGTAATACTTCCCAAAACATGAAAATTCCCCCAAATGGCATACCACTGCCTTGAAATGTTTGCTGAGGGCTTAACTTACGTCATCTTGAAAATGTGCTAACGGAATCTCCATTTTTCAGATCTGTTTTAAATGTAAGAGACAAAGAGGAAATCTAGATCATTCCCGATATTGGGACAATAAAAAGTAAGTGGTTTTAAGAATGATAAAACAATCTTTACCTTAGAGATGAGCCCATCAGAATAATTTAATTTAGGGGGATGAAAGGCAAAAGGGAAGACAGGATATTGCCAGAAGAACATGGGAATGAAAATGAATGCATTTCAATGTTTAGTAAGGTTTGATAGGTAAATAAAGAATGTCACTTTTTTATTTAACTGATAAGGTTTTTGCTATTTTGTTATTTGCTATTTTGATGAGTAAACCAAAGAATATTTGCATTCCAAGCAGTTTGTGTGTTGTTTCTATATAATTTTATGTGTGAATGATAAAGTAAGCATTTGCTTATTTTGTAAAAAAAAAAAAAAAATAGAAAGCTGCTGGCCAACTATCTCACCTAGGAAATAACAGACTCAGTCATTAGCGCTAAATATTTGCAATGTCCCTGTCTGTGATTTAATGTACTCTTCTGCCTTGAATTTGCCTGCCTCCCAGAATACTGATGTTAAAATAATAGCTCACCAGGAAAGGCCCTACAACTAAATATTCCAGAGGTTGAGATCTTCTTTAACCCACTACAGCCTAAAGGAGGTGGTAACTTTCTCTGGGACTCTCAAGTGCTTATCTGAGTCAAGCAGCAGAGGCAAAGAGTATCTCCCTGTTTGATATTAAATCCTGACACCAAGACTTGAACTGAAATTACTATCCTCACTTCCCAAGGCCGGTAGGTGACCACTGTGAGTTAGCAATAGCATAGTGATTGCAGAATTGATCTTTCTAGCTTCAGAGCCTGCTAAATAGCTTCTAAATTTAGTTTAGCAGCCTTTCTTGACCAGCTCTGCTTTCCTCACTTGGGAAAACCTAACCTGTGTTCTGTGGAAGCTACTGATCTGGTGAATTCTACTCTACCAGATTCCCTCAGCAGAGGGAGTGTGGAAAACAGAGTGCTCGGGCAGTTGGTGGGGTGCTTCTTGCTCATCTCTAGCTATAGACAGGACCAACGAGAGAGAGAGGACCTAGGGATAAATTTAAATCAGTCTGGGCCCTTTTGGATCATAGAGTTGTGCCTTCAGACTAGCAGTCAGATGTGCACGGGGGAGGGGAAGAGCAGTCCTTAATTTCACACAGAAGGAAGGCAGTGAGGAGTATCCTGAAGGAGGAAAGCCTATTTGCTTCCCTCTCTCAGCATCATCTTCTGGAGGGAACCCATCTCCTCACCAATCCTGTACCTGGAAGGCATGCCTCAGAAGGATCAGTGACAGTCTTGATCAGCAAGTTCATTTCTGATGCAACAGGACTCCCCTTGTGCATGAATTTATTTGGGGTGGAAAGCTGGAGAGAATGCAGATGTGCTTAGGATAGATAATTTTGAGCCAAGTTCATAGTCATTTTAGGGTCTTATGAAAAATTGAGTCTTTTTACATTTTGGAAAAAAATCATGAATTGTATTATAACTGGTTTTTTAAAATTTTTGATGATGGCTTCTCTGCAAACATTATGAGTTAATATAATAGGTGAGCGATAATGCTAGTGTTAACAACTGACATTACAGAGTAGATATTATGTGCCAGGCACAGTAACTCATTTAATATCCGCCACAACCTTCACCGTTTTACAGATGAGGAAACTAAGGCAAGAGAAATTAGGGAATTTGCTTGAGGTCACATAGCACTTGTGTCAAAACCAGGATATTAAGAAAAGCTTATTTTCATTTAATGATGGTATATATAAAAGCCATTCTAGAAACATCGTTAGTTCAAAGAAGAGTGGGCAGTGTGCTTCTGAAATGGATTTTCACATAGTGGCATTTTAGAAGGTGTTTAAATCACACAAGTCTGAGCTATTCTGTAAAGATCTGGGTATGGTTTTATACAAAGACATCTTACGAAGTTTTCAACATGGCTGCTAATTTGGGGGCATCTCATGGCTCAAATTTCTGTCCCTTCTGGAACTTCAGTTCAAGGTGTTCCCAATTAACGATGACTTTGAACACTGACCCCTGCAGTACAGTGTGCCTCTCCCCCCGGGTGGTCTTTCTGTGGATGCACAAGGCGCTCTGTGTGCACGCAACCAAGACAAGCAGAAGTTCACCACTTCTCCAGTTCCCCAGAAAAGGTATGGCATCGATTTAAAACTTCAACATTATTTTCCAGGTTTAGAGGCTGGAAATGTCTGAGTAAGTAAGTTTAAAAATAGTCTTGTGTTTTTCTGCTTATTAGACCTTTCATATAGAACTAAAAATTAGTTCAAAGAAGAACAAGTGTTAGGAACTTTAATGGTACAGAAATAATGCCTTTTTTTTTGGTATTGTATATCAGTATCACTTATTCATAATTACCTGGAAAGTTCTTTTTCTCCCACCATGTTAATACTTAAAAAAACAGAAAACTTAAACTTTCTGGTGGATTCCTCTCCACTAAAGGATTAAAATAGCACTTTTTGTGCTCTGTACGTATCAATTGGATTTTTACTGAGAATTTTAATTTATCCTTGAGATACTTGATGAAAGCACCTAAGTTATAATTTAGCATACTGACTTTGACAAATAATAAATGAAAGATGAATGTGCCTATCCATATGATGAAATATTTGTAATAAAAAGTTAAGTGCTATTTAATTGCTAGGAAATGAAAATATCCTAATAAAACAAAATTAGCATGTTAATAGTATGTATAATATTTTTAGCCAATCTTGCATTTCCCAACTGGCATTATCTAAATTAGTTGAACTTTGCAGTGTTTGAAAAATCACCATTTTACTTGATCTATTGCATTCGTGGATGTAAAGCTTCTGTGTAATTTGTTAAACTCAAAGCAGGTTTTAGTACTCAGTGCTGTTTATAACAGATAAAATTTTACCCTAGCTCTGAAATAATTTTCCTTACTGTGATTCAATTAAAGTCTTTATAGAAACCCCCTAATGAAATTACTGAGGCACTAACCAGAAAAATGAGTTAACTTTTTGCTTCTAAAATAGGACAGTAGGGACTTCCCTAGTGGCACAGTAGTTAAGAATCCGCCTGCCAATGCAGGGGACACAGGTTTGAGCTGTTGTCCGGGAAGATCCCACATGCTGCGGAGCAGCTGAGCCAGGGCGCCACAACTACTGAACCCACACGCCACAACTACTGAGCCCACACGCCACAACTACTGAAGCCCGCGCACCTAGAGCCCATGCTCTGCAACAAAAGAAGCCACGGCAATGAGGAGTCTGCCCACCGCAATGAAGAGTAGCCCACAGCTCGCCGCAACTAGAGAAAGCCCGTGTGGAGCAACGAAGACCTAACGCAGCCAAAAATAAAAAAATAAATAAATTTATTTTAAAAATATAAAATAAAATAGGACAGTAGGAATATATGTAGGAGCTTATAATCACATATCACTCTCATGGCAAACTATTGAAAATCCATTTTCTGTTTTACTGAGGTGTCCTGATGGTTACTTGTGTGTGCCCAGAGCCGGAAAGACACTTTTATCTCAGTGAACTTCCCAAAATGGAAATATTTTTGTATAATATTGATTCATGTCTGTCTAGCCAAAGATGGGTTTTCCATCTAGCAAGGAACATCAGCCCTGGGTTATAGAGGACAAACCTCTCCAAAGACATCCTGTCTGCTGAGCCCTGAAAAAGGATACAGACAGACAAGTCAGCCAGCGTTCACAGTTAAGAGAAAAACATCTGTGCCTTGGAAAATGTTCTCAAGTATAGAGCATTGTGCTCTGTGTCCACCAAATTTCCATGCAGTCTTTGTAAGAGTAGCCAGCCAATGGATAAGGCCCCTCATCTTCCTTCATGGGTGGTCAAGGAAATTCTCTGCCTTCCCCATAAGCAGCTGCATAATTGTTATTTCTGCATCGTGGAAATAAGGTGGCTGATAAGGCACTTGGGGTTTGCTCCTAACAGAAGGAAAGAATATTTGATTTTTTAAAGTATGTGTTTTGATTCGCAGAAAGATCCAAAACAATGTACTTCTTTGTACTTTGGTTTTTCCGTTTAAAAGCTTACAGATGGATGAAGTCATTTAAAACTGCCTGATGTGAGCTATAAACACAAGACATGGAAGTGAAAACTCTGACTTTACTTACCTAGATGGTCACCATTATCTGGGATGATTGATGTTTTATAAGAAGCCCAGGTTCCATTTTCCTGGAAGTGGCCTTTTATCAGACGAGCAGGAGCCACCCCTTACCCGTCCTGAGTGACTTGTCAGCTCTCTTCTAAGACCACTTGTTTTGCTTGTTTTCAAGCAAATTACAAATATTTATAAGACATTTAATGTCCTAGAAGAGGACTTGCTGATGGTTCGATAAAAGTGCCAGCATTATTACTGTTCCCTAATCATATGGATTTTTGTGTTCTCATGACCAAGGAGGCACATTTTTAGCTTGCTGATATAGTCACTGGAGAACGTGCAGTGAAATCCATGAGTGGAAACGTCCCATAGTATTTTCAAACACTGTGTGTCAGTAGCTTGGCATCTTTTCCTCTTGGGGACTCACTTGAGGGTGGCCGGGGGGGATCCCAGCAGCGTACATAGGGTGCGCGCTGGAGCAGCTGAAACCAGTGTTTCCAGTTCCTTGTCTACCATGGAGCTCTCGTGCCTTATCTCTAAAGTTTGGATAAAGTCAACTACCTTACAGTCTCATTTTAAGGATAAAATTAAAACATGAAGGGCTTTGAAACCTCCTGAAGACTATTCCTGTGTGAGGTATTGTTTACCTAAGCTATGAAAATAAGCCTGAACCCAAAATAAAATGAACATTAGACTTCTGCAGCCTGAGAGAATTTTATTAAATCCTGGTCCCCTTTAAAAATTGTTTCTTGCTTTAAATTTAGAAAATTGTTTTGGGTTGAGTAATAGTTTCTGACAGTTACTTATGTATGATCTCTTAGCCAATTAAATTCTGAATCTCTTCAATTATTTTAGCATTCCTGCTGGTTTTAGTTATCTAGTGCTACCTAACAAGCCACCCCAAAGTGTAGTGGTTTAAGACAATAACTATTTTGTTATGGTTCTGTGGGTTGACCGGACTTGACTGGGCAGTTGTCTTTGTTGGGGTGTTATGTGGCTGCAGTCAGATGGTGGCTGGGACTGATGTCTTCCAGAGATTTCTTTTTCTTTTCTTTTTTTTTTTTTTGAGTTATGCGGGCCCCTTACTGCTGTGGCCTCTCCCGCTGTGAAGCACAGGCTCCGGACGCACCAGCTCAGCGGCCACGGCCCACGGGCCCAGCCGCTCTGCGGCATGCGGGATCCCCCCGGACCAGGTCACGAACCCGTGTCCCCTGCATCGGCAGGTGGATTCTCAACCACTGCGCCACCAGGGAAGCCCTCTTCCAGAGATTTGACTGTGCCCCTGAAGGGTCTGGGCCTCTCCTCTTGCTGGGGTCTCTACTTACTGTTACTCAGGGCATCCCTAAGAGCAGGGGCAGAAATTTCCAGGCCTTCTTCAGGCATATGCCCAGAAGAGGCATAGTGTCACTTCTGCCTCATTCTACTGGTTTAAGCAAGTTACAGGCTATGTGTAGGATCCTCAAGACTGCCTCAGGTCTGAAGCTTCTCTGGAAGGAGAGAACTCCGAAAAGCAATTATACTCACAGTTAAGATTTACTACAGTGAAAGTTTACAGATTAAAATCAGCAAAAAGGGCTTCCCTGGTGGCGCAGTGGTTGTGAGTCCGCCTGCCGATGCAGGGGACACGGGTTCGTGCCCCGGTCCGGGAAGATCCCACATGCCGCGGAGCGGCTGGGCCCGTGAGCCATGGCCGCTGAGCCTGCGCGTCTGGAGCCTGTGCTCTGCAACGGGAGGGGCCCCAACAGTGAGAGGCCCGTGTACCGCAAAAAATAAATAAATAAATAAAAATAAAAAATAAAATCAGCAAAAGAAACAGGACCATAGAGCAGAGTCCAAGAGAAACCAGGTGCAAGCTTCCAGCTGTCTTGTGCCAGTAGAGTTTTACAGATAACACTTAATTGTCTCAGCAGTGATGTGTGATAACACATATAAAGTGTGGCCAACCAGGGAAGCTGACCTGAGCCTTGTTGTTCAGGGTTTTTATTAAGGGTCCGTCACATAAGCATGGAATGCCCATGTGACTGACCTTAGTTACTCAGTCTCCCTTTCCTCCAGAGGTCAAACTGATACAGGTTGATCCAGAGTCCCATGTGAATAAAAACATGTGTTTACCATACATCTCAGTTAATATAAACTATCTGGTTGTGGCTTAAGCTCCTAGATATACAAAGGCACTCTTATCAGATAGAATATACCAAGGTCTTAGAGATTATCTCCCAGGATCTAGTCAAAGGTCATTCCTTTCTTTGGAAAGTTCAGGGTTTGACCATCCCAAGCCCGCTGAGTTATCCCTTTATTGCATGCAGGCCCAGTTCCGATTTAGTCTAAAAAGGACTACACAAGGGCACAAATTCTAGGATGAATGGTTTTGGGGGGCTATCTTTGGAGATTAGGTGCCATATCATTATTTTCCCCTCATGGCTCCAAAAGAGACAACAGTATACTTAAGGAGTCTGGAGTTCTTCATGGAATAGTTTAACTGCAAACTGAACATATATATGCATTTATATACATTTTTATTTATAAACATTATATACTTTTATATGTCTATATAATAAAATAATATTATGAAATGGGCTAACCTGTTAATAACAACATTCTTGTCCATGTGAAGATGTGAGTCCCATCTATGCCCAATAAATTAATCCTTTCCATTTAAGAACTACACAATAACACCTGGTTCCTGTACCTGAGGAGTTACTGAGTAGTGGGACGCTGACAATGCACAGGTAAGTTACTAAATTGGTATTCCCAGGATGAGGAGGTGTCCAAGGCTTTGTTAGCTTCACATAGGCTTTCTGGCTTTAAAATGCATGCTTTAAAAGCAATAAGCTCAAAGTAATGGCAGATTTCTCTTTCAAAATCATTGGTAAGTACGTGTGTGTGTGTGTGTGTGTGTGTGTGTGTGTGTGTGTGTGTGTACAGGTTAAAGAAAAATGTTTACAGGCCATATTTTTTTCATGTAAAATAAAAATGATTGTAAATGAGTCTGTGGCAAAATATTGATTACAAACTATACTGAGAGGAAGACTCTAAGAAAACTAAGAAGTAATATTTTAATTTACATTTAATTAATATTTTAATTCTTGGGAGTATCTGAGAAATAGCAACAGGAACGATTTTCTTAAAACTTTATTGAAGTATAGTTGATTTACAGTGTTGTGTTAATTTCTGGTGTACTGCAAAGTCATTCAGTTATACACATAAATATTCTTTTTCATATACTTTTCCATTATGGTTTATCCCAGGATATTGAATAGAGTTCCCTGTGCTGTACAGTAGGACCTTGTTGTTCTATCCATCCTATATATAATGGTTTGCATCTGCTAATCCCAAACTCCCAATCCTTCCCTCCTCCACCCCACCTCCCCCTTCGCAACCATGAGTCTGTTCTCAATGTCTGTGAGTCTGTTTCTGTTTCATTTGTGTCATATTTTAGATTCCACATATAAGTGATATCAGATGGTATTTGTCTTATTTCACTTAGTATGATATCTCTAGGTCCATCCACGTTGCTGCAAATGGCATTATTTCATTCTTTTTTATGGCTGAGTAGTATTCCATCGTATATATGTACCACATCTTCTTTATCCATTAATCTGTCTATAGACATTTAGGTTGTTTTCATGCCTTGGCTATTGTAAATAGTGCTGCTATGGAGAGGAAAGGAAATAGGAGAGGAAAGAATTTTTAAATCGTTTTTCTTTCAGAAATAGATTGCAGGTTAGCTTGCAAAGCTAGATAAACTCTGGTTTCATATCTTTGTCCTCAGTGAGGTATATCTGTGTCCCCTGAAGCCTCAGGCCAGGACACAGAAATACGTGATTGAACTGACCCAGGGAGAATGGCCCTTCCATATTTCTCTCCAGCGACGCCACTAAGCCAGGTCTCACTGGGTCCTGCCCAACATTTGGTTCTGTCTGCTCACTTGTCACTAATCATTAACAAAGTCTGAGGGCTTCCCTGGTGGCGCAATGGTTGAGAATCCGCCTGCCAGTGCAGGGGACACATGTTCGAGCCCTGGTCCAGGAAAATCCCACATGCCGCGGAGCAACTAAGCCCGTGTGCCACAACTACTGAGCCTGCGCTCTAGAGCTACTGAGCTCATGTGCCACAACTACTGAAGCCCAAGTGCCTAGAGCCCGTGCTCCACAACAAGAGAAGCCACCGCAATGAGAAGCCTGTGCACCGCAACGAAGAGTAGCCCCCGCTCACTGCAACTAGAGAAAGCCAGCACACAGCAACGAAGACCTAATGCAGCCAAAAATAAATAAATAAATAAATAAAATTTAAAAAGAAAGTCTGAGTCTTGGAGACAAAGCATTAACAAACAGCATGTCCTCTTACCAGCAAAGGAATGGAGCAGGCCCAGGAATACAGCCTGAGGATGAAGCCTACCTAGTATGGGGTTTAGACCCTGACTGTGTTTCATCTCCAGTGGCTTTCCCTGTGGCTCTAGACAAGATAGGGGTCTTTTTCTTTTCACTGGATTACATTCAGAACATGATAGGATTTTTATTTCTCCTGATTACAAAAAAATGGTCTTTTGAAGTTTTAGTTTGTTTCCTCTACCTCTTGACTAACCATGCAAATTCAACCAAGAATAAATAATATGTAAACATGACTGATGGCTTAAAAACCTATCCTTTGTTTTGAACTATGTTCTAAAAGTTTGGCTTTTATTAATTAGCAGGCCAAGAAGGAAGATGGCCTCTCTAATCTGCGTTAAAGTTGCGTTTGCCACACTTTCTTCTCCCAGACTTTAAGAGCAGCAATCCCACTGATAGAACGTTGGTTCTTGTTCCTTTTAGCTTCAGGGAAAGGAAAGCTGCCATCTTGGTGAGAAGCTCTGACTTCCTGGTCGCTGTCAGTAGAAAATGAGTTCGGAATCTGAGACAGCCTAAGCTTTTCAGTCATTTTCCAATGGTGATTTCAATACAGGTGTTAACCCTAACAGCTTACCTTTAATTCTTCTGGTTGACTCTCATAATATTTAAGAAAATCTTTCTAAACATATATGAAGATTAAAGTTTTATGAGAAGAACCTGAAATTCTAAGTTGATGTGAGAACTGTTACACAAATCAGACAAGAGAGATAAACCAGTGAGTTTAAGAAGCATAGTTTGGTTGCTCCTTTCCCTCGCCATCTGATAGTATTTTCTGTAGATGTACTTCCATGTGAGGATTGTGTGTTTTCGTCTGACAGTGCTTGACACTAAGGTAGGAATTCTGGGGTCACAACCCTGCCCGAGAGGAGCAGTATTTGCAAGCATGTATGGGACTAATCTAAACTGGATAGGGTCAAAGATTCTTCCTCTTTGTTTTTTTTTTTCTCTTTTAAACGTTTCATTTAAAAATAATTATAGAGTCATAATGCATTGTAAAAACAGTGCAAAGGGTCCCTTGTACACTTCATCCAGCTTGGTCCAATGGTGACCTGTTGTATAGGTGTAGTACAATTCCAAAACCATGAATCGACATTGGTATTAGATGATGATTTTAGTTTTCACTAAATAAGGTTCATTTTTTTCTGACCTGCATTCGTGTGTGTGTGTGTGTGTGTGTGTGTGTGTGTGTGTGTGTGTATAGAGTTCTATGTAATTTTTTTTTTTATACAGCATGTTCTCATTAGTTATCCATTTTATACATATTAGTGTATATATGTCAATCCCAATCTCCCAATTCATCACACCACCACCACGACCCCCCCACCACCACTTTCCCCCTTGGTGTCCATACGTTTGTTCTCTACATCTGTGTCTCAATTTCTGCCCTGCAAACTGGTTCATCTGTACCATTTTACTAGGTTCTACATATATGCGTTAATATATGATATTGGTTTTTCTCTTTCTGACTTACTTCACTCTGTATGACAGTCTCTAGATCCATCCACGTCTCTACAAATAAGCCAATTTCATTCCTTTTAATGGCTGAGTAATATTCCGTTGTATATATGTACCACATCTTTATCCATTCATCTATCGATGGGCATTTAGGTTGCTTCCATGTCCTGCCTATTGTAAATAGTGCTGCAATGAACATTGGGGTGCATGTGTTTTTTTTTGGCTGCATTGGGTCTTTGTTGCTGTGTGCGGGCTTCCTCTAGTTGTGGTGAGCAAGGGCTACTCTTGGTTGTGGTGCGTGGGCTTCTCATTGCAGTGACTTCTCTTGTTGCAGAGCACAGGCTCTAGGCACACGGGCTTCAGTAGTTGTGGCACGTGTGCTCAATAGTTGTGGTACATGGGCTTAGTTGCTCCGCGGCATGTGGGAACTTGCCGGACCAGGGCTTGAACCCATGTCCCCTGCATTGGCAGGAGGATTCTTAACCACTGCACCACCAGGGAAGCACCTGCATGTGTATTTTTGAATTATGGTTTTCTCTGGGTATATGCCCAGTAGTGGGATTGCTGGGTCATATGGTAATTCTATTTTTAGTATTTTAAGGAACCTCTATACTGTCCTCCATAGTGGCTGTATCAATTCACATTCCCACCAACAGTGCAAGAGGGTTCCCTTTTCTCCACACCCTCTCCAGCATTTGTTGTTTATAGATTTTCTGATGATGCCCATTCTAACTGGTGTAAGGTGATACCTCATTGTAATTTTGATTTGCATTTCTCTAATAATTAGTGAT
>NC_041221.1:116801694-116802079 GCF_002837175.3 Physeter macrocephalus
TGTTCTTCCTATGTTTTCCTCTAAGAGTTTTATAGTGTCTGGCCTTACATTTAGGTATTTAATTCCATTTTGAGTTTATTTTGTGTATGGTGTTAGGGAGTGTTCTAATTTCATTCTTTTACAAGTAGCTATGCAGTTTTCTCACCATCACTTATTGAAGAGACTATCTTTTCTCCAATGTATATCCTTGCCTCCTTTGTCATAGATTAGTTGACCATAGGTGCGTGGGTTTATCTCTGGGCTTTCTATCCTGTTCCATTGATCTATATTTCTGTTTTTGTGCCAGTACGATATTGTCTTGATTACTGTAGCTTTGTAGTATAGTCTGAAGTCAGGGAGTCTGATTCCTCCAGCTCCGTTTTTTTCCCTCAAGACTGCTTTGGCT
>NC_041221.1:116802257-116803098 GCF_002837175.3 Physeter macrocephalus
TGTATAGGAATGCAAGAGATTTCTGTGCATTAATTTTGTATCCTGCAACTTTACCAAATTCGTTGATTAGCTCTAGTAGTTTTCTGGTGGCATCTTTAGGATTCTCTATGTATAGTATCATGTCATCTGCAAACAGTGATAGTTTTACTTCTTTTCCAATTCGTATTCCTTTTATTTCTTTTTCTTCTCTGATTGCCGTGGCTAAGACTTCCAAAACAATGTTGAATAATACTTGTGAGAGTGGGCAACCTTGTCTTGTTCCTGATCTTAGCAGAAATGGTTTCAGTTTTTCACCATTGAGGACAGTGTTGGCTGTGGGTTTGTCATATATGTCCTTTATTATGTTGAGGTAAGTTCCCTCTATGCCTACTTTCTGGAGGGTTTTTATCATCCATGGGTATTGAATTTTGTCAAAAACTTCGTCTGCATCTATTGAGATGATCATATGGTTTTTCTTCTTCAATTTGTTAATATGGTGTATCACATTGATTGCTTTGCATATATTGAAGAATCCTTGCATCCCTGGGATAAATCCCACTTGATCATGGTGTATGAGCCTTTTAATGTGTTGTTGGATTCTGTTTACTGGTATTTTGTTCAGGATTTTTGTGTCTATATTCATGAGTGATATTGGTCTGTACTTTTCTTTTCTTGTAGTATTTGTCTGGTTTGGGTATCAGGGTGAAGGTGGCCTCATAGAATGAGTTTGGGAGTGTTCCTTCCTCTGCAATTTTTTGGAAGAGTTTGAGAAGGATGGGTGTTAGCTCTTCTCTAAATGTTTCATAGAATTCACCTGTGAAGCTATCTGGTCCTGGACTTTTGTTTGTTGGAAGATTTTTAA
>NC_041221.1:116803608-116804843 GCF_002837175.3 Physeter macrocephalus
ATTGTTTAGCCTCCATGTGTTTGTGTTTTTTACATTTTTTTCCCTGTAATTGATTTCTAATCTCATAATGTTGTAGTCAGAAAGGATGCTTGATATGATTTCAATTTTCTTAAATTTACTGTGGCTTCATTTGTGACCCAAGGTGTGATCTATCCTGAAGAATGTTCCATGCACACTTGAGAAGAAAGTATAATCTGCTGTTTTTGGATGGAATGTTCTGTAAATATCAATTAAATCTATCTGGTCTATTGTGTCATTTACAGCTTGTGTTTCCTTATTAATTTTCTGTTTGGATGATCTGTCCATTGGTGTTAGTGAGGTGTTAAAGTCCCCCACTATTATTGTGTTACTGTTGATTTCCTCTTTTACAGCTGTTAGCAGTTGCCTTATGTATCGTGGTGCTCCTATGTTGGGTGCATATATATTTATAACTGTTACATTTTCTTCTTGGATTGATCCCTTGATCATTAAGTAGTGTCCTTCTTTGTCTATTGAAACATTCTTGATTTTAAAGTCTATTTTATCTGATATGAGTATTGCTACTCCAGCTTTCTTTTGGGGTTTGTTTTTGTAGGTCCTTTTCTTCTCTTGTGTTCCCCACTTAGAGAATTTCCTTTAGCATTTGTTGTACAGCTGGTTTGGTGGTGCTAAATTCTCTTAACTTTTGCTTGTCTGTAAAGCTTTTGATTTCTCCATCAAATCTGAATGAGATCTTTGCTGGGTAGAGTAATCTTGGTTGTAGGTTCTTCCCTTACATCACTTTAAATATGTCATGCCACTCCCTTCTGGATTGTAGAGTTTCTGCCGAGAAATCAGCTGTTAACCTTATGGGAGTTCCCTTGTATATTATTTGTCATTTTTCCCTTGCTGCTTTCAATAATTTTTCTTTGTTTTTAATTTTTGCCAATTTGATTACTATGTGTATCAGCGTGTTTCTCCTTGGGTTTGTCCTGTATGGGACTCTCTGCGTTTCCTGGATTTGGGGGACTGTTTCCTTTCCCATGTTAAGGAAGTTTTCGACTATAATCCCTTCAAATATTTTCTCGGGTCCTTTCTCTCTCTCTTCTTCTTCTGGGACCCCTATAATGGGAATGTTGTTGCATTTAATGTTTTCCCAGAGGTCTCTTAGGCTGTCTTCATTTCTTTTCATTCTTTTTTCTTTATTCTGTTCTGCAGTAGTGAATTCCACCTTTCTGTCTTCCAGGTCACTTATCCGTTCTTCTGCCTCAGTTATT
>NC_041221.1:116805032-116848963 GCF_002837175.3 Physeter macrocephalus
ATTAATTCTTCTAGGTCTTTGTTAAACATTTCTTGCATCTTCTCGATCTTTGCCTCCATTTTTTTCCCGAGGTCCTGGATCATCTTCACTATTATTCTGAATTCTTTTTCTGGAATGTTGCCTATCTCCACTTCATTTAGTTGTTTTTCTGGGGTTTTATCTTGTTCCTTCATCTGGTATGTAGCCCTCTGCCTTTTCATCTCGTCTATCTTTCTGTGAATGTGGTTTTAGTTACACAGGCTGCAGGATTGTGAGTTCTGTGTAATTTTATCCCATGTACAGATTCGTGTGACCATCACCATGATCAAGATACAGAACTGTCTCATCATTACAAAAGAACTCTCTCATGCTACCTCACTCTCTGTACTCACACCCATTCCCACTCCATTCCCCTCCCATCCCTAGTAACCAATCATCTGTTCTCCACCTCTACAGTTTTATATCTTTGAGAATGTTTTGTAAACAGAATCACACAGTATGTAACTATTTGAGATTGACTTCTTTTTCACTAAGCATAACGCCCTTGAGATCCATGGGCATGCTGCATGTATCAGTAATTAATTCCTTTTTATTACTGAGTAGCATTCCATTATATGGATGTATTAGAGTTTATTATTCATAATAATGGTTATTCAACCATTCACCCATTGATTGACATTTGCATTGTTTCCAATATTTTCCTATAAATAGAGTTTCTATGAATATTTGTACACGTGTTTTTGTGTGCAAAGAGTTTTTGTTTCTCTGAGATAAATGCCCAAGCTTGTGATTGTTGAATCATATCATAAATACTGCAAAAACCATTTTCCAGATTGGTTATGCCGTTTTACATTCACACTGGCAGTGTATGAGAGATCAAGTTTCTCCACAACCTTGTTAGCATTTGGCATTATCACTATTTTTAATTGTAGTTGTTCTAATAGGTATGTAGTGATAGCTCACTGTGATTTTAGCTAATGATATTGAACATCTTTTCAAGCTCTTAATACTGTGTTTACCTTTTTGTTTTAAATTTTCATTCATTCCCTTTTGTTCTTTATTTTATTCCATTCACTCCTCCTCCTCCTCTACTTCCCCCTCCTCCTCCTCTTCTCAGTAAACTTATTGAAGAATAACATACATAAAGAAAAATCATAAGGGTACAGTGCTAGAATTTTCTCACAAAGGAAACACACCTGTTAACCAGCAGTCTGATTAAGAACATTTCTATTACCCAGAAATCCCCACCCAAGGCATCCAGTATTTTGACTTCTAGCACTAGATTAGTTTTGCCTGTTTTTGAACTTCATATAAATGGAATCATTCAGTATGTACTCCTTTGTGTGTGGCTTCTCTTACTCATAAGATTCATGAAGTATTCTCTTGAATCGTCTCTAAGAGTGACTGACTGCCAACTTTAGGCAACAAACACCATGTGGATACTCTCCAAGGTATGTTGTGGAATTAAAAGAGCCAACCAACAATAGTTCTGATGCCTGATAAACACCAATGACCAAATAATATTGTGGGATGATGATGATGGTGGGATGAATTCTGAAATATAAACTACTGAGCCAACCTCCTACCCTCTCCACCTTCTTGGTCCACTTTTCAAGGGAGTAAGAGCTGACTTTAGGAGGGACAGCTTTGGTAGTGGGGAAGCAGATATTATCAAAAGCAAGACTAATGAGTTGGAGCAGGCATCATACTTCCCAGAGAGCTGTTGAACCATCACCATCAGCTTCTTGGCATCTCAAAAGAAGGGGCACTCCTAAAGGTAGAGGCCAATTGCCTGACCTGTGCCTCCTAACCCCCTCCCCCACCTTTCCTCATGCTTAGCAGCTCTGCTGCTATAGTTATAATTTGAAAACCCTACCTACAAGTGAGAGTGGATCAGGGAAACTTTGATGGAAGTTCTTATAGATGATAAAATTGTTCTTTGCTCCAGGAAAGACAAAGTGGCACATTGAGGGTTATTTCGGTCAAGATCCCACATGCTGCACAACAACTAAGCCCACACACCACAACGAAGAGTAGCCCCTGCTCATTGTAACCAGAGAAAAGCCTGCGTGCAGCAACGAAGACCCAACGCAGCCATAAATAAAATAAAATAAATTTATTTTTTAAAAAAGATTAGTTCTTGCAGAGATAGAATGGCTGTCTCTGAATTTAATCCTTTCCTGTGTTCTTCTGAATTTTCTGTCCCTTCTGCAGATATCTTATATTGATCATCTTGGGATTCAGACTTTCCCACCCTGAATATGATGCTATTGTGAAGCATTTACTGGGGCTAAAATAACATAGCTGTCTTTTTTTTTTTGGTATGCGGGCCTCCCTCTGCTGTGGCCTCTCCCGTTGCGGGGCACAGGCTCCGGACGCGCAGGCTCAGCGGCCATGGCTCACGGGCCCAGCCGCTGCGCGGCATGTGGGATCTTCCCAGACCGGGGCGCGAACCCGGTTCCCCTGCATCGGCAGGCGGACGCGCAACCACTGCGCCACCAGGAAAGCCCAACATAGCTGTCTTATATCGTACTTTTTCACAATGAGGTATGTGATGTTTATCCTCTACTTTATAGAAGAGAAACTAACACTGAAAAGGTAAGAAAATTTCCCAGTGACTCAGCTGGTAAGTGGCAGAGCCAGGACTTGAACCCAGGACTGATACCGAGAGCCCTACACTGTACAGCACCCTACGGCTCCCAGAAAATGGGTAGGTGGCCGAGTTGAATCCTGAGGATTCTCCTTCTCTAGTTTCAGATGTTCAATGGCAGAATGTTTTGTGATGGGTCAAAGAAAGTTGCTGTCAAAAAATTACCTAAATCATCTTAGTCCTGTCCTTACCTATGTGAGGCTTGTTCAAGCATATCCAAATTCAAATGCTGACAATCATCACAAGTAACAACTAGCTTGTTACTGACAGCAATAAAATTGAGATCCATACTGTCATGTCCACAAATCTGATGACTGGGTTAAACATCTGGGTGAGGGAGTCACTTGCAGGCTGTGACCTTGTGCAGGTTACTGTTTTCTCCATCTCTTGTTATTTTTATCTGTTAAGTGAAGATAATTGCAATACTTAAATAATCCATGTAAAGCACTTGGGTAAAGAAGAGTGTTTAGCATATAATAAGGGCTCGATTCCTGTTAGCTGCTGCCATCACCATCATCATCATCATCATCATCATCATCATCATCACCACCACCTGGAGAATGTGGACAGGGATTCGGAGGTGATGGGAGTGGTTTTTCGTGTGACCTGAGGCCACATCGCTGGACTAAGATACCTCTGTAGTTAGTAGCTGCCTTTTCTAAGAAAATGCTTGCTGTTGAATTTTAGATTTGAAACTAAAACCATCATCCAGGCTGTTTTATGAAGAAGGAATCAGATGCACAGAGAATTTATTTAGGAGACTTAATATACTTGAGGCCTTTTAAATTAGCAGTTTATATTTGAGGAAGATTCGTATTTGGAGATAAATGTTAATCTTCATTTTGAAAATATTCACTAGCTATCGTGTTGCACCTTTCTCTTTACTTTTGAAATGTAATAACATATTCAACCAAGGGTACCAGGGCTGTGCTAACGGTTTCATCCAACCAGAGCCACATTCTGTCTTAGCAGTTCACTGGCTCCCTTCAACAATGACTCTTTTCATTCACCGGTGCCAGGCTGAGGTCATGTTCTTGGTGTATCCCAGCTCTAAGAAAGGTGATTGGTTTGTTCCCTCTGCATCACCCTTGTCCCTGGCTGTAGATTTGACACAAATTCCATGTACACTATATGTAAACCATATGGACACCATCTGAGAAGAACCTTTCTCCTGTGTTAGCTCTTCAGGATAAGCTGAAAGCTTCTGAGCCTGCTTGCCTCTGGCTCCTTTAGTCTCTGTTATGGCTCCTTTATTTTAAATCCTGGAATTTACAAGGTCATGACAAAGTGAGTGTGGGGAAAGAGAGATGATTGATACTTGTTACATTGCTCTGGATTCACCGGTATTGACTCTGGCATAACTTAACTGTTGAGTGAGAGATGCTTTATATTAACTCTTTAAATCTATATTTTGCCCGAACTTAGGACCTCTGCCCATAGGTTGGCAATCGTTATCTGGCCATGATTTTAGGAATTGTTCTGATTTCTAATGTTATGTCATGTTGTCATTCATGGGCCCAGAGTTTAGTTAAGAGTATGTGTAGTTGAGTCCCTAGGCTCATAGGGTATTAGGACCTAACATCGTTTATGTTGTGGTCATTTACATTTTGTTGCTCAGCATCCATTCTCTTTCTATTGTTAACAACATCCTGGTTTCTCTGTAGGACAGCAGTACCACCTCTCTCCAGCTCTCTATCCAGATCCTGATGGGCACATGACATGGGTCTGGTCAATCAGAGCATGGCCTCCCCTCTGTGTCAGTGATTGATTCAAGAATGAACATGTAATGCAGCTGTGCAATCAGGCTCAACTGTAAATCATCCTAGGACTTTTGCTAGAGATACAGGGAAAGAATCCTTCTGTCTTCCCCCTGGACTTGAAAATATGAGGCTATGAGTCTGAAGCTTCTGGCAGCCAGTGCGCTTCCTTGAGGAGAGAGGCAGGCTGAGAAAGAAAGGAACCTGGAAAGTGGAGGGATGGAGAGATGGAGAGAAAGTGAGTCCTGATGCTATCATCTGAGGTAGTACTTCCAGCCTCACCTGCAGTCGCCTTCCCCTGGACATCTCCAGTTTCAGGAGCCAATACATTTAATTTTTTTTGCTTAAGCTAGTTTGAGTCAAGTTTCTTTACTATAACTGAAAGAGTTCTGATTGATACAAGATGATTTCTAGGTTGGTTTTATATTCCCTGTGGTAAGTTCTTGCTCTTTTAGAGAAGGGAGAGGGAACCTAAGAAAACTTAGTGCCGGGAAACTTTGCCTAGAAACAGACTAGTAGGCACCTGACCTGGTCAGTGGAGATAGACCAGCTAGAACTCAGAATTAAAGTCTGTCCTAAAGTATCATGAAAATATATTGATTCAAATTAAGGTTTATTATTTTTAAGCATTTGCAATCACTGAAAGTATTTTGGAAGACTGCAAAGTGGCCTAATGTTAAGAAAACAAGCTTCGTATTTGAAGCTTGGGAATGTGATTTCATTTCTTTGAAACTTCTTTTCTTTCATTTCATTTCTCAGTTTCCTCATCTGTATAATGGGCATATCCAGTGCCTATCTCAAATAATCACTAAGGCACATAAAACATTCATAGCAGGATGTCTAGTATATCCCCTCAGTAAGTAGAAGCTATCACTCTTAATAATGCTCTGACCTTTTCCTTTTTGGATTGTGTGGTGCATCATATCATATCTTTGAGCCAGAACTGAGTCAAAATAATGTAAACTAGAAGGACAAACTCTCTAGAAAGAGGATATTAGGGTTTTTAAACATTCCTTAGGCTGACTAAAATTTGTTTGCTAGCTCTTCCAAGTTGGTAAGTAAAGGGAAATCTAAGTACTGGTTGTTTTCTTATATTTAGTGAAGGACCAAGTTATCTAACTGAGTTCCTCTTGTTTAAGGTTGCTCTAAGTTGTCAATGACAGTCCTCCTGATGGAAGTGAGAGTTCAGGCCAAGCTTTACCTCCTGGGCACTTAAAAACAAAGTGAGAAAAAAAAAGATAACACAAATCAAAACCCTAATCAAAACCAATCTTTATTTAGTACCATGTGCCTGGCACTATGCTAAACTCTCTCTGTGGACCATCTTGTCTCCATCACAACTCTAGAGGGTAGGAACTCTTATCACTATTTTACAGGTGAGAAAACTCAGGCTCAGAAAGAAAGGACTGTTAAAGGGCACACAGTTGGCATGTGGTGGAGCTGGGATGGTAGCTGCCCTTTTAACCACACACACACTGCTCCTTGCCTGTGCGCTCTCCAGTCTAGCAGGATGGGAGTCCTCACCCTCCAGTTCCTGAGCCCACATTTGTTCACGGTAGGTCTGAGAGCATCAGGAGATCTAGTTCCTAGGAGTCAGTACCCCCAGGATCATCCAAAAGGCTGATAGTGGGATGTTCCAGTGGCAAATTACACACTGTGGGGGCAGAACTGGATCACTTTGAGGGAAAAAAATGTCTTTCCTGGAAGAATTGTTATATTCTCATTATATCTGCTTGCTGCTCTGAAAATTTGCAGAAGATGTCTCACTGTGGAAGGACAATCACTCTTTCCTAGTGAACCACTCAATAATTGATTTGATTACATGTGGTTAATACGGGAACCAGATGTGGGTAAAAAGTATCTACTCTTTTAATTTATTTTTTTTAAATACAATGCTGAAAGGGGGGAATAGAGATGTTTATTTGAAACAAATGATTTATTTTACATGAATTTTGTACAGATGACATGCCTTGTTCTAAGATGAATTTAAAACAGTGGTAATGAACACCTTCCATCACCCTGACCATCCTTGAAGTTTCCCCTATCACCATGATGCCTATTATCTGAGGTCTTTTTTGTTGCTGTCAGATGTTATCATTGGCTTGTCTTGTCTCCCTGTGATGTGTGTGTGTGTGTGTATGGTGGGGGGGGTGACTTGGTGACAATAGAAATTAACAAAAGATATGAGCAGAGACTCAAACAGTACTGAGTAAATGGATACTAATGATCCTCATCACACAGCAATGACCTGGTATGTGGTTGTGAATAGTCAGGGCCACCACACTGCACAACACCAAGGGCTCCATTTTCACTAGATTCAGACATCCAAGTTTCCCTGGAAGCCAAATGTGCCTGTGCAGGGTATGATAGAGAGGGAAGGCCTGGAAAGTGGTGGAGGTAGACATGTGTTACTTCTTGGCTGCCCAGAATTCATTTACACTCTTTCTTTCTTTAAAAAAAAAAAAATTATTTATTTATTTATTTATTTGGTTGTACCAGGTCTTAGTTGCAGCAGGCAGGCTCCTTAGCTGCAGCTTGCTGGCTCCTTAGTTGTGACATGTGAACTCTTAGTTGTGGCATGCATGTGAGATCTAGCTCCCTGACCAGGGATCAAACCCAGGCCCCCTGCATTGGGAGCGTGGAGTCTTATCCACTGTGCCACCAGGGAAGTCCTCATTTACTCTATTTCTAATAGCTTCTCACATTAACTGGGGATCTGCTCTTCTCCTGCTCTCAACGTAGATAGAGCTAATTTCACCCCCAGCTCTAAACGTGGCCTGTGACCCAGGTCTGACCAATCAAAGCTTCATATTCCCCTGACTGCAGAGATGGATCATGACAAGCCACCGGGACTTCACGTTCCTTTGCTGAGGCTTCTTAGAGAGAGCTTGACATAGAGACTTGGCCTGTGTACAAGGCTGGCCTGCTTCTCAGGTGTTTCTGAGCTTTTGGGGCCCAACTGTAAAATCATGTTGACTTGAGTAGATCTAAAGCTGGGAAGGAACACTGATACAATGGCAGGAATACAAGTATGTGGTGAGTTGGAGACATATATTTTTTCATAATAAATGAGCCTTGTAGAAGAGGGACCAGTGTTCGTAGCAGAAAAGTGTTAGGGAGAGGAGTTTTGGGAATTGTATCATGAAACGTTCTGGATCGGAAGTCTGTTGGACGATTCCAAGATTCAAGATGTGACGTGTCTCCCAAGTTGCAATTAGCTCCCCAAGCTTTCAGGATTGCTGTTGTAGAGGGCCATGGCTGTATTCTCATTCCTTTAGCTAGCTGAATGTTTTCAGGCCAAAAGATTTCGCCATTGCTCTTTCTTCGGCCATCTGGAGTCATCTTCAGTCTTTAAGACATCTTGGTTATGGTTTTTCCCATCTCCCAACCTTTCTCCCAGCACCATGACTAGATTAAGCTTTGCCTCTGACAGTGTTTTTAAAAAATTCACATTTCTATTCAGTACAACACTTTGAACTCTTTGGAGAAGAATTATCATAGAAATCTAGTAAAAGAGGGAACTCTTGCGGCAGGGATTTGATAATTTATTTTCAAGAAAAGTTTTAAATCGTAGTTTGGAAACCTGTTCTGTTGAATCCAAACAGGATTAGCAAGCATCAGTCAGGACTCAAGGAATCACATTTCTATAGTCACAGTCATAAGTTATCTCCCATTGTATTTACTCTTCCCTGTATTTTTTGCCTCACATTCTGCCTGCAGCGTCTGACTAACTCTGATGAGGGAAAACTACCTTATTCAGCTCTATGCATCATTTTTTTCCCCCCAGGCTGTGCTAACAATGAAAAAATCCCCAAACACCCTGTATGGTTAATTGGGTATAATGTGCTACCATTTATGGGGCTCGGAGTTTTAGAACTTCCCCAGGTGCAAAGGACTCAGCAATGATTGTGGATTATAACTGAGGATTTCTATTTATGTCATTCCAAGAAAGGTGTGTTTTCTTAGGGTCAAAGTCTTACCTTTCTCTGCTTAATGAGTGCTTACTGTTGGCCTTTGAAAGTTACTCATTGGCCACTGTATTACCTAGTTACTTCAGTGCCGTGGTAAGTTAATTCAAGAACTACTTGAATCACTGAACATTGCATGTCTCATAAACTAGATATTTGGGCTTGGGTGGTGAATCAGAGAGCAGAGGCAGGCACTGAAGGGTGTCTTCAACAATGAGACAGGAACCCACTTCTGTGTGAATCGGTATCTGGGAGCATTCCTCTGGAAAGTCAGCCTGGGACAGCACAGGAGAAGTAAGCTGCGCCCGGTTCTATTTTCTTCATCTCTACAGAGAGATCTGCAGGTATTGGGCCTGCCTCTGGCCAGAAGAAAGTCTCTGGATTATTAGAAGAGGTAAGAGTGTGCGGGGAATAGAAACAGCAAAAGTTCTGTTTTCTCCAAAATGCTAGAGCCTAGCCCTGAACATACCGAATGAGATGTTTTTGTGGCTCTTTACTCCCTCTTGTGGTGGCTTGGTGCCACTGTTTTCTAACTATCGTGGACCTTCATGTTTCCACCTGAGGCAGAAATCAGCAAATTGTTTAACATATTCAGGTTGGACGTAACTATCCAATAAGGCAAAGAGCAGAGGTTCCATGCTACATTTGGACACATCTCTCAGAGAGTTAAGGGATTCATCTGTTAAAAGTTGTAAATAAGCATGTAGATCCACTGTTCCCACCGAGAGATGGTTTCACAAATACTTTTTCCCCAAATGTTGGACCAGTATGGGGATTTTAGGATCTGCGGATGAAAAAAAGCACCAGATTTCACCCTTCCATTCCACTTGAGGGTAAATAGTATAAAGTTTCCCTACCAAAAAAATGTAGAATCTGAATTCATATATACATTCCAGTGATATTTTATCAATCTATATATAAAATGATATCACATATATACATATTTTACCGTGAGCATTAATAAATATTCTTTATTTTAAATTTTGCACTTTAACATTACATCCAAACATTTCTCAGGTGGATGCCTACTTTGTAAAACCGTATATTCAGCTCATTTCTGTACAGAAGTATAAGTAAATATATGTGATATAATATAGGCAATAATACTGGCATTATTTTATTTATCAGATATTTTGTCCTCTATTATATACTCCACTCTGCAGTACAGGGAGGAGTGGAATAAATGGCATAGTTTAATTGGGAGGTCTCTTTTTTAAAAACTTGAATGGAATGGGCAGCTGTACAAGAAAATGTGCCAGAAGTAGATTCTATTTTTCTAGTAAAATGAGCTGGCACAGAATTTTATAGTGCTGTGCATTGCTTTAGGATCATTCTCAAAATGAGCAAAAAGAGCATCCATTTGTGTTGCTCAGTAGTTTTAGTACTCTGGTAAATTATTCTACAATAAAACAAGAGTAGACTCTTTTCAGACACAGACTCTATAAAGAGCATCCTTTCACTGATGTGGCTGGTTGGGCATGGTCAAGGTAGCTGTAAACACTTGTCTTCCCTGGTGTGGTAGGCAACCTCCAAGATAGCTTCTATCATCCTCCCTCTCCCATCTTGATATTCACACCCTTGTGTAATCTCTCCCTTTTGAGCGCGGGCTGGATTTATTGATTTGCTTCCAATGAACTGAATTCCACACAAGTAATGGGATGTTATTTCTAAGATTAGGTTACAAAAAGACTATGGCGTGCCAAAACTTGGAAGTAACCAAGATGTCCTTCAGCAGATGGAACGGTAAATAAACTGTAGTACATCCAGACAATGGAATATTATTTAGTGCTAAAAAGAAGTGAGCTATCAAGCCATGAAAAGACATGGAGGAAACTTAAGTGCATGTTCTAAATGAGAGAAACCAATCTGAAAACACTCCCCACTGTATAATTCCTACTATATGACATTCTGGAAAAGACAAAAAATAAAATAAAAAAATGAAGACAGCAAAAAGATTTGTGGTTGCCAGGGGTTAGGGAGAGGGAGGGATGAACAGGCAGAGCACAGAGGATTTTTAAGGCAGTGACACTGTTCTGTATGCTACAATAATGGAGGATACATGTCATTATACATTTTTCAAAACCAATAAAATGTACAATACCTAAATGTGGACTTTGGGTGATAATGTTGTGTCAATATAGGCTCATCAGTTGTAACAAATTTACCACTCTGGCAGGGGATGTCCATGGTGTGCGTGGTTGTACATGTGTTGGGGAAGGGGTTATAAAAGAACCCTCTGTACTTTTTGCTCAATTTTGCTGTGAACCTAAAACTGCTCTAAAAAATAAGGTCTATTAAAAAGAAAAAAAAAGAGGGTGTGGCTTCTGTCTAGATGCCTTCTCTTGCTCTCTCATTTGCTCGCTCTGAGGGAGGACAACTGCCAAGTTGTGAGGAGCTTTATGGAGAGGCCCACGTGGCAAGGAACTCATGTCTCCAGCCAATAGCCAGCAAAGACCGGAGGCCTGCCTGTGGCCACAGGAGTGGGCTCAGAGTGGAGCCTCCCCCAAATGGGCCTTGAGATGACTGCAGCCAGTCGACACCTTGATTACAGCCTTGTGAGAGACATTTTGAGAAACTCTGAGTTGGAGGTACCCCCTTAAACCAGGCTCAGATTTATGACTCATAGAAACTGAAATAATAAATAAATGTTTGTGATTTTAAACTGTCTAGGTTTTGTAGTAATTTGTTGTGTACGACAGATAACGAATAAACTTGTTAAGCCACCTCTCATATACAAATGTTGAAGAGATTCTTTAATACTGAGAATTAGATGGAAAGTACTGAACCCATGGTTCATGCCAGGGACTCTACCCACAGGTAAGCATAAATATATCCAACCACCTGTGACTACAGGTGACTACAGTTATAGTCACTGTGTTGTTCTAGAGTAAACCTTCAGTTCCTCTGCATAAAAGGAAGAAAATTAAATTTTACTGAGCATTTACTGCTTACTAGGCACTTAAATGATATCTTTTAGGAGGAGATTATGGACAGTTAAAAAATTTATCCAAGTCTATGAAGATATAAAGAGAAGAAGATGGGATTAAAATCGAGGTGTCGGACCTCCCTCATGGCGCAGTGGTTAAGAATCCACCTGCCAGTGCAGGGGACACGGGTTCGATTCCTTGGTCCGGGAAGATCCCACAGGCTGTGGAGCAACCGAGCCCGTGCACCACAACTACTGAGCCTGCACTCTAGAGCCCGCGAGCTACAACTACTGAAGCCCGCGCACCTAGAGCCCCTGCTCTGCAACAAGAGAAGCCACCACAATCAGAAGCCCACGCACTGCAGCGAAGAGTAGCCTCCACTCGCCACAACTAGAGAAAGCCTGCACGCAGCAACGAAGACCCAACGCAGCCAAAAATAAATAAATAAAATAAAGAAATAATAAATAAATAAATTCATTTAAAAAAAATCGAGGTGTCACTTCCAAGTAAAAATAACTTGTATCACTCTTTCTAGAACTTTTCCTTGCATTTTTCTCATTCTATATTTTCCACTAATCTGTGTTAAATCATTAGGCTTTCCTCACAGTCTACAGTCACAGTGGGGTATTTTATACACATTTTTCTCAGTAACTGATAGAACAAACAGGCAAAATATCAGTAAGGGTATAAAAGGCTTGAAAAATATGATCTGCAAACTTAACCTAATAGCCATGTATAGAACCCTGAGCCCCAAACTGCAAATTACACATTCTTTTCAAATATACATGGAATCTTTACTAAAATTGAATCAAATTTTACTAAAATTGGGTCATAAAGCCAACATCAATATGTTTAAAAGGATTGAAATCAGAGTATGTTCTCTGATAATAAGGCATTCAGCTCAAAATCAGCAGCAAAAAGATTACTAGGAAATCCCCATATATTTGATATGAAGAAATATACCTGTAAATAACTCATGCATCAAGAAAGAAATGATCATAGAAATTAGAAAACATTTTAAGCTGGAAAATCTCAAAGTTTTCTACGAGTAAAAAGAAAAGTTTTCTAGGAGGAAAAGAGAAGCAAGGTTGTGGATTATAATGATGAGTCATGGAGTCTAAGCAAGACAGAGAGGAAAACAGAAAGAGGCTCTGGGTGTCCAGAGAGACACGGAGGGATGCGTTGGAAGTTGCCATGATAGGGAGGGATTCTGCAACGGGAGTACTTGAGCTGGAAAGGTTTGGATGTGAGATTGACGAAGTGGTAACTGGTAACGAACATGTCCAGGGTGTGACTATGGAAAAAAGTTGCCAGAGTTGACTGGATAAAAAAGTCACTGGAAGTGAGGGCACTAAGCAACTAGGAAGCAGGGCATTGGCTGGATCATGCACAGGGGTTCTAAAGTCTCCAAGCATAATGAAAGGAGCTGAGGTGAAGAGTCACGTAGCAGGAAATAAGCCATGTGATGAGTGAGAGGTTGTGAACAGGAAGGAGGAAGATTGAAATCAATGAGATGTGAAAGTGGGGTAGTAAATCCCAAGTGGCTCAACTGTCATGGGAGTAGGTGTCCAAGATAATCCAGGTTACTCTTTTTTTTTTTTTAAATAGACCTTATTTAACAAGGTATTGTCTTTTTAAAAATTTATTTATTTATTTATTTATTTATTTTTGGCTGCGTTGGGTCTTTGTTCCTGTGCACGGGCTTTCTCTAGTTGCGTTGAGCAGGGGCTACTCTTCATTGTGGTCCGCAGACTTCTCATTGTGGTGGCTTCTCTTGTTGTGGAGCATGGGCTCTAGGCACGTGGGCTTCAGTAGTTGCAGCACACAGGCTCAGTAGTTGTGGTGCACGGGCTTAGTTGCTCCGCGGCATGTGGGATCTTCCCGGACCAGGGCTCGAACCCGTGTCCCCTGCACTGGCAGGCGGATTCTTAACCACTGCGCCACCAGGGAAGCCTCCAGGTTACTCTTAAAGCACATTTCATCAGGTACATTCTACAAAGAAAGACAAAACTGGCAGTAGCTCACTATATACTAAAACTGGTTTTCATAGTTTAGACAATGCATAGAATTATCAATTGATTCCAACTGGGAGAAACCAGCCAAGTTCTTACTCTTTTTTTTTTTTTTAACGCTTTTTAAAAATTCAAGTATAGTTAATTTACAATGTTGTGTTTCAGGTGTATAGCAAAGTGATTCAGTTATACATATCTATCTATTTTTCAGATTCTTTTCCATCATAGATTATTACAGGATATTGAATATACTTTCCTGTGCTATACAGTAGGTCCTTGTTATTTATCTATTTTATATACAGTAGCGTGTATCTGTTAATCTCAATTCCTAATTTATCCCCCCACCCCCTTTGGTAACCATAAGTTTTGTTTTCTATGTCTGTGAGTCTATTTCTATTTTGTAAACAAGTTCATTTACCAAGTTCTTACTCCCTATTTGGGTTTTCTCAGCCTCACAATCAGCTTTACTTACTGTGCCTCTTTTCAGTCTTACCAACTTCTCCCTAAGAGATTTTGCTCACTACGCGATACACACGACTGCTTGAGGTTTCTCTAAGGGAGATATACATCCTGTAATTCAGGTTTGTGTCTGAAGCAGAGTTCACAAGCTCCACAGATATTGTGTTTAGTTCAGAGTGATGCAGCTGCTTGTAACTGAGAGGGTTTTAAGCTACACAACACACGGGATTTTACGGAGCTTAAATTGTTTTTAGAAGTTATTCATTTGTATAATTACACAAGTAGCTTTTCAGGTAAAAAACAGAAAAAGCCAAAGTCCCCTTGATCATTGCCATGGTCTCAAATCATGCCCAGAACTAACCACTTAATCAGGTGGTATGTTCTCCTGGGCTTTTCTCTACACATTTACATTCTTATAAGTGCACAGAGGGGAATGTGTAGTTTTGCACAACGGATCATTTTACTCACCCGCTTCTGAAGCGCTCCCCATTATAACTAGAATAAAATCCATACTTTCCACTGTGGCCTCCAAGATTCCACACAATCCGGTCCCTGCCTCCCTCTGTGACCTCCTCTTGTGCCAGGAGGTGTGACTGTATTCTCCCCACAGGGCCTTTGCATATACTGTTCATGCTGCTTGGAGAGCTCCGTCAAAATCCTTGCTTGACCGTTTCTTCTCAACTTTCAAGTCTCAGCTCAAAATTCATCTGCTCTTAAGCCTTTCCTGGATGCCCTCTCTAAATTAGTACTTCCCTCCTCTGTCTCAACTTTCTATCTCTTTTGAATCCTGTTAGCTTGTTTCAGGCAACAGAGTTCTACCACTGGGGTTTGAATCCCCTCTTTACTACATGCTAGCTAAATTACTTCACCTTTTTGTGCTTTAGGTTTCCCATCTAAAAATGAGGATAATTATACACTTACTTTTTAGGGTGTTATGAGTTAATATTTGTAAAACATTAACAAGGCTTACTTTTTAGGGTGTTATGAGTTAATATTTGTAAAACATTAACAAGTTGCCTAGAACGTAATGCGCTCTGTTTGATAAATTGATACAGTTTTTCCTTAGCACTTGCAATGAGAGGAAATCATTTCTTCCTTTGCTGTTTATCCTCTCCCTTCTCTAGAATGTAAGATCTATAAGTGCAGGGACCTTGTCCGTTCTGTTCTTAGGCCAAGAACAGTGCCTGACTCACAGCACCCTTAATAAGTAAAGGCTGAATGCATGAATGTTCAGATCTTACCTCCTGCATAGGGTTCTGAGTGCAGAAGAGGTAAGTTTTTTGTTTTGTTTTTTTAACTTTTGGCCACATCTCACTGCATGTGGGATCTTAGTTCCCCGACCAGGGATCGATCCCGTGCCCCCTGCAGTGAAAGTGCAGAGTCTCAACCACTGGACAGCCAGGCAAGTACCAAAAGATAAGTTTAAAATGGAAAACATGGTCCTGCTTTTATTAAAAACTTAACTTTTATACACTGTCCACCACGTAGTGCTATCACCATATCTTGCCCTGTTATACTAGAAATGGATGTAACTCCTCTAACCTCCAAAGTAGGCCTAACCCAGCTGCAATTCTCTCTTGTGTCTTACTTTTCCAAAGAGCACAGCAGAACAAAGACTGCTAACATGTCCTGTCCACTGTCCGCAGCACATGGTGGGATGTAGCTCCAGGACCTTACTTCAGATGTGCAAGATCACCCATCCATTAAACCATTGATGTTTCTATTGCTGAAAAAACAAACAAAAAACAAAGAGCACAGCATACAGAAGGTCAGTGTAGTAGCAGCCTCACTGCTAGAAAAACACTAGCAGCAGTTATCATAAGCAAAAATGACATTCCCAGATTCCAGCACAATCCAGACCTTTACTGCAGTAGCTAGCCAATTTATTTAGGATTATCTGCGGGATGGAGGAAAGAGACAAGTTCTTGGGGCTTCCCTGGTGGCGCAGTGGTTGAGAGTCCGCCTGCCAATGCAGGGGACACGGGTTCGTGCCCCGGTCTGGGAGGATCCCGCATGCCGTGGAGCAGCTGGGCCCGTGAGCCATGGCCGCTGAGCCTGCGCGTCCGGAGCCTGTGCTCCGCAACGGGAAAGGCCACAACAGTGAGAGGCCCGCGTACGGGAAAAAAAAAAAAAAAAAAAAAAAAAAGAGACAAGAACGACAAGTTCTTGTTCAAGCCTGTCAGGTTACTAGTCATACTGTGCTGGTTGGCCAGGGTCTGTGAACCTAAACTCTACTGGGAAAAATCTTCTGTAGAGAGGTTAGTTGTGCTTTCATGCGCTCCTCTTGCAGAAACCCAAGCTTTCTCCAGCTGTGCTGTAGCTACTGTCACCACCAAGACGGTGGGTGCTTCAGAGGTCCAGTAAGGCCACATGGACATAAACTTTCCTACTCTGAAAGGTGCATTTAAAAAAGATTTTTTTCCTGCAGATATTTTCTTGCTGCATTAGGTCCAAACTGGGTCATCTATCCAAGGCTAAGAAACAAGATAAAAGGGAAAAAAAATTAGCAAAAATCCATTAGATTGCTACCTACTAAACTGAGCTTGAGGAAAAGCCAGGTCTGAGGTGCTTCGTTCCTGGTGCTATCAATGGGTCTTTTTGTTTTTAATTGAAGTACAGTTGATTTACAATGTTGTGTTAGTTTCAGGTGTACAGCAAAGTGATTCAGTTATACAGACACATATATCTATTCTTTTTAGATTCTTTTCCCTTATAGATTATTTGAAAATATTGAGTATAGTTCTCTGTGCTATACAGTAGGTCCTTGTTGGTTATCTATTTTATATTTAGTAGTGTGTATGGGATAAATTAATGAGTCTTAAGTTCATGCAAATTACAGCTGACTTTACAGTATAGGGTCCCCTAGAGAACTTCTTGTGATTCCAGGAAAAAAATTCTATCTCCATCCAAGGCTTGATTCTGAGTTATGCAGTATGAGTTCCTGGAAAGCCTGTGTTGGTTCCCAAATGAAACTATTTTCGTATTAAACTTGGCTACTGTAGTCTATATGTGCTCAATCACCCTGCACAGCTGCAGTCTCAAACCAGCTGCAGCTCAGTGACAGCTGAAAGAATCACTATGAGGGCCAGTGAGTGAGGTCAGGGGCTCTGCAGCCAGGAACCATGCCCCAATCATGCCGCAGGTGGTCTAGTAAAGACAACTTTTTCCTTGCAGCTGGATACTAGACGCCACCACTCACCCTTCTGATAACCACTACCACTGAATTTTGCCCACTCCCGCTAGAGCTAAGACCATTGCTGCTTCTACCACCTGTCACCAGAATGGATTCTGTATAGTTTGTCATTCTCTCCATCCCAATTCAAAGCCTTGGGAGGAAGCACCCGATTGGCAGAACTTAGGACATGTGCTATGCCTGGTTGCAAGGAGGCTAAGAAGGTAAGTATCTCTTATTTTCAGCCTCTGAGGTAGGAAATAGGTAGAGGTATTCTCCAACAATAGGAAGCAGGTTCAGAGACTCAGCAGCAAAAAAGAGAAAAATACTGTTTCTCTGTAACATCCCTTCATGCCCTCCCAGCTCTCCACACACTGTGAGGACTAAGTCACAAAGTTTAGTGTCTCCCTTATAAGAGTAACCCCTTAGAAAAGAGACATCCATAAGGTCGGAGCAAAGAAGACAAACTTAGGAGGAGTTCTGACTAGCAGAGATTAAGTAGAATTCTTACTGGGAAAGGGAGAAAGATTAGGAGGGTAGATAATAGGGGGTGTGGTTGGCCTGGTGTCTTCAGGGACCCAACACCCCTTTTCCTCTTCCTGCGCCAGGGCCTGAAGGGATGGGGGAGTGAAGAGGATAGAAAGACCAGATAGATATTGACTCCGAGAAGACACTGCTATGCAAGTGACTTTGAATCATCATAAAGTGACTGTGGCAGAATGTTAATGGCCTTGTTTGTTTATGCAATAATGTGCTGAAGGTCCTATTCCTGTTTCCCTTGGCCTGGCTGGCATGGAAGATATTTATTTTTGTTTGTTTGAAAATTTTATTTTAGACTCACATAGAAGTTGCTAAAATAATTCCAAGAGTGAGAGACAATGCACAGCAGATTCTAGGAATACCTGAGCCCACATGCTGATGCAAACACGTTTCAGAGGCTGGATAGACTTGAGTTGGGGCCAAGTGCTGGTAGGTTGAGGATCACTGAGATGTCTCAGTTATGTTGAGAGAATAAACCTCAAGTTCTATCTGCCACATACTTTATCAGTAGCTTGGGGGCGAAACAGAGGCCAGCAGGGCTTTAAGGACCACTCCTACCCCTGCCAAATCTTTCCTCTACCTTATGTGACCTTTAGGCTAGAAAAGGGAGGAGGGAGAAATCCTGAAAGATTGCATTTACCCCAAACAGACCGAGTTACCTTTAACTGGTACCTTTAAGTCTCTTCTTCTGCCTCCCCCCACAAGAATGAGGACATGAGAACAAGCTAAGAGCATTAGAGAACAGTGTACACTAATAAAGCAACCCTCTTTTGTAGTGTATCATACACCTCACTCTGCGACTAGCTAGAGCCCTGTTGTGAGTCTGGAAAGTGGTGTATTAGCTTCCCAGCAATGGCTGAGAAAGCCCTCATTCTCGCTCTTGTGGGCCTGTGGCTGAGCACACCTCATGGAAGATCACAGTTGGGTTGATTTTGCACTGACATTTCTGAAAGTAAGAATAACGCACACAACCTTTTTTTTCTTTTATTCTTTTTGCAGTTTTTTTTTTTTAAAACAGAATAACGGGATTATTGGAAAGACTACAACGCAAGACTGAAGCAAATACCCCGCATGAAGATCTGGGTACTTGTGCCAGGTGGAGCTTGGCGACGGAGCCGATACTCACCTTGCTAGGCTCCCTTGTGAGATTTCGTTTGAAGAAATTTGGCGCTGCTCAGTCGCCGTAGCTACATCGGCAGCGAGCGGGACCGTGGAGACCACAGTATACTGAGTTGTCCCACTGGCTTACCGTTGACGGCCATGCCCAAGGCTCACTTTTACATCTTGATTCGAGTCTGCATTCCAAATGCCTGCGGACTTCCTTGTGCCCAGTAAGCAAAGAAGCTCGCCGTTGGCCTAATGCTAGGATAGCGTCACGGGTAGTCGCGCCTTTGTAGGGAGCAGGGGGCGGGGTGACAGGGGCACCAACCCTCCGGGAGAAGAGGACCCCGCCTCCAGGCCTCGCACCCCCCTGGTTGGAGGCAGCGCGGGGGCGGGGCGAGGTCCTGGCTCCAAGCCTAGGAGGGACCTTTCTTATTACAAGGGCTTTCTTATCTTTCAGCGCCCTGGAGGCTAGCCTTTCCGGGTTTCGGTGAGCCCCAGAATTAAGGGGTACAACGACAAAAGGCAAATGTAGACAAAGGGCTAAGAGTGCAAGGGGCTGGTGTAGGGGCGAGCTTTCAGTGACAGGGCTGCGCTGGAGATTTAGGCTTGAGTTACAGAGAGACTTTTCTTGCTCTGCCTGAGAGTTGAAACCAAACTTTCAGAGTTGTAGAACCATAGCTGTCTGTTTGGCATCTCCAGCCATAGCTTCACTTCGCTTTCTGTAGGCAGTTTGCCCAAAATTGAAATCGTGTTCCCTCCCAAAGCTGATCTTCCCCCACTATTCCTTATTTTGATGAATGGTCCACCATAACCTAGATTCTCAAGTCAGAAATATGGAGGTTATTTCTGTCCTTCTTCTCATACATCCTATTAATCAAAAAGACCTATTGACTCCGTTTCCAAAAATAGGTAACTAATAAGAACCTACTGTATGGCCTAGGGACCTCTACTTGATACTCTGTAATGCCCTATATGGGAAAAGACTCTAAAAAAGAGTAGATATATGTATGAGTATAACTGATTCACTTTGCTGTACAGCAGAAACTACACAACATTGTAAATCAACTATACGCCAATAAAAGTTAATTAAAATAAAATCTCCAAATTACCCTCTCTTCAACATTTCCTCTGCATTACTTCTGGTCTCATTTTTTCCCAATAGGTTTCTATCTGTTACCCCTGCCCACCTACAATCAATTCTCAATTATGGGGCAGAGTGATCTTTCCATGATGTAAACATTTCTCTGGAGTAATCCTGCTTAAAATATTTTAAGCACAAAATTCAAACACCTAAATGTGCTCTGACTCTGCTTGCTTTCGTGCCCATACCCTGTCTCCAATCTAGCTAGTACTTCTGTTGTCTGAACAGTATTCAGTATAGTTCCCTGTGCTATACAGTAGAACCTTGTTGTTTATCCATTTTATATATAATAGTTTACATCTACTAACCCCAAACTCCCAATCCATCCCTCCCCACCCTCCTCCCTCTTTGTAACCACAAGTCTGCTCTATGTCTGTGAGTCTGTTTCTGTTTTGTTGATAGGTTCATTTGTGTCATATTTTAGATTCCACATATAAGTGATATCATATGGTATTTGTCTTTCTCTTTTTGACTTACCTCACCTAGTATGATAATCTCTTAAGTCCATCAATGTAGTAAGCAACAAAATTAAGAACCATTAAAAGATATTGCCTATGGGCAACTTGTGTGTCAACATACATTAATGGGTGTTTTTTATGTGCATGTGCTTAGTTTGCTCTGCTGAACCTCTTTGTACTTACACTTTTTCTTATCAGTTCCACAGGAAAGAGAAAAGCTGGAATAGAAATTCAAAACAATAAGAAAATCATACATTGGTTGCTTTGTCTGTTAGTGCATAGACTCACTTTGGTGTGAGGAAACATTTTGAAATTGATTTTAGAAAAGATTATCAAAGAGAACTTTAATAATGCACTTAATATTTGCAATGTCTACAGCACATAGCTCATTGTGTTTACTTTTTCTGATTTGGATCATCCTGGTTTAATAAAAGAAAACTATTAGGATACTGGTTCATTTATGTTAGTTCATTAGCTATATCTTAACATTTGCAAACATTTCTGTTAACCTCAGAAATTAGAATTTAAACTTGATGTGATGCACTATTAATGTTTCTTAATTTTTGTTGAGAAGAGAAAAAGAACTGCTTATCTATAGACGATATTGAAAGGTTTGTGATTTTCCTGTCATTTTATGTATTTTATTTTTGCTATTTCCTGATTATCTTTTTCAATGTTTCTAGTTTTAGTTTGTTGTGAAACATATCATGGGAGAAGGCATAGGTTTTTACCAAAATTTGTTTCCAGGAACTTGATTTTTATCAATGAAACATTTTTTTAAAACTTTTATTTCAGTTGTTTTTGCTTTTTGTTTGTTTGCTTTGTTTAGTTTTTCCTTTGTTGGACAAACACTAAGTAATTTTATATGCACTAAAAAGTAACTTCAACAATGGCTCTCTGTATAGTTTGACAACTTTTCTGATTTAAGGAGAAGAGCTATGATGGTGTGACTCTGGAATGTCACATATAAATGTGGGTAAGTTCAGACACAAATATATTCCAAATACCTCCTCTCAGAGGATCATTACTTCTTTAACCTCCACTCCCCAGGAAGCTACTTAATGTGTTACAGGAGTGATGCTGGCCTCTTAAGTCCAGTAGATTTTAGCTCAGATGGTGGCTCTGATGCCCATATTAGGGTAATTGCAGGAACATGTTTCTTTGTTATTGGAATGTGGTATGTTAATAACTTATTTGGTTGGGTGGTGGGATATAAACAGAAAAACCCATATGGCTTCTATACACAATTTCTTTTCTTTTGGAGAGATGGTATAGAGTAAATATTAACACTTCAATTGAGACAGATCTGTTTTACTTTTTACTAATTCCATTATTCCCTCAAATTGTTTCACTTTCCTGAACTTAAGTTTCTTACTTAAGATATGTGGGAAAGGTAAACACTGAATACTCTGGCTATAATATTGTTATTTCTGACACATCAGCTTTCCTAGGCAAATATCAATTGCATTCAACAAATAGACGATAGTATTTGTTAGGCAGGTTTTACAGCAGTACTGAGAAGTAACACATCTAACATTTGTTTTAATTTTTTTAATGTTTTTTTATTGTGGTAAAGTCACATAGTATAAAACATACTATTTTAACCCTATTTAACCATACACTTCAGCGGCACTAAGTACATTCACATTGTTGTGCAGCTCTCACCATCATCCATCTCCCGAATTTTGCACCTTCCTAAACTGAAACTCTGTCCCCATTAAATAGTAACTCCCCATTCCCCTTCCCCCACCCACCCACCTCCCAGCCCCTGGCATCTACCAATGTACTCTCTGACTCTATGAAGCTGACTATTCTAGGTACCTTGTATAAGTGCAATCAAACAGTATTTGTCTGCACCTAATGTATACTGGAATGCATGTTTAAGGTTAACTTAATATATGTCCTGCAAACAGAGTGTACCTTCTTTTTTTTCCCCCCATGCTATACAGTAGGCCCTCACCAGCCATCTACTTCATACATAGTAGTGTACATATGTCAATCCCAATCTCCCAATCCATCCCACTGCCCTCTCCCCCCTTGGTGTCCATAAGTTTGTTCCCTACATCTGTGTCTCTATTTCTGCTTTGCAAATAGGTTCATCTGTCCCATTTTTCTATACTCCACATATATGTGTTAACATATGATATTTGTTTTTTTCTTTCTGACTTACCCCACTCTGCATGACAGTCTCTAGGTCCATCCACATCTCTGCAAATGGCACAGTTTTGTTCCTTTTTATGGCTGAGTAATATTCCACTGTATATATTTACCACATCTTCTTTATCCATTCCTCTGTTGATGGACATGTCGGTTGCTTCCATGTCCTAGCTATTGTAAATAGTGCTGCAATGAACATTGGGGTGAATGTATCTTTTGGAATTTTTGGGTATATGCCCAGGAGAGGGATTGCTGGTTCATATGGTAGTTCTATTTTTAGTTTTTTAAGGCACCTCCATACTGTTCTCCATAGGGGCTGTATCAATTTACATTCCCACCAACAGTGCAAGAGTGTACCCTTTTCTCCACACGCTCTCCAGCATTAATTGTTTGTAGATTTTTTGATGATGGCTATTCTGACTGGTGTGAGGTCCTGGACCGGGGCACGAACCCATGTCCCCTGCATCGACAGGTGGACTCTCAACCACTGTGCCACCAGGAAAGCCCTCTGCCCATTTTTTGATTGCGTTGTTTGTTGTTTTGATTTTGAGCTGCATGAGCTGTTTGTATATTTTGGAGATTAATCCCTTGTCAGTTGCTTGTTTACAAATATCTTCTGCCATTCTGAGGGTTGTTTATATGGTTTCCTTTCCATTTGCAAATATTTTCTCCCATTCTGGGGGTTGTCTTTTTGTCTTGTTTATGGTTTCCTTTGCTGTGCAAAAGCTTTTAAGTTTAATTAGGTCCCATTTCTTTATTTTTATTTTCATTTCTCTAGGAGGTGGGTCAGAAAACATCTTCTGTGATTTATGTCAGAGTGTTCTGCCTATGTTTTCCTGTAAACATTTTATAGTGTCCGGCCTTACATTTAGGTCTTTAATCCATTTTGAGTTTTTTTGTGTGTATGGTGTTAGGGAGTGTTCTAATTTCATTCTTTTACATATAGCTGTCCAGTTTTCCCAGCACCACTTGTTGAAGAGATTGTCTTTTCTCCATTGTATATTCTTGCCTCTTTTTTCATAGATAAGGTGACCATAGGTGCGTGGGTTTATCTCTGGGCTTTCTATCCTGTTCCACTGATATATATTTCTGTTTTTGTGCCAGTACCATACTGTCTTGATTACTGTAGCTTTATAGTATAGTCTGAAGTCAGGGAGCCTGATTCTTCCAGCTCTGTTTTTTCTTTTTCAAGATTGCTTTGGCTATTTGGGGTCTTTTGTGTTTCCATACAAATTGTAAAATTTTTTGTTCTAATTCTGTGAAAAATGCCACTGGTAATTTGGTAGGGATTGCATTGAATCTGTAGATTGCTTTTGGTAGTATAGTTATTATCACAATATTGATTCTTCCAATCCAAGCACATGGTATATCTCTCCATCTGTTTGTGTCGTTTTTGATTTCTTTCGTCAGTATCTTATAGTTTTCTGAGTACAGGTCTTTTGCCTCCTTAGGCATTTTTTCCTAGGTATTTTATTCTTTTTGTTGCAGTGGTAAATGGGATTGTTTCCTTAATTTCTCTTTCTGATCTTTCATTGCTAGTGTATAGGAATTTTACATCAGGAAGTGTTTTAATATAGCCACTATGAAAAACAGTATGGAGGTTCCTCAAGTAATTAAAAATAGAACCGCCATATGATCCAGCAATTCCACTTCTGGGTGTATATCCAAAGAGATCAAAATCATTATGTTGAAGAGACATCTGACTGTCATGGTCATTGCAGCATTATTTCATAGTCAAGACATGGAAACAACCTAAGTGTTGACAGCTAAATGGATAAACAAATTGTGATACACACACACACACATCAGAATATTATTCAGCCATGAATAATTGAACTTTGAATTAATGAGTATTTCATGAATAATTGAACTTCTTTCAATTGATATGTCTGTGAGTTTCATTTATACTGTTGTACGTGGATTTTGATTTTTATTCTCATTGTTACATACTACTATTATGGACATATACCACAGTTTATTTATCCATTCTAGTGTTGATAGGCATTAATAGTGTAGTTGGCAGTTTTGGCCTATTATAAACAGTGATGTTATAAACATTCTAGTTCCTATACTTTTGTAAATCCATCTATGTATTAGGTGTACACCTAAGAAGGAAGGAAGAAAATAGAGAACAAAATTATATAGTTCTAAAATTAAATGTCTTTAAAATACAAATAATAGATGATAGACTCACACATGACCATCTACTTAAGCAAATAATCTGAAACATTTTCCATTAGATATCACACATGGCTCTACTGATGTTCAAAGAGAGAAAATTTAACCAAATAGACTTAAATGAAATTAAACACATCTTTGTCTGTCTTTGATGATTCAAATGTACCCTGGAAGGACCTTACATATATAAATAAAAGTTGTTAATTTTGGACGGTCACAGTGGTGAAAGAGTGTTTAGAATAGATCAGCTTAAGCAGATTGCATTATATAAACTGAAAAAAAATCCCACTCTGGGGAAATTTTTTAGAGTATTTAAAGTTTTGTCTTTTCATCTTTATTTTCATTTAAGAAAACATTTTTTTCTGAAAATAATTGGCTCTGAAAAGTATCTTTTAATAAAGATTTTTAAAAACTTTTTTCTAAACCTCTAACCCATAAAAAAACTCACTGAATTACAATATGCCTGCATTAATTTCCATCTATTGTTAATTTAAAACTCAGTGGATTTTCTTAAACTAAACATACTGTGTAACCAGCACTGAGATCCAGAGATAGATCATTACTGTACTACAGTACTATACGATCTGCAGTTGCTGAATCCATGGATGCAGAACTGTTTATAAGGAGGAACCACATAGAGGGAGGGCCGATTATAAGTTTTACTCAGATTTTCATCTGTGTGGAGGGTTGTTCAACAATTCTCTCATTGTTCGAGGGTCACCTGTACATTGTGATTCAGCTTCTCCTTCTGCCAGATTCTGCCTTTCTCACATTCTTCCAGGTGAACTTCCTAAGAGCATTGGCCATCAAATTTCCCATTAAAAATCCCCATTTTCAGGAAACCCGATCTAAGATAGTACCAGCACCAATCCCAGAACATCCATATGGAGAGCTATTAGGCTTACTAAGGAATGAGGGAAAGTATGTGCTGCCGTTGCTGCAGTATTTGGCTAATATGTACCAATATACCATGAAGAGACAAGAGTAGATGCACAAGATTGTATATGTTAAGAATGCTGAATGAAGGGGAACAGAACAAAAAAGAAAGTTGTGGATGGGGGTGTTTATCAGTATGGGAGATAGTCCTGTGAAATAGAATTTAACACTCTGGCATCTACAGTGGGAGATCATGCTATTCTCTCCTAGGATAGCTATTAGAAACATGTAAAAAAAAATACTGACACAAAATAAATTAGGTAGGAATGTTGGAGTTATCAGGGCTGATGATGGAAAAAGGATTCAAAGATTCAGAAAGAGAGGTAGGTAGTATATATTACATAAAGGTGGATAAACAGCTGACAGTATTTCATGCAAAGGCCTAGAGGACATGCCAGGTGACAGTACTAAGCACGTAACTGGTGAAAGGGGAACAAAAATTGTTTAGGAGCTCAGGGATGGCTGTTCTCTCTAGGCAAAGAATGACAGTAAGAGATGCTGTTTTAGGACTGGGAATCCTGATAGCAATTAATTGCATCTCAAAATAACAAAGAGGAGATGGTAGTGCTTAGCAATCAAAAGCAAGGTAAGTGCAATTACCACAATGAGCAACAAGATCTGTGTGGCAGATGAGGAAGCTTGACTGACAGTGAGATATAGAAATGGTTAACAGGATATATTAGTCCTTACAGAAATATGAATGTGCAGCAAGCAAGCATTTTGCATAATATGTACAATCAAAATAAATAAAAATAAATGATAAGGAGGCAGAGGGAAGCTGCCCATTAAAAAGTCACAATTTTTTTTCCCTAGATTCCAGATGTGATCTGATTCTCAGACCATGAACCCATTGACTGGAAGAGAGGCCTATGATGAAAGATCATTTTTCACTGTGACAAATGTATAACAGTAATTCCCCTGTACTTTACCTAGGTGACCCCTGAACTTTAATTCAGGTGCCTCAGCACTGGGAAAAGGGAAATGTCCAGATCATTCAAGGGTTGATGTAAACATGAACATAGTGAGGACAGAAATTCCATATATTAAAAGGAACAAAATAGAATGTCTAGAACCCAAAATATGTTATGTGCAGATTAAACACCACAGAAAAAATATCAGTGAGCTTAAAGACATAACAATAGAAATTATCCATACAGATATATTTAGCTTTGGTTAAATATGGGATGATACTAAGAACTCTAACAATAGTGTTATTAGAGTTCCAGGAAGGAGGTGGACAGGAATTGAATAAATAATGGCTAATATTTTCCAAATTTGTTCAAAATTTTAAGGCTGCATGTCCTAGAAGCTCAAAAAATTCTAATCAAGAAAAAGAAAAGCAAAGGCACCTAATTCAAATTTTATAAAATCATTGTTAAAGAGAAAATTTTAAAAGCAGCCAGAGAAAAGAGAGATTAAGTGCAGGGGAATAACCATAAGAAAGTTGTTGACTTTTTATCAGAAACAATGCAAACCGGAATATTTTGGAACAACATCTTTAAAATGTTGAAAAAAGGTCTGTCAACCTAAAATTCTATATCCAGAAAAAATATTCTTCAGAAATGAAGCTAAAATAAAAATATGTTCAGGAAAAGAAAAACGTGGAGAATTCATCACCCAAAGATCTGCACAAGAAGAAAATTTACAGTAAATTTCTTCAAGCTGAAGAAAGAGTAAACCAGAGTTTTACTAAGAAATAAAAAATACTGTGAATAGTCGCTATGTAGGTAAATTTTTAAAAATTCCTTCATTTTAAAATTTCTTTAAAATGTATTTTATTGTTTAAATTATAAAATAATATATTTGTGGGGTTTATGACATATGAAGATGTAGATTATTTGACAATAAAAGTATAAAGAAGAGGAGGGCATAATAGAAATATACTGTTACACATTTCTTACATTAAAACTCAAGAGGCATGATATTACTTGAAGAAAGACTGTGATAAGATGCATATTGCAAACCCTAGAGCTCCTACTGCATAAACTTAAAAGTTATAGCTAGTAAGACCATGGTAAAGAAAAATTGAATATTGAAAATATTTAAAGAGTCATAAAGAATGCAGGGATGGAGAACAAAAAATATATGGGACACGTCCTCCTCAGCATCATGGCCGCCCTCAGACCTCTCATGAAGCCAAAGATCAAAAAGAGAACCAAGAAATCCATCCAGCACCAGTCAGACCGATATGTCGTAATTAAGCAGAACTGGCAGAAGCCCAGGGGCATGACAATAGGGTGCGCAGGAGATTCAGGGGCCCGATTTTGATGTCCAACTTTGGTTACTGGAACAGCAAGTAAACAAAGCACTTGTTGACCAGTGACTTCTGAAAGTTTCTGTCCACAATGTCAAGGAGCTTGAAATGCTGCCGATGTGGAACATATATTACTGGGCTGTGATTTCTCACGTCATCTCCTCTAAGAGCCACAGAGCCATTGTGGAAAGAGCAGCCTAGCCGCTGTCAGTCACCAATCCCAATGCCAAGCTGCACAGCGAAGAAAATGAAGAGACAGCTTGTGTGCACATTGTATTCGTGTTAATAAAACCATAAAACTCAAAAAAGTATACATATGGGACAAATTGAAAATAAATAGCTGGATGGTACACTTAGAAACAACCATGTAAATCATTAGATTAATTATAAATGCTCTAAACTTTCTAAAAAAAAAGCCAAAGCATATTACACTGGATTTAAGAGCTAAATCCAATTTTATATCATCTAGAGGAAGTGCATTTTAAATATGGAGTTACAGATAGTCCAACAGTAAGAGAATGGGAAAATATACAGAGAAGTCCTCACAACCAGGAATATTGACAAAGATGAGAAGGGGAATTTCATAAAAATAAAAGTGTCAATTCTGAATCCCTATGAACCTAATACCAGAGATTCATAAATCTATGAAGCAAAAACTGAAAAAAATCTGCAAACAAAATTAGACAAATCCACATTATAGTTGAAATTTCTGCAGAAAATTACTAAGGATATAATAGATGTGAATAAAATATCAACCAGCAGGACATACCTGAAATTTATAGAATAATTCACTGAACAATGGAACATACAAAGTCTTTTTCAAAGAGCACATTCAACAGGTGGAACAAAAAATAAAATTAATTAATTAATAACTGAAAAAAAGAAACTGAACAGTTGTTTGGGACACCTTCCATCTGATTTCGTATTAAATGGAGGCATATTGTGGAAATGGATCCTTAGTGGTTATCCAGACTTTAAAAGTACTCACATCAGTTATTAAAGCTAATAGGAACAATTTCAGTTTAAAAGCAGGACTTCCTGTCCACTTAATACTACAGTAGTATTGACTATGTTACTTGGAAATGCCCTATGTCTAATTTTCCATTCCTTAACTGGAGGAGAATATTGTCTCGAATGCAGATGCCTCAGATACCTTGTAATTTTATGTAACCAATTTCAATGGACTTTATGCCATTTTTAGCTTGTCACCTATGTGTGATTATCCCAGAAAACAATCTCTTTTCCCCCAAACTCACTATTTATGTACTTATTATGTTTAAGCTAATTACTGAACCTTGGTACTTCCCCATTGAAGAATGGGCTTATAAGTATACTTCCTCATGATTATATGATTTTTAGACTAGATGGTTTATTTGGTAGATTTCCTAGCATCACCTCCCTGGGCTCTAAGTTATTTAATACATTAATTTTGGGCAGTTCATCATGATGGTGTTAATTTTTTATTATAGCCTATTTAGTAGTTTTATCCTCTAAGATCACAAAGATTTTCTTTGATATTTTCTTAAACAAATTGTGGTATATTCAAACAATAAAAAGAAACAAACTACTAGACACACAATATTGACGAATCTCAAAAAATGTGCTGAGCTACCTAGGACACAGAAGAACACATACCATATGAACCCATGTATATACTATTACAGAAGAGGTAAACCTAATCTATAGTAATCTGTGGCCTAGGCAACAACTGATAACATATCAGTTGTTGCCTAGGCCAGAGGTGAGGGTGGGTAAAATGCAAATGGATACAAGGAAAATTTGGGAGGTGATGGAAATATTCTGTATCCTGATAGGGTTGATGATCATATGGGTGTATACATTTGACAAGCTCACCAAACTGCAAACTTAAAATAGGTGCTTTTTTATTGCATGTAAGTCACACTTCAATAAAGTTTATAAGGAAAAACAAACAAACAAAAAACTATTGTGTAGGGAGAAGAATGGAAGCAGGGAGACTAGCTAAAGTTGCTGTGAATAATCTTAACAATGATGGTTTAAACAGTAGAAATGGAAAACAAGAAGATAGATTTAGGATATGTTTTGAAGGCAAATTGTACATGATATGTTGATAATTTATATATGTACATTTGAGAATGAGAATTCTGATGGACAGTGAGAAATAAGGAAAAATCCCTGAAAGTTTGGCTTAAAAAATTGGATAGTGTTATTTATTCAAAACAGTTAATCTGAGAAAAGAGTTTGGTAATTGGGTTCTATGGAGAATCAAGAGTACTATTTTGGCTGTGTTAATTTTAAGATGCTTTTTAAAAACACCTGTGGACAAATATCTAGCAGGGTGTTGGGTATATGATTCTGGAGTTCTAGGGCATGTTTGAATCTTAAGGTACAGATGTGGAAGTCATAGCAGACAAGTTCTATTTAAAGCCATAGGCTTGAAAAAATGTCACCTAGAGAGCCCAGGACATTTAGTGGTGGAGGAGGAGAAAAGGAACCAGCAAAGGAGACTGTGATGAAGCAGCTACTAATGCAGGCACTCAGTTACAAGTACATGGGGTCCTAGACATTAAGAGACGAGAGAGTTTTGTGAAGAAAAGTGAGCAGTTATGTTGGAAGCAATGGAAAGGTCTGGTTAAGGAAAGAACGGTGATCACTGGATAAATTTGTGTGTGTGACCCTGACAAGATCTTTTTCTGGAATAGAAGGGGTGGAAACTTGATTGGACTGGATGTAGAAGATCATATGGACATGACTCTATATTTGTCAAGAAAATGTACAATGAATTGGGAAGGAATGGAAGAGTGGTGGGAAGATGATTCAGGTCAAGGTCATGGGAGGTTTTATTTGATTTGATTTGAAAAAAACCAATATTAGTGCTTGTTTGTATGCTGGTGGTAATATTCCATCCAGAACTGAGAATTGGGGCTTCCCTGGTGGCGCAGTGGTTGAGAGTCCGCCTGCCGATGCAGGGGACACGGGTTCGTGCCCTGGTCTGGGAAGATCCCACATGCCGCGGAGCGGCTGGGCCCGTGAGCCATGGCCGCTGAGGCTCCGCAACGGGAGAGGCCACGACAGTGAGAGGCCCGTGTACCGCAAAAAAAAAAAAAAAAAAAAGAACTGAGAATTGGTTGAGGCAGGAGGGGGAGTGTTTGAGGAAAGTCTTTGAGAAAACATGGATACAAACCCCAAGTGGAGTAATTTGTATTTAATACCATGCTTCATTTTGGGGTACATAGCATTATGCTAAGAGAATGTATTGATGTCCTTGTGCTCTATGCTTTAATACTCAATTTAGAACTAAAAAAGAAGACTCAGCAAAATAAGATTTGGTTCAAGTTAAGATTCGGTTAACATTCTCTGATTTCTTTTTTGGTTTGGAACACACAATTTTCCCAGTTTTGCCTATCCTTTAGGAATATCTTGCCTTCATTAGATAACTACTATAAAGTTAAAATGAAAAGAGAGCATTTTCTAAAGGTTATACTATTTAAGGTTGTATTTATTGAAGGAAAAAAACATCTAAACAATTTTATCCTGGTGGAAAAAATAGTTTCACATGAGCCACAAATGAGACTGGAAACAAAAGACAGAATCTGAGAATTTGTTTGCAGGGTCTTCTGTTCAAAAGAATACAGTCCTTTGAAAAATCTGCAGCCATAGTAACAGCCATTCTTAGTCCTGTGATCTACAGAGCATAGGACCCTGTTAGGTGTCACAAAATTATACACCATTGCACGCCAGTCACTAGTGAAAGGTTGAATTTTTTTTTTTTTTTTTGGTTACTTTGGGTCTTGGTTGCTGTGCGCGGGCTTTCTCTAGTTGTGGCGAGCAGGGGCTACTCTTGGTTGCAGTGTGCAGGCTTCTCATTGCTGCGGCTTCTCTTGTTGCGGAGCACAGGCTCTAGGCACACGGGCTTCAGTAGTTGTGGCTCATGAGCTCTAGAGCGCAGGCTCAGTAGTTATGGCACATGGGCTTAGTTGCTCTGAGACATGGGGGATCTTCCCGGACCAGGGGTTGAACCTGTGTCCCTTGAATTGGCAGGCGGACTCAACCACTGGGCCACCAGGGAAGTCCGAAACGTTGACTTTTTATTGTCAGTTCTTCAACAGCCACTAACAGTCATTCGGAGCTAATGACACTCTTCATCTAATGTGGTGAATGGAGCTAATGAAATATTTAAGGGCCAGAGCAAGAAGTGAGGAAAAAAGCTGTGACTTTAAAATCTCAAGAAACAAAGGATGTCTTACAAATGAGAAGAAAACTTGAGATTGTGAAAGCCTGAGGTCGGGTCTCAGGAAAAAAGAAAGTGAAAAAAGCAGATTATTTTCCCAAATACTGGCATTTAAGCTTCTAGTACTTCCACGGGGGTGACCACCAAGATCGTGAGAGGATCCGCTACTCTTGCTGGTAGATCTGCGGAGCTTGGGCTATCCCCTCACTCCTTCTCCTACCTCCTTCAAACATAGATAATAACACTAAAACAGGTGTATCAGTGAGGATCCTTTAGGTACAAGTCACTGAATAAACTAAAAGTGGCTTAAACAACGAGAATAATTCGCTACCTCGCATAACAGGAAGTCCCAAGGTCGGCTCTATCAGAGTTGGTTACCTGCTCAGCTCCATGATGTGAGGGCTCCTGGTCACTCTCTCTGGGGGTCTCTTGACTTTCCCCTTTTGGGCACAAAAAGAATACAAGTAGCTCCTAACATACAGGCCTCATGTGGCAGTGCAAAAGGCAGGAAGAAGCGAGTCCCTATTTTATTTCTCCTTTTTTAATTATGAGGAAAACAATCCCAGAGGCCTCTCACTCGACTTTCCTCTTTGTCTTGTTTTTCTAATACATGACCATGTGTAACAAATCACTGATAAGGGAAATGAAATTATAATAGCTGGCATAGACTAATGAGCATCTACCCCTGGGGGTAGGGAAGCCCCTTAAAGATACACAAAAAACTAGTTCCTAAATAGAGCTGGGTTTCTGTCAGCAGAGTAGAAAGGAGAACTGTGACCGCTGAGAAGAGGGGGCAATGCATGCACGGTGATGAGCAGAGTGACTGGTGCCCAAATGCATTCAGTAAATATTAGCTGCTATTATTGTCCTATCAAGCCGCTCTTATGGGAAATACAATAGAAGACCCCAGCCTCACACCCCAGACTACGTACTCTGACCTCCATCCAATCTGTCATCAAATAGTACAATTAACCCTTAGCTGTAGCTTTACTTTCTTTCCCTGACTGTAAATCCTTTTCCCTTGTCATCCTGTTTGTCTCAAAAAGTAGGAGCTAATGAGTTGTCTGCCTCCAGCCTCATCGTTTTTCAAAAATGTTGCATATTGTAGCCAAACTGATCTTTCTAAAGGCAGATCTAATCATGTCACCATCTTCCTTAAGAGCTTATCACAATTCCTCATTGCATTACATCTGAAGGTTGAACTCTTCAGAATCACGTCCATGTAGTTGTTCTTCAGTGCAGGTGGAGGAAGGCTCCTCTGTCCTTCAGCTCCACCATATGGAACATGCAGTCCCCTTGGTGCAGGAGGAGAGAAACAGAAGACTCCGAAGTAGGGTCTCCATTGTCCATGAAGAGTGAGGTGCCAAGCCCATCTGTAAGGGTCTGAGAAGCACCATCTTGCATTCACCCAGAAGAGGAGGAGGACATGCTTTTAGGGAACACTATTGTAATAGATCCAGAGATGTGCCTCCCAGATCCCCCTTCAAGGAAGGTCTTGCTGCCTAACTGCAGAGAATTTGTCTGTCTCAGCAGCTGAGAGCTGCCTTGTCTGAGGTCACGCCTTTCCTGGGGTAGCCCACTTGTAACTGAGTGAGTCAGAGGGATAAAGACATGGCCGTTTTGGCCCATGCACATAACTCCAGAGGCACTGCTCATTCGAGGACTCCCTGCTGGGGTGGCCAGGGCTTCCTTGTGCTTGCTTCTCAGTTGACTTCCTCTTCTCTATCCTGTTTCACTGTTTCTTTCATATGTTTTGATCCTTTATGAACATCTTGTACCCCATACTCTACGTGGTATCTGCTTCTGGAAATTACAACCTGCAACAACTAGTAATTTCTAGCAGAAAGTCCTTTAACCCTCAACTCTCTTTTCTGCCTCAATGATCATTATCTAAGTTGAAAAATTTTCACTCCAGATTTATAGAAATACAATTACCTGAATGCATCACCAAAATTTCGCAGATAAAATATAATTTATTAAGTAATTACCTGCTGCCAAGTGCTTTTTTTAAAATAAATTTATTTATTTAATTTATTTATTTTTGGTTGTGTTGGGTCTTCGTTGCTGTGCACGGGCTTCCTCTAGTTGCGGAGAGCGGGGGCTACTCTTCATAGTGGTGCGCAGCCCTCTCACTGCTGTGGCTTCTCCTGTTGCAGAGCATGGGCTCTAGGCGCGCAGGCTTCAGTAGTTGTGGTGCATGGGCTCGGCAGCTGTGGCTCGCGGGCTCTAGAGCGCAGGCTCAGTAGTTGTGGCACACAGGCTTAGTTGCTCCGCGGCATGTGGTATCTTCCCGGACCAGGTATCAAACCCGTGTCCCCTGAACTGGCAGGCGGATTCTTATCCATTGTGCCACAAGGGAAGTCCCCAAGTACTCTTTTTTGTTTTGTTTTTCTTTTTTACTCTCTCATTCTCTCTAAGGCTCCCTATGAGTAGATAGATGCATAGAAGAAAAGTCATCTACCCAGACCCAATAGTTATTAAACCAGGAAGTTCAGACTCTGATCCTCCTTTGCCCTTTATAACTTTACAGCCTGTTTCCTTTATAACTAGTTTAAACCACCACTGCCTGGAGCACCCTTTCCCCCTTCTCTTTGAGGGGCTCACTGGTACTCACTCAGCTCAGCATCAGTACCTCCAAAAAACTTCCAAAGTTATCCTCTATCCTTGCATGGGCTGTCATGCTGTGTTGCTCCAATAGCTAATACCCAAACATTTATCCCCATCTTGGTACTTATCAATACTGTATTATAGTCGTCGTTGCCTGTCTAGCATCTCTAATGGCTGACCAGTGCCTGGTGCATCCTTCTTTACCCACTTCTCAAAAGGATTTTTAGTGTCAGCATGTAGTAGGTACTTAAAAGTGTTTACTGAGTGAATTGAATAATGCTCTTTCTTTTTTCTCTAGCTTTGCACTAACTCTATCATCCTAGGAGATTCAGTTAAAAGAGGAAAAAATACTGCCATTCTAGAATGTATGCAACAAACATCTGCGAGTTTAAAGGAATTTGGTTCATTAATATTTCTTTTCCAGTTCTGATTAGTTGGCTATACTCGTGGCTGACTACACAGTGTGACATAGCACAGATAACTTGAGTAGGGCAGAGGTGTCTAGTGAATGGAGAACTCTTCCTAGACAGAACTATTTTCTGTTCATTTTTTTTTTTCACAAATCCACGTTCAACATCTATGACATGCAAGACCCCTTCAGGGATTACTATCTCAGTCAGTTTAGATAATCACATTCAAGATGTATGTGTGTAACAGGAATTATGAGTATTCACATTCTGGTTCTCTTCCCTGCCCCCAAATACTATCCCCATTAATTTTATTTGCAGTTAAGATGAGGGGAGAAATATTCTGAGCAAAATGTTTTATTGTCTGATAACAAATGAAAATTATGCAAGTGGAAAAAAACTGAACCACCCTACAAAAGAACCATGTTGGGAGATTATAATATCCTTCATGGAACAGTACTTTATTAAAAGCCAGAAAAAATATTTAATCAATGGTTGCATCCAAAAATCTGCCATTAATCTATGACAGTGATGCCAATGAGAGTATCATCTTCCAGGTAGAAAGATCATTTACTTAACTGAATAAAAAGAGAGTATTTTATAGCATTTTTTTGTTTCTTTGCGGCACACAGGCCTCTCAGCCGCTCCGCAGCATGTGGGATCCTCCCGGACCGGGGCACGAACCTGTGTCCCCCGCAATGTGGGATCCTCCTGGACCGGGGCACGAACCTGTGTCCCCCGCATCAGCAGGAGGACTCCCAACCACTGCGCCACCAGGGAAGCCCATATAGCATTTTTATTTCACTCTTTATTGCTATGTGCTTTAAATAAGACAATTGCCATTATTTTTCATAGAAAAATTAAAAACACATGTACATTGTCTATGCAATTTAAAATAAAAATATGTACATATTTTATTGACTTCATTTTAATTATTATTAAATATACAAATATAAAGACATGAGAACCCACTTTGTCTTGCACAATATTTAATAACTATGTCCTATAAATGGGTGTGACCAAGAGAGTTCCACGTTGTGACAAGGTGGGCAAGGTGAAGATTACAAATAACACTCACTCAGTTGTGGGCCTGCAGAAACCAGTGCTCAGGTGAATGTCAAAGTCAGGCCACATTTCCCAGCTGTGAGGACAGCCTTTCTCCTCCATTTTTGGACACTTCACATTTTTAAAGGTACACTCACCAGGTGCCCCTCGCTCCCTCCTGAATTTTCTCCTTCCCTTTTGTCTTTGTGTCTTTGTACCTTTCCTTCCATCTGGCTTTCCCTCCAATTCTCTCTCCTTTCTTCAAACTAGCATCCAGCACCTGCTCTGAGTTCAGCCACATTCTGACCCGGAGGGATACAAAGATGAATAAGTCAGCCGATTATTGTTTCCAGGGGCCTTTATTTTTGCCTCTCTTCTCATTTTAGACTTAACATTTGCTTTCCCATCTATCACAATAGGGCTTCAAACTATTGAAGTTTCTGTAACTGTCTCCTTCCAAATCAAAAAGTTACTCCTTTCTTCTTCCATTGGATCACGTCAGAATATGTCCCACTTATGTGCAAGGGATGCTAATGGAATAAGGATGTCCCTCACAGACAAATTTTCATATTTTCAGCATCCTGGGTTGTATTTATCCTTAAAGGATATATCTACCTGTTAGAATTGTGGGCTCTAGGTAAAACATATTTTTGAGGATGTACGTCTTGAGAAAAGGATCTGTGAATGTTGTTCAGAGTTGAGCTCATGGAGAGAGAGGGTTTGGGAAGCAGTTAGTCCTCTGGTCCATTCCCAGATTGGCCATTTACTAGTTATGTGAAGCTGAGACCCTCGGTTTCCTCATCAGAATTCAGTAATGGGAATTAAATCAGCTTCAATTTGTAAGGTGTTATAAGTTAATGTCTGTGTTATAATTCTTAAGCTATTCCTACCCTAAACTTCTTCTCTTTATGTACTTGTGTAAAACCTCATTAATGAGGAGTTGGATCCTTAGCATATATTATTATTATTTCTAGATGCTTCTCGTTTTTTGCCAGTGTGTATGGCTAAAAAGCAGTGTGATGTGCTTAAGTTGGCTGATTCTGCCTCTGAAAACCTGATTGTGAGCGTTTCTTCCCAAATTCACATTGCAGTGTCATTAAATTGATAGCTTGAAATAGGTCATATTGGGAAAATTTATAGCGTGGAAATTAACAAACACTACAAAAAAAGGCTCTGTTTTCTTCTGGAGGGAGAAAAAAAATTGTTAACCCTTTACTAGCACACCACTGCCAAGAGTCCAGGCAGAGACTGAGAGAAAATCCTCTTTTTTCTTTTCCCAAATAACAGAATAGGACACTACAAGTCCCGAGTTCCCATTTCCCTATGACTGTGCTTCTGCTAGGAGGGGAACATATTTCCGAATTCTCTCCAAACCCAACTCTACCTTCTGATCAAGGTGGCCTTAATGTTCTCTCCTGCCTTTTGTTTCCAGAGTTGAGTTCAATTTCTTTCCATGATTGCAGTAGTCTTGACCCCTCAGCAATAGTCTTTTTTTTTTTTTAAATTAATTTTTAGTTTTGGCTGCATTGGGTCTTCATTGCTGCACATGGGCTTTCTCTAGTTGTGGCGAGCGGGGGCTACTCTTCATTGTGGTGCGTGGGCTTCTCACTGTGGTGGCTTCTTTTGTTGCGGAGCATGGGCTCTAGGCGCTCGGGCTTTAGTAGTTGTGGCACGTGGGCTCACTAGTTGTGGCTCATGCGCTCTAGAGCACAGGCTCAGTAGTTGTGGCGCACAGGCTTAGTTGCTCCGCGGCATGTGGGATCTTCCCGGACCAGGGCTCGAACCTGTGTCCCCTGCATTGGCAGGCGGATTCTTAACCACTGCACCACCAGGGAAGTCCCTAAACAATGGTCTTGAATGAAGTCTTCCTTGCCTATTTAACCCCATCAATGCAGTTTTTCTTTGACACTGTCCCAGTTTTTCGACACTGACAATTCCATTTTTTTTTTGCAATATCAATCTCTATTCACACCCCTCTTAAAGCATGTATGATATTTCATGCGCCTAACATGAAGTGCCTCTGAGCTGTCAAATTCTTTGACCATTTATTAGATAGTCTGGCTTATTTTGTCTCTATGATAAAAAAAAAAGGACAGGTTGATATTTACAGAGAATCTCAGGTAAATTTTATTGGCATCATTTGAAAAGTACTTAGTGGATTCTTTTTTAAATATAAAAACTATTTTCAAAGAACAGATTGAAAAATAGAAAGTTGTTCCCTTTTAGTTCCCCAAATTTTATCAGGTTCTGCAGGTTATTTCACACAGCTGTGCTTTATGAGAGGCAATGAATTGTATTTATTCAGCAGCTGCTCTGGGGCAGTGAACTCTGAGCTCTTGCTCAGAATTAGCATAAGTATGCAGCACATTCCTGGTTGTCAGGCACTTTTGAGCCTCCAAGTCACCCTCAAGGGAGGCATAACACAGACCAGCCTACAGTTGCTTCCACCTATTTCAGCTCTGCTTGCTGCCCTACCGATCACTTTAAAATGCAAATATCTCTTTTACTATTTGAGGATTCATGCCTGCTTCTTCTTTCTCATTAAATTATCCCTCCACCCACCCCACACCAAGGTGGGTCTCTGGATTGCAGACCAGTTGCCAAGAACCTTAAGAAGAACTGAAAACCTTTCACCTTCTACCCCCTTTCCTCTCCTTTTTTATTTGCTGTGGTCTCGGTGGCTGAGGACTCTTTCAGGAGCCGTGCAGGCTGACAGCCGAGCCTTAGTGTGCTTCTTACTTCAGCTTTTCACCCAAGTAGATCTCAATCTCATGCTGGCCTCCGGAATAGAGGCTCCTTAGAATATTTTGCTCCCTTCGCACCTGCCTTTAATGGTAACTAGAAGTAGATGTAATGATCTCCATGTGCACCTATAACCATCCTCAAACAATCTGGATTTCAATTATTCAGCTTACTGTGGCCAGGGACCAGGACTCACCTTTCTTAGGGAACTGTAAGTTCTACTTACTCCCTATTTCCTCTCCATTTGGGCTCTTTACTGCCCTTCCTGTCCCCTGCCTGCCACCATCAAATCAGGAGAATCTTTGGCTGTCATGGTGTCATGGTAGGAAGTCTATCTCTAACTCTCTGTCTTCAAATCTATTCAGACTCAGGATTTTGCCTTTAGAATCCCAAATGACTTCTTTTTGCTATAAAATTATTTTCTTTATGAATGTCTCACAGTTTAGGTGCGTGAATGGTGAAAAGGCCATGGTCTTACAAAAAAAAAAAAGATTAAAAGAGGAGAACTTCTGTTGATATTTCAAAATATTGTGCCACCACATAAATACCATGCTGACTGAAGAAGGCATTTTAGTGTAGATGCTGTCTTTTAGTATCTTTAAGCAGAAACCCACTTAAAAGATATAAAACCCCAAGCTCTACTTTTTATGTTCCTTAACCTCAAATAAAAGGGAAGTTGATTTGGGCAGAGATTAAACATAACAAATACAAAACTCACTTTTCTACCCATGGATAAGTTACATTTAAAATAAATATTTTTTTATCAAATCATCCCATTGTACACTTGAAATATCTTAGTTTTATTTCTCAATTATACCTCAATAATGCTAAAATAGAATAATTTTTTTTTCAGGAGCACTTTTGTATTGGTGACTGTAAATTATGATTTAAATCTGGCACAGTCACTGGTAAGTGTTGCTTGAAATGCAGGCAGGGGATAAGCAAGCACTTCATAGAGTTTACAAAATGAAAGTAGGATACTACCACAAAGTCACAATTATTCTTCACAATGTGTATTAATATTTTCCTGCTGAAAATTCCATGCATTTTACCTGTTAATGAAGACCTTTTAAGTTAAAATTCCCTTTCTGAACAGGCATACTGTCCATATATACTATATATATATACACACACACACTAATATTATACTACTATTATTATACTATTATATATAATTATATATACTATTATGTTTATGTAGTTATATATACATAATATATTTACTATTAAACTAGTTATTTACAATTAAGCTATTTAGCTATCACAGTTAAGCAATTTTTCAAAGAGATTCTTTCCAAATGTGTGCTTCTTTCCACAATACACATTATAAATATTTCAACAAGGAAAAGAATATGAAATGTTTGCAGAGTTCTTGTCCACAACACATTTTTGTTCAGAAATAATGACTTCAAGGTTTCTATTCAAAAATAAAGCTTTGCAGGAAGTTGAAGAGGAATCCCTTACTCCTTGCCCCTTCATTTCTTTGTGTCCTGAAATTTGTGACTCAGTGCAATGAAAATAATCAGAATGAAACCTTGCCCAGAGGGAAGTCCTCTCAAATGCTGGCAGGGTTCCACTGTCCTCTTCCAGCATCATCCCTCATTTTCTTTGGAATATTGTAAATTTTAAGACCTGCTAGTAGAATCTATATCAAATATATTTTATTGGGACAGAGATTTTGAGGTGGAATAAAAGCATATTTTCTTAATCCCTTTCATATTCTGATCGATTTACTTTAATCTGGATTAACTAAAATTCCTGAAGACCCTAAGAAATTACATGAGATTTCACGTCAGAGAACATTTTTCTCATATGTAAAACTACAATGCAATTAGGAAGCCAGGAATGGAGTTTGAACTCAGTACTCTTGAAGCTGAGAAAAGAAGTTTATTTGCCTTTACACAAGTTTCATTCTTTTTGTGGCTTTTCTTAAGTCTCACTCAGGGCAAGATTCTCTATTGCTAATAAGCATTCCCAGTAATTTAGGGCACTGACCTCCTGTTTTCCCAAATAATATTTGTTGGTGCAAATAAACTCTGTTTTTCTCTTATGTTTTTCCCCCCAAATTTGCAGGGGCCTATATTGATGTATTTAATTTTGAAAAGTGTTATGGGAAACCTTAAAAGAGAGTCAGTCCTTCTCATGCTGAGAAGTTAAACCTAAGATACGTATTGTTGAGTTTTAAAGGTATGTTGGGTGTAGTTTGAATCAAAATATAGGCCATGTGGCACATTTGAAATGCACCTTATGCCCTTGGGAGTGCCCCAGAGAGAAGGGTAGTCATCTTCCAGAGCAGATGGAATGTTGTGATTAGAGACCCCAGTGACTGTTAATGGTAGGTGGCATGGCATATATATCATGACATTTGGATAGTAAAAACAGATGTTTCTAATAAAATTTTCAGATCAAAGCTCTAAAAGCAGACACTCTAATTTGAATAAATTTATAGCATGTTTCTGGGTGACCAGTAGCAGAAAGTTATTTTGCAATAGTTAACAGTTTTCCTGAGCTACAATCATCAGGCTCCCTACTGATTAATAAAAACACGCCAAGTTCTTTGAGGTTAAGTTACTTGGGTAAGTTACTTAAGTTCCCTCAGCATGAATTTGTTTATTTGTTACATGTTCATAGGACCTGGCTCTGTAAGCACACGGTAGTCACCTGATTTTCAACAAATGAGTGCACACCTACCTTATTAATAGGTAGGTATTTAAAAGACTAAATGAGATAAAATAATATCATGTAAGCAAAAGTTTCATCGTGCACTTGGCATCCATTAAACACTAACCACTTGAGCGTCTTTATCCCTTTTTCACAAAGTGGCTTCACATTGAATACCTTATTTAGACCAGACAATTTCTAGTTTTTATTTAGGGTACATGTTACCTTCATTTTCAAACAGAACACGGAGATTCATAGAAACTAATTGGCTTTCCAGTGTCCATGCGGCCAATGCATATCTGAGCCTGGAGTAAATATTCAGATCTTCAAGGTTGTTTCAGGGCCTAATTTCCAGCTCTGTTTCCACTACTATCCATCTGCTTCCACTTTTGGAGTCTGGTTTTCTCCTCTATAAATTGAAGGAGTTGAAGTTGTTGGGTATGGTATCAACTAATATATGGCACAATCAACCACATAATCTCAGTATCCCACAGCAATATGCATTTACCTAGTTCACAGATCCGTAGGTCACCTGAAGATCTCCTGTTCTAGGCTGGGTACATCCCTGGCTGGCTCAGCCCTATAGGTCTCTAATCCTCCTCCTCAGCTAGCCCAGGCTTACTCTCCTGCTCTGACAGATGTGAAAGAGAGCAGGCACAATAGCACAGTTTTCTGTTAACATTCCATGAACCCAAGCAGATCATGTGGCAAACCCGAAAGCAAGGGGTAGGGAAGTATCTTCTGTCTCTTTCCTGGGAGAATGTACTGCCAAGTCATATGTAATGGATGTGGATAAGGGCAGGGTAAAGAATTGAGGACATTAATGCCATGTATTTCAACTGCTAAGATTGCTTTTAGCTCCAGCACGTTGTGATTTTCTTCCAATTTACATGTGGTTGGCAGAGTCTCTTTTCTTTATTTCTTTTCTTAATGTTTTTCTTTTTTTGAAAAGTGTTATTTTTTAAAATTAATTCTTATTGGAGTATATTGGCTTTACAATGTTGTATTAGTTTCTGCTGTACAGCAAAGTGAATCAGTTATGTGTATACATATATCCCCTCTTTTTAAGATTTCCTTCCCATTTAGGTCACCACAGAGCACTGAGCGGAGTTCCCTGTGCTATACAGTAGGCTCTCATTAGTTATCTATTTTGTACGTAGTAGTGTATCTATGTCAGTCCTAATCTCCCAGTTCATCCCACACCCCCTCTTCCCCCCTTGGTATCCATAAGTTTGTTCTCTACATCTCTGTCTCCATTTCTGCTTTGCAAATAAGTTCATCTGTACCACTTGTCTAGATTCCGCATATAAGAGATATTATATGATATTTTTCTCTTTCTGACTTACCCCACTCTGTATGACAGACTCTAGGTCTATCCACGTCTCTGCAAATGGCACTATTTCATTCCTTTTTATGACTGAGTAATATTCCAGTGTATATATGCACCACATCTTCTTTAACCCATTCCTCTGTTGATGGACATTTAGGTTGCTTCCATGACCTGGCTGTTGTAAATAGTGCTGCAGTGAACATTGGGGTGCGTGTGTCTTTTTGAATTATGGTTTTCTTTGCGTATATGCCCAGTAGTGGGATTGCTGAGTTATATGGTAGTTCTATTTTTAGTTTTTTGAGGAAACGCCATACTGTTCTCCATAGTGGCTGTACCAATTTACATTCCCACCAACAATGCAAGAGGGTTCCCCTCTTCTCCACATCCTCTCCAGCATTCACTGTTAGTAGATTTTTTGACGATGGCCATTCTCACCAGTGTGAGGTGATACCCCATAACCTCTTCACACTCTTTTCAGATCAAAATCCCTATATTCTGCATCTAAGAAGGAGTAATTATTTCCCTCTTTTCTGTTTAAACAAAAAAACCTGCATCTGTGTGAACCCTGAAAGCATATTCACGATGAAGAAAATATAGTGCTCCAACCTCCTATGAGATTGTCCTTTAATATTGCCTTCTGGAACAATATGTTCAGGGAACAGCAAGATCAACATACAAAAAAAATACAGAATGGCAAACTGATATGAGTTTTCTGCCCTTCAGTGAATTCCTGTTTGCCCTAGGCAACTTGAAAAACGTTGACACTAATTATTAGAGAAATGCAAATCGTAATGTTTTTGTGTCTATGTCCATCATTGATATTGACCTATAATTTCCTTTTTTTGCGATATCTTTGTCTTGTTTTGGTATCAGGGTGATGGTGGCCTCATAGAATGAGTTTGGGAGTGTTCCTCCCTCTGCAATTTTTTGGAAGAGTTTGAGAAGGATAGGAGTTAGCTCTTCTCTAAATGTTTGATAGAATTTGCCTGTGAAACCATCTGGTCCTGTACTTTTCTTTGTTGGAAGATTTTTAATTACAGTTTCAATTTCATTACTTGTGATTTGTCTGTTTATATTTTCTAATTCTTCCTGGTTCAGTCTTGGAAAGTTGTACCTTTCCAAGAATTTGTCCATTTCTCCCAGGTTGTCAATTTTATTGGCATATAGTTGCTTGTAGTAGTCTCTTTTGATCCTTTGTATTTCTGTGGTGTCAGTTGTAATTTCTCCTTTTTCATTTC
>NC_041221.1:116857094-116857595 GCF_002837175.3 Physeter macrocephalus
GTCCTCTTTTTTTCTTGATGAGTCTGGCTAAAGGTTTATCAATTTTATTTATCTTCTCAAAGAACCAACTCTTAGTTTTACTGACCTTATTTATTTATTGCTATTGTTTTCCTAATTTCTATTTAGTTTATTTCTGCTCTGATTTTTATGATTTCTTTCCTCCTACTAACTTTGGGGCTTTTTTGTTCTTTCTCTAGTTGCTATAGTTGTAAGGTTAGATTGTTTGTTTGTGATTTTTCTTGTTTCCTGAGGTAAGCTTGTATTGCTATAAACTTGCATCTTAGAATTTCTTTTGCATGTTCCATAGATTTTGGAATACTGCATTTCCATTTTCATTCGTCCTTAGGTATTGTTTTATTTCCTCTGATTTCTTCAGTGACTCATTGATGGTTTAGCAGCACCTTGTTTGGACTCCATGCATTTGTGTTTTTTGCAGTTTTTGCTTCTTATAGTTCATTTCTAGTCTCATATCATTGTATGGGAAAAGATGCTAGGTAGGAA
>NC_041221.1:116860746-116862530 GCF_002837175.3 Physeter macrocephalus
TTCGTAGTTCCGGTTGGTTTTGGTGGCTGTCCCCAGTGGCTGAGGTTGGTTCAGTGGGTTGAGTAGGTTTCTTGGTTGGGGGGACTAGTGCCTCTGTTCTGGTGGATGAGGGTGGATCTTGTCTTTCTGGTGGGCAGGTCCACGTCTGGTGGTGTGTTTGGGGATGTTGGTAGCCTTATTATGTTTTTAGGCAGCCTCTCTGCTAATGGTTGGGGCTGTAGACCTGTCTTGCTCTTTGTTGGGGATCGGGTGTCCAGCACTGTTCGTTGCTGGTCCTTGAGTGGAGCTGGGTCTTGGTGTTTAGATGGAGGTCTCTGGGAGATTTTCACCGTTTGATATTGCGTGGAACTGGGAGGTCTCTTGTGGACCAGTGTCCTGAGGTTGGTTCTCCCACCTCAGAGACAGAGCCCTGACGCCTGGCTGGAGCGCCAAGAGCCTTTAATCCACACAGATTTCTTTGAATGAATCACCATTCTTTTCCATGAAATTACTTGAATTTCAGTTTCTTAGTGGCTTTTAGTTTTAGTTGATCCTGACTTGCTGTTGCTATTTTTCAGTCCACTTCTTATGTCACCGCAGGACAGTCGCGAAGTCCATACACTTCCGCATGACCCGAGCACACTCTTACCTGCGCAGCCGAGTCGGCGTGCGCTGCCCTCTAGTTGCTTTAAGTATAAGGTTAGATTGTTTATTTGAGATTTTTCTAGTTTCTTGAGGTGAGATTTAATTTCTATAAACTTCCCTTTTAGAACTGCTTTTGCTGAGTCCCATAGGTTTTTGGTCATCGTGTTTTCGTTGTCATGTTTCTAGGTATTTTTTGATTTCCTCTTTGATTTCTTCAGTGATCTCTTGGTTATTTAGTAGCATGCTGTTTAGCTATCATGTGTTTGTGTTTTTTACAGTTTTTTTCCTGTAATTGATTTCCAATCTCATAGTGTTGTGGTCAGAAAAGATGCTTGATATGATTTCAATTTTCTTAAATTTACTGAACCTTGATTTGTGACCCAAGATGTGGTCTATCCTGGAGAATGTTCCCTGTGCACTTGAGAAGAAAGTGTATTCTGCCACTTCTGGGTGGAATGTCCTATAAATATCAATTAAATCTATCTGGTCTATTGTTTCATTTAAAGCTTGTGTTTCCTTATTTATTTTCTGTCTGGATGATCTGTCCATTTGTGTAAGTGGCGTGTTAAAGTCCCCCACTATTATTTTTTTTTTTTAAAAAATATTTATTTATTTATTTTCGGCTGCATTGGGTCTTAGTTGTGGCATGCGGGATCTTTGTTGTGGTGCACGGGCTTCTCTCTAGTTGTGGTGCAGGGCTCCAGAGCATGTAGGCTCAGTAGTTGTGGCGCACAGGCTCTCTAGTTGTGGCACATGGGCTCCAGAGTGCATGGGCTCTGTAGTTGCAGCACATGGGCTTAGTTGCCCCACGACATGTGGGATCTTAGTTCCCTGACCAGGGATCGAACCTGCATCCCCTGCATTGGAAGGCAGATTCTTAACCACTGGACCACCAGGGAAGTTCCCCCGCAACTATTATTGTGTTACTGTTGATTTCCGCTTTTATGGCTGTTAGCATTTGCTTTATGTATTGAGGTACTTCTATGTTGGCTGCATAAATATTTACAATTATTATATCTTCTTCTTGGATTGATTCCTTGATCATTATGTAGTATCCTTCTTTGTCTCTTGTAACAGTCTTTATTTTAAAGTCTGTTTTATCTGATATGAGCATTGCTACTCCAGCTTTCTTTTGATTTCCATTTTCATGGAATATCTTT
>NC_041221.1:116863828-116864757 GCF_002837175.3 Physeter macrocephalus
CATGGAATATCTTTTTCCATCCCCTCACTTTCAGTCTGTATGTGTCTCTGGGTCTGAAATGGGTCTCTTGTAGACAGCATATATACAGGTCTTGTTTTTGTATCCACTCAGCCAGTCTGTGTCTTTTGTTTGGAGCATTTAATCCATTTGCATTCAAGGTAATTATTGATATATGTGTTCCTATTACCATTTTCTCAATTGTTTTGGGTTTGTTTTTGTGGGGTTTTTTCTTCTCTTGTGTTTTCCACCTAGAGAAGTTCCTTTAGCATTTGTTGTAAAGCTAGTTTGGTTGTGTTGAATTCTCTTAGCTTTTGCTTGTCTGTAAGGCTTTGGATTTCTCCATCGAATCTGAATGAGATCTTTGCTTGGTAGAGTAATCTTGGTTGTAGGCTTTTCCTTTTCATCACTTTAAATGTATCATGCCACTGCCTTCTGGCCTGGACAGTTTCTGCTGAAAAATCAGCTGATAACCTTATGGGGATTCCCTTGTGGGTTATTTGTTGCTTTTCCCTTGCTGCATTTAATATTTTTTCTTTGAATTTAATTTTTGTTAGTTTGATTAATATGTGTCTTCATGTGTTTCTCCTTGGGTTTATCCTGTATGGGACTCTCTGTGCTTCCTGGACTTGGATGGATATTTCCTTTCCCATGTTAGGGAAGTTTTCAACTATAATCTCTTCAAATATTTTCTCAGACCCTTTCTCTTTCTCTTCTTCTTCTGGGACCCCTATAATTTAAATGTTGGTTCCTTTAATGTTGTCCCAGATGTCTCTGAGACTGTCCTCATTTCTTTTCGTTCTTTTTTCTTTATTTTGCTCCTCAGCAGTTATTTCCACCATTCTATCTTCCAGCTCACTTATTCGTTCTTTTGCTTCAGTTATTCTGCTATTGATTCCTTCTGGTGTATTTTTCATTTCAGTTATTGTGTT
>NC_041221.1:116864836-116895325 GCF_002837175.3 Physeter macrocephalus
ATTGTGTTGTTCATCACTGTTTGTTCTTTAGTTCTTCTAGGTCCTTGTTAAACATTTCTTGTATTTTCTCAATCCATGCCTCCATTCTATTTCTGAGATTTTGGATCATCTTTACTACCATTACTCTGAATTCTTTTTCAGGTAGGTTGCCTATTTCCTCTTCATTTATTTGGTCTTTTAGGTTTTTACCTTGCTCCTTCTTCTGTAACATAGTTTTTTGTCATCTCATTTTTTTTGATGGGTGGGGCTGTGTTCCTGTCTTACTGGTTGTTTGGCCTGAGGCGTCCAACACTGGAGTTCGCAGTCCAACACTGACAGTTGTGTAGAGCCAGGTCTTGGTGCCAAAATGAGGACCTCTGGGAGTCCTCACACCAATTAATATTCCCTGGGGTCTGAAGTTCTTTGTTAGTCCAGCTGTTTGGACTCAGCATTCCCACCACAGGATCTCAGGCCTGACCCCTGTCTTGGGAACCAAGATCCCGCAAGCTGCCGGGTGCAGCAAAAAAAAAAAGGCAACAAACAAAAAGGAGCAGAACAGTAACAAAGAATAAAAAATAAAATAAAGTTAGAAAAATAAAAATATATTAGAAAAAAAAATAATATAAATGAAACAACAACAAGAAGGCAAAATAGAACCACAACAGCAAAAAAAAAAAAATGCCGGAAAAGGCCTTGGGGGGTTAGATGGGGGGGCGGGGCTTAGGCAGGGGTAGCTGGGCCTAGGCTCAGTGCGGCTGGAGGGGGCCCTGGAGGACGGAGGTTCAGGCCCGGGACCCCAGCAGGCTTGCTGGGGCACGAGCAGTTGGGAAAATGCTCGCTGCATTCCCCTCCGATTCCCTGATCCCCCGAAGTTCTCTCCCTGTCCCCACTGATCCCTTCACCATGAGTGGGCCCCTCCGAGCATGGGAACCCCTCCCCTCCCCCAGCTGCCCCTTGGGGTACTAGTTCTCTCTCGCCTCTACTTCTCCTGCCCCCCTCCCTCCCTCCCATGCCCACAGGACATGCGTGACTGGAGTGGGCCCCAGAGGGTGGAGGTTCAGGCCTGGGACCCCAGCAGGCTCGCTGGGGCCCGAGCAAGTGGGGGAAATGCTGGCCACATTCCTCTCTGATCCCCCGAAGGTATCTCCCTGTCCCTGCTGATCACCTAGTGGTGAGTGGGCCCCTCTGGGCATTGGAACCTCTCCTCTCCCCCAGCCACCCCTCAGGAGCACCAGTCCCATCCTGCCTCCACTTTTGCTTCCCTCTTCCCAACCCCCCACATCCTACCTGGTTGTGCAGGGGTTCCTCCTGTCACCTTAGGTGTCCAAGGTCCCCCACCAGAGCCTGGTAGGTGCCCTAGTTGTGAGGAGATGTAAACTCTGCATCCTCCTACTCTGCTGTCTTGACTTCATCCCCCACCCCCATCCCCGGAATAAAGTTCCTTGACATGGGTCTTAGTAGTAATTTTTTGAATGTGATACTTAAAGCACAAGCAACAAAATCAAAAATAAACAAGTGAGACTACATCAAGCTAAAATGCTTCTGCACAGCAAAAGAAACCATCAACAAAGTGAAAAGACAACCTATGGAATGGGAAAAATATATGAAACCCTATAAAAGATTAGAGATTAATATCCAAAATATATAAAGAACTTACACAAATCAGCAGCAAAAAAACCAAACAGTGAAAAAATGGGCAAAGAACCTGCATAGACATTTCTTCAAAGATGATATAAGAAAGACCAACAGGCATATGGAAAAAATGCTCAACATTACTAGTAACTAAGGAAATGCATTAAAACTGCAATGAGACATCACCTCGCACTTGCTAGAATGGCCATTATAAAAAAGACAAGAGATAACATGCTGGTATGGATGAGGAGAAAGGGTTTGGTGGGATTGTAAGTTGGTACAGCCACTGCAAAACAATATGGAGGATCCTCAAAAAATTAAAAATAGATTACCATGTTACCCAGCAATTCTAAAACTTCTGGGAATATATACAAAGAAAATGAAAACTCTAACTCAAAAGATACCTGCCCTCCCATATTCATAGCAGCATTATTTACAATAGCCAAGAGATGGAAACAACCTAAGTGTACATTGATAGATAAAATGAGTAAAGAAGTTGTGGTATCTATACACAAAATGGAATATTATTCAGTCAGAAAAATGAGGAAATTCTACTATTTCTGACAATGTATGGACCTTAAAGGCATTATGCTAAGTGAAATAAATCAGACAGAGAATGACAAATACTGTGTCATCTCACTTATATGTGGAATCTAAAAAAAAAGTCAAACTCATAGGAAAAGAGATCAGACTTGTAGTTACCAGAGGCTGAGGCTGGGGGGAAGGGCAATTGGAGGAAGGTGGTTAAAAGGTACAAACTTCTAGTTATTAGATAAATAAATATTAGGGATGTAATGTACAACATGATGACTATAGCTAGCACTGCTGTGTGTTGTATAGGAAAGTTGTTAAGAGAGTAAACTCTGAGAGTTCTCGTAACAAGGAGAAACGTTTTTTTCCTTTTTGCTTATTTTTTCTTTTTATTGTATCTATATGTGAGCTGAGCCTATTGTGGTAATTGCTTCACAGTATATGCAAATCAAAAAATCAAACCATCCTGCTGTAGACCATAAAGTTATACTATGATGTATGTCAATTATTTCTCAATAATTGGAAAACTGGAAAAAATAAAGAAATAAAAAACCAAACATAAATTAAACTTTTGTTCATTTGAACATTTTCTTTCTGGCTACCTAGAAGATTTCATCTTTTCTTCAATATTCTGTAATTTTACCATTATGCAGTCAGGCTTAGTTTTGTTTGTATTTATTTTGCCTGAATATTCTAAAATATTTTTAGAATATTTTAGTATGCTTTATGTATTTTTCATCAGTTTTGGTTAATTGTTAGTCATTATTTGCTCAAATATTGCTTTTTCTTCATGTTCTCTGTTCTGTACTTTGGAATTCTTACACATCTCTTTGACCTTTAAGTTTTTTCCAGTATTTCATGTTTTTATTTTTTCCATGTGCTTATTTCATGTATTTTATCTGACCTATCTCAGGTCACTAATTCTATGTGTAATTTGATAGTAAATACATTTTTGAAATTCTAATTTAGTCATTATACTTTTATTATTATTTTTAAAAATCCATTAGATCATTTAAAATTTTCCATTCATGGCTTAAATTTTCAATCATTTTTTATTACCTTGAACCAAATAAGAATAATTATTTTGAAATCTATGGTCAGTAACTCTATTATGGGGAAGCCCTTGGTGTCTGTTTTATAACTTTGATTTCAGATGGATTTTGTTTACATTGTCTTGTTTCTTCAAATGCCTGGCCATTTAAAGCTATATGCTGGAATGTATATGTGTATATATATATACACACACACACACACACACATACACATGCACATATATGAATATATATATATTCATATGTATATATATAGTATTTTATATATAATATATTCTAGAGTATATTTAAATATGTATATTCCAGCATATGTTAAATATATATGTATATGTGAAAGATAATTTAAAGTTTTAAATATAGTATAATATGCATAATATTCATATTATCTAGCATAATATATAATATGCTAGACTTTATATAACACCAGCTGACATTTTTAAACAATTTTTAAAAATTGAAGTATAGTTAATTTACAATGTTGTGTTAGTTCCAGATGTACAGCAAAGTGATTCAGTTATACATATGTATATATATCTATTCTTTTTCAGATTCTTTTCCATTATAGGTTTTTACAAGATATTGAATATAATTCCCTGTGCTATACAGTAGGTCCTCATTGTGTATCTATTTATATATAGTATTGTTCATATGTTAATCCCAACCTCCTAATTTATCTTCCCCCCACACCCCCTGCTATCCTGTTTGATAACCATAAGTTTGCTTTCTATGTCTGTGAGTCTATTTCTGTTTTGTAAATAAGTTCATTTGTATCATTTTTTTAGATTCCACATATAAGTCATATCATATAATTGTCTTTCTCTGACTGACTTACTTCACTTAATATGATATTCTCTAGGTCCATCCATGTTGCTGCAAATGGCATTATTTCATTCCTTTTTTGGTTGAGTAATAGTCCATTGTATATATATATATATATATACCATACCTTCTTTATCCAGTCATCCGCATTATTTCATTCCTTTTTTGGTTGAGTAATAGTCCATTGTATATATATATATATATACCATACCTTCTTTATCCAGTCATCCGTTGATGGACATTTGGGTTGTTTCCATGTCTTAGCTATTGTAAATAGTCCTGATGTGAACATTGGGGTACATGTATATTTTTGAATTAGAGTTTTCTTCAGATATATGCCCAGGAGTAGGATTGCAGGATCAGTGTTTTCCACAGTGGCTGCACCAGTTTACATTCCCACCAACAGTGTAGGAGGGCTCCTTTTTCTCCACACCCACTCCAGTATTTATTATTTGTAGACTTTTTAATGATGGCCATTCTGACTGGTGTAAGGTGATACCTCATTGTAGTTTTGATTTGCATTTCCCTAATAATTATCAATATTGAGCATCTTTTCATGTGCCTGTTGGCCATCTGTATGTCATCTTTGGAGAAATATCTATTTGGATCTTCTTCCCATTTTTTGTTTGGGTTGTTTGTTTTTTTGATATTGAGCTATATGAGCTGCTTATATATTTTGGAAATGAATCCCATGTCAGTAGTATCCTTTGCAAATGTTTTCTCCCAGTCTGTAGGCTGTCTTTTCGTTTTGTTTATGGTTTCCTTTGTTGTGCAAAAACTTTTAAGTTTAATTTGTTTATTTCTGTTTTTGTTTCCATTACTCTAGGAGACAGATCCAAAAAGTATTGCTGTGATTTATGTCAAAGAGTGTTCTGCCTATGTTTTCCTCTAGGAATTTTATAGTATCCAGTCTTTGATCCATTTTGAGTTTATTTTTGTATATGGTGTCAGAGAATGTTCTAATTTCATTCTTTTATATGACCAGTTTTCCAAGTACCACTTACTGAAGAGACTGTCTTTTCTCCAATGTGTATTCTTGCCTCCTTTGTCATAGATTAATTGACCATAAATGCATGGGTTTATTTCTGGGCTTTCTATCCTGTTCCATTGATCTGTATGTCTGTTTTTGTGCCAGTACCTTATTGTTTTGATTACTGTAGCTTTGTAGTGTGGTCTGAGGTCAGGGAGGATGATTCCTTCAAGCTCCATTCTTTCTCAGGATTGTTTTGGCTATTCGGGGTCTTTTGTGTCTCATACAAATTGTGAAATCTTTTGTTCTAGTTCTGTGAAAAAATGCCATTGGTAATTTGATAGGGATTGCATTGAACCTATAGATTGTCTTGGGTAGTATGGTCATTTTAACAATATTGATTCTTCCAATCCAAGAACAGGGTATATCTTTCCATCTGTTTGTGGGGTCTTTAATTTCTTTCATCAGCATCTTTTAGTTTACAGAGTACAGGTCTTTTGTCTCCTTAGGTTTATTCCTCTGTATTTCTTTTTGATGTGATTGTAAATGGGATTGTTTCCTTAATTTCTCTTTCTCATATTTTGTTGTCAGTGTATAGAAATGCAACAGATTTCAGTGTATTTGTTTTGTGTCCAGCAACTTTACCAAATTCATCGATGAGCTCTAGTAGTTTTCTGGCAGTGTCTTTAGGATGTTCTACATATAGCATCATCCCATCTACAAACAGTGACAGTTTTACTTCTTCTTTTCCAACTTGGATTCCTTTTGTTTCTTTTTCTTCTCTGATTGCTGTGGCTAGGACTTCCAAAACTATGTTCAATAAAAGTGGTGAGAATGGTCATCCTTGTCTCATTCCTGATCTTAGAGGAAATGCTTTGGTCTTTTGTCTCCTTAGGTTTATTCCTCTGTATTTCTTTTTGATGTGATTGTAAATGGGATTGTTTCCTTAATTTCTCTTTCTCATATTTTGTTGTCAGTGTATAGAAATGCAACAGATTTCAGTGTATTTGTTTTGTGTCCAGCAACTTTACCAAATTCATCGATGAGCTCTAGTAGTTTTCTGGCAGTGTCTTTAGGATGTTCTACGTATAGCATCATCCCATCTACAAACAGTGACAGTTTTACTTCTTCTTTTCCAACTTGGATTCCTTTTGTTTCTTTTTCTTCTCTGATTGCTGTGGCTAGGACTTCCAAAACTATGTTCAATAAAAGTGGTGAGAATGGTCATCCTTGTCTCATTCCTGATCTTAGAGGAAATGCTTTCAGCTTTTCACCATTGAGTATGATGTTAGCTGTGGGTTTGTCATATATGACCTTTATTATGTTGAGGTATGTTCCCTTTTTTCTCCCTTTCTGAAGTGTTTTTATCATGAATGGATGTTGAATTTTATCAAAAGATTTTTCTGCTTTTCTGAGATGATCATATGGTTTTTATTCTCCAATTTGTTAATGTGTTGTATCACATTGATTGATTTGAGGATATTGAAAAATCCTTGCATCCCTGGAATAAATCCCACTTGATCATAGTTTATGATTGACAGTTTTATATCCAACTGAATTATCATTTAATACTGAGGGTGAGATGAAGATATTTTCAAGTAAAATAGTAAGAGTTTATCAACAATAATCCCTGTTGGTGCTGCATTGTGTTCCCTCAAAATTCTTCTGTTGAGGGGCTTCCCTGGTGGCTCAGTGGTTGCGCGTCCGCCTGCTGATGCAGGGGAACCGGGTTCGCGCCCCGGTCTGGGAGGATCCCGCATGCCGCGGAGCGGCTGGGCCCGCGAGCCATGGCCACTGGGCCTGCGCGTCCGGAGCCTGTGCTCCGCAACGGGAGAGGCCGCAGCAGAGGGAGGCCCGCATACCACAAAAAAAAAAAAAAAAAAAAAAAATTCTTCTGTTGAAACCCTGACCCCTAGGACCAGAAAATGTGAGTGTATTCAGAGATAGGGCCTTTAAAATGAAGATTAAGTTAAAATGAGGCTGTTAGAGTGGGCCCTAATCCAATCTAACTGATGTCATGTAAGAAGAGGAAATTTGGACCTACAAAGGGACACCAGGGTATCTGCTGCAAGAAAAGACCATGTGAAGACACAGTGAAAGGCAGCCATCTGCAGCCATTAGGAGAGGCCTCAAAAGAAACCAAACCGATCGACACCTTGATCTTAAACTTCTAACCTCTCCAACTGTGAGAAGATAAATTTTGGTTTTTTAAGCAACTAGTCTGTGGTATTTGTTATGGCAGCCCTAGAAAGCTAATGAAGAGTCTTATAAGAAGTCCTAATACTTTAACTCCTAAATATTTTCAAATCGCAGCACATGTATAAAATATTCCTGCAGTATTCTGACAGAAGTACACAGGGGTTGGGGCGCTGAACAACACAGGGGTTGAACAACCCCTTGAACAGCACAGGGGTTGGGGCGCTGACCCTCTGTGCAGTTGAAAGTCCTCATATAATTTATAGTTGGTCCTTCATATCCATGGTGCCACACCATGGATTCAACCAACCTCAGATCTTGTAGTACGGTAGCATTTACTATTGAAAAAAAAATTCACCCATAAGTTGTCCTGCACAGTTCAAACTCATGTTGTTCAAGGGTCAACTCTAGATAAGAATGGTCACAGGCCAGAGATCAGCCAGGGGGTACTAGCCATTCTGTTCTCCACAGCCACACTAAGCGTTGAGGATATCAATATTTCATGCACATCTGTAACCCATTCATGACACCTCATCTGGGAAGCTCTTTTCTAAAGGATAAACTTGAGGAAGAAGTAAAATGATCTCATAAGGAATGTCCGACATTCACAGAGGAAGTTTCTTTCTCTATATATCAACTGAACCCCAGGCAGAGTTTCAGGATGGCTATTAAAAAAATTTTTTTTTTTAAACAGAAGGATACTAACTGATGACTTCTCAGTGAGCTGAGCCCCGATCTCCTTTATCACTTTTACCTTCCAGGTATATTTTCCTGCTTCTGCACTTGGATTCCAGTAAGTTGTGAGGAGACATCTGTGAGTATAGCCCCATTCTCTGCTTTGGGTTTCTCTCTGGAAATACAAAGATTTTTGTTTGATCCTAGCTTTATAATTCTCTTTTTGTATTTTATTTATCATCACTATGTCTTTTTAAAATTTATTATTATTATTATTTTTTTAAAATTTATTTTAGTTTTATTTATTTTTGGCTGCGTTGGGTCTTTGTTGCTGCACGCAGGCTCTCTCCAGTTGCAGTGAGCGGGCTCTAGGTGCGTGGGCTTCAGTAGTTATGGCTCACAGGCTCTAGAGTGCAGGCTCAGTAGTTGTGGCGCAAGGGCTTAGTTGCTCCACGGCATGTGGGATCTTCCCGGACTGGGGCTCGAACTCATGTCCCCTGCATTGGCAGGCAGATTCTGAACCTCTGCGCTACCAGGGAAGCCCTTTTTTATTATTTTTTAAAATTTATTTTATTTTTGGCTGCGTTGGGTCTTCGTTGCTGCACGTGGGCTTTCTCTAGTTGCGGCGAGTGGGGGCTACTCTTTGTTGCAATGCACGGGCTTCTCATTGTGGTGACTTCTCTTGTTGTGGAACATGGGCTCTAGGTGCAGGGGCTTCAGTGGTTGCGGCACATGGGCTCAGTAGTTGTGGCTCGTGGGCTCTAGAGCACAGGCTCAGTAGTTGTGGCTCACAGGCTCTAGAGCGCAGGATCAGTAGTTGTGGCGCACGGGCCTAGTTGCTCCACATCCTGTGGGATCTTCCAGGACCAGGGCTTGAACCCATGTCCCCTGCATTGGCATGCAGATTCTTAACCACTGCACCACTAGGGAAGCCCATATCATCACTATGTCTTTTGGACAGAGATAGTATATTGAGAGTGTGAACAAATGGAGACTTAATCAGAAACCAAACATAGCCATTATTCAAAAAGTTTCAGATTCCTCTTTGCCTAAGATATTGACTTATGAGACACCACGTGAGGATTCATATGTTCAATTCAGTTGTGTTAAAGTGCATGACAATACCCAAAATGAAATTTCACGCTTGAAAATTGGACACCACTGAAGCTATTTAGAAAGCATTATTTTCATCTTGGAAAATAAACATTAAAGTTTATTTTTTCTAGTAAAATTATGTTTCCAAAAATGTTACTTCTGAGGCTTAGTTTATCTTAGTATAAACTAGTTGTTCTCAGTCAGGGGTTATCCCCACCCCACCCCAACTGAGGACATTTGGCAATGTCTGGAGGCAATTTTGATTTTTGTGACTTGGTGGGGGGGTGCTACTGGCATCTAGTGGGTAGAGGTCAGGGATGTTTCTAGACATCTTACAATGCACTGAACAACCCCACATAACAAAAAAATTATTGACCCCAAATTTCAATAGTGTCAAAATTGAGAAAACCTACATCATTTGACTGTACCCACCATTCAAAAGCAAAAATCATTTAGGAGCACCTGTTGACATTGTTTTGTCCCCTGAGATTCTGTTACCAAGGCTGTTGCCCCAGAATCATACCCCTGCCCCTCCCTCGAATGGAAACCAGTTGTTCTTATCTAAGTTCAGGAGGAAGCTGCAAAGAGAAAAACAAGGAATGCTTAGAACAACTAGACCCAAGATGACAGAAGATTTGACTTCCAGTAGACCTTGATCCTCATTATACGCTCATTGTAATACGTTAGCATGCTAAAGGGCCCATCCACCAGCACCATGACAGGTGATGATCGCCTTGACAACATCTGGAAAAGCCCATACAAGGACTGAAAAAGAGTGTTGCATCAGTTCTGTGTCCAAACCACAACCCTGTTCTCAGATAAGACGTGAGTATGCCTCCCACTCTTTCCAGTTCCCTCCCTTTTACCTCGGCCCTCCTAAACATATGGTGTCTGCCCCAATTGGGTTGTGAAGTTGATTTGCGAACTAAATTTGCGCTTTTCCATTCTTTGGCCATTAATTAAAGCTTGTGCTGTTCCAGTCTCAGCATAGGTTTCATTATTGGCTGTGCGAATCTGAGCGGAAAAAGAACCTCCCTGGGTGTCCTAGCGCCTGGCTAGGACTTCAGTGAGGGTCCAGTTGACCAGTTTGGTAACAGTTCCATTTGGGAGGTCAGCCTGGGGTCCCAGGACTCTGCATTTTTCCAGATGGTTTCCATCGAAGAGGTCCAAGGATTACATTCTAAGAAATCTTTTTTACCACTTGCTATTTCTGAAAGCTACTTAAGGATAGGGGCTGCATCCTCGCCTAAATCCAGAAAACGCTTGTTGAGTGAATGACAAAACCATGGATGAAAGTATGAATGAAGTTAGGGGAGTCAATCATTTTACTACACAGGTCCCAGAAGCTCCCATTACTTCCGGCCGCAGAACTGGCCCTTTCAAGCCAAGTCTCTTGGGCAGGCTCGCCGCGACTGGAGGCATGCTGGACTACATTTCCCAGAGTTCCAAGGGATCGCTGCGCAGGCGCACTTGGAAAACTACGGCGTCTCTCTCCTCCGCAGAAACTGGCAGGTCATTGCTGTCCTGCCCCAGCCTTTCCTCCTGTCCTTCTTGTCCCTCAGTCTGAACTCCAGTAGTTCTGTTAGTGTATGTGTGTCGCTGCAGGCTGGACTTATGGCCTCGCCGTTGAGGTTCGACGGGCGGGTGGTACTGGTCACCGGCGCGGGGGGAGGTGAGTACGCGAAGGCTAGAGGGCCGGCGTCCTCCAGCTCGCTCTCGTGCTGGGAGTCCCCCTGTTTGGTCTGGGATCCGCACGCAGCTGTAGCTGCGATCTCAGCATCTGGGCTGCGGGCAGCGGTGGCGGGGCGGCTTGGGGAGCGAGCGACTGGACTCGGTGGGGTTGAGGGTGGGAGGACGGACAACGATTGTTCTGGAGAGGAGGGGCTGGCCAGCCTTGAGTGGGGAGCCAGAAACTCCTGGTGCAGCCCACTTCTCCCCCACCCCAACCCTGTGGGAGCTTCTCAAGTCTTCAGGTCTTGAGAGGAGAGAGGCGGGCTCGGCTGCGGGTTGCAAAACTAGGTAAAATTCATCCCGACTCCCGTCTGTGCGTATCGATTGCGACTCTTCCTGTTAATAGACTCCCTAGGCCTCTGTCAAGTGTTTTAAACGTGGCGGAAAAGCCGTCTGGGGGCTGGACTCACCCCCGCAGGAGTAGAGATGTCAGCCCCTTGCCTTTGAAAGGTCAGTCATCTTTCCCTCTGTCGGATGATTTTAAGTTCTTGAGAGGGCCTTCTTTAAAAAAAGGCATCTGATAAGAGTCCTCCGTTTTGGACTTTGCGTGTTTATCAAGCGGATTGCAAACTCCAATGCCTGCAGGACTCAGGCAGGCGATAGAGGAATAAAATGAGAGTGGGGTGGGGGCAGTAGGAACTGGAGAGCAGAGGCCTTTCTGAAGTGGGCCAGATCTTCCTGTATTTCAGAAGCCAAGTGGAGATTGGTTATGTGAAATAACCCTATTTTTATTTCTATTTATTTATTTATTTATGGCTGCATCAGGTCTTTGTTGCGGTGCGCGGGCCTCATTGCGGTGGCTTCTCTTGTCGCAGAGCCGGGCTCTAGGCGTGCAGGTTTAGTTGCTCCACGGCGTGTGGGATCTTCCCGGACCAGGGCTCGAACCCGTGTCCCCTGCATTGGCAGGCGGATTCTTAACCACTGCATCAACAGGGAAGTCCCCAAATAACCCTATTTTTTTTTTTTTTTTTTTTTTTTTTGCGGTACGCGGTCCTCTCACTGTTGTGGCCTCTCCCACTGCGGAACACAGGCTCCGGACGCGCAGGCTCAGCGGCCATGGCTCACGGGCCCAGTCGCTCCGCGGCATGTGGGATCCTCCCGGACCAGGGCACGAACCCGTGTCCCTTGCATTGGCAGGCGGACTCTCAACCACTGCGCCACCAGGGAAGCCCCAAATAACCCTATTTTTAAAGGACAAAATTTAAGACAAACCACTCATACCCACACGGATGCTTTGCAGTGAGGTTTTACACTATTTCCCACCTGTCCATGATCTCTGTAATCTCCAAGTGCAGGGATCTTGACCTTATGGGCCTTTGATTACCCACTAGTAGTGCCTTATACCTAGAATGGACCTAATGCATAATTAATTTGAATTATATATTAAAAGTCACAAACAGTGGAATTCTGACAGTTAATTCATACGTATTTTCATGTCTCCATTTATAAAATGGATTTGCATGCTTCCTTTCAGAAAATATCTTTAGTATTAATTGGTGGCCAAATGTTTTATATCCATAGCTATATTTATTCTAAAATGATTATGTTTTTGGGAAAACATTTTGTTTACACTTTGCTTTTGATGGAAATAATTAAGTAATGCACTCATGTTTTAAACCTCTTTTGACAGTGAATGATTCACAGTATGAAATACATTTTATTCCAGGACCTGGTACACACACACACACACACACACACACACACACACACACACACACTATTTGAAACAAGCTCATGACACGGTACATAGTAAATGCAGTACACTTTGAACTTTTCTATTCTGTTTCATTAAGTAAATGCAGATTACAGCCCACTATATTACACACACACACACACACACACACACACACACACACACACACTATTTGAAACAAGCTCATGACACGGTACATAGTAAATGCAGTACACTTTGAACTTTTCTATTCTGTTTCATTAAGTAAATGCAGATTACAGCCCACTAAATTGATTTTGTGAAATATTAATGGGTTGTGACTAGACAGTTCTGAATTTAGCACCTCCTGTTCATGAACTGATTCATATTTTAAAGAGCCTGGATTATGATACAATTACTAGCCATTAGATCTGAATACTGATCTGGGGCAGATATAATTTTGTGGTAAAGTTGAGACTGTCATTAGGTCTACACTGGGCCATCATTATGAAAGAGAGATTGAGATCTAATTCCAGTCCTGTCATGAAGACTGTTGTCCTTGAGGTCTTGGGGTTCTCATTTAAGGATACATATCTGTAGAATTGAGGCACTGCTAAACATCCCAGGAGGGTGTCTGTGAATGCCTGCAAGGCCTGTGTCTGGGAATTAGTCTGACTCCAACCCACGCATGTTCTAGAGATGAATAGAAATATCTTTGCACTATTCAGGTGCTGTTGTTTAGCTTGGAATATTGAATAGTTTAATGGGAGACCTGGAAGGACAGGTTTAGAATGTCTAGGATTAAGGTAAACAATTTTGCCATGATGGGTGGTATAACGGGAATTCGTATTTATCAGCTGATTGTAGTAGTCGCTGGGGATGTAGTTGTGAGAGTGGTGGAGGTGGGCCGTGGAAGAAGGTAGTCTGGCCATTGCGAATTTGAGATGGTTAGAAAATAGCAAGCTGTAGATCTGGAGATAGTGAGAAGTGTGTGAGTAGTTGGAGATTCTGGAGTCGGGAGAGGTTTCGAAGTCGTTTGACTTCCTTTGATTGGTAAAGCTAGAAGGTGAAATAGTCCAGGAAGCTAATCTTAGAGGCTCTGTCAACTTGAAGCAGAGAGAAGTCTAACCCATTGAAGAGAGCACTGAACAAGCACTGTGAGAAAAGAATCAACTGATATTTGACAGTGCTAAAGAGGTTAAGGTCAGAGGAGAAATGAGGAAGAGAGGACTGTTGACAATGAACTTAGGTGTGGGAGAAAGTTAAGACAGGATTTAAAAGAGGATTAAGAGAAAACAGAGGCTCTTGGCTTTAACTTTTTGTGAATTTTGACTGTAAAGATGTGCTGGACATTGTGGGAAATGTAAAAGAATGACATAATCTCAACCTACAAGGACCTTCTAGTTTAGTTGGGGAGACAGACTAAGACACATAAAGTATTTAATTAATGTTTATGTAAGCACAGATATAAAAACATGGGAGGACACTTAACGAACCTGTTAATGGGCGAGTGGTGTTACAGGGAAACAGGGAGGAGAATGTCACTTTTAACTTTATATACAGATTTGTGTACAGTTTGCATGGGCCTTTATGGTAAAAGTAGATTACTTACATATCTTTTCAGAGAATTGTGTAGCTTGGTTTTGAGATAATTCTTTGATTAACTTAGATCAATCTGTACTAGAGACATACCCCATTCCTTTCATCTGATGATTTTCTACTTTGTTACCATTTTTTTTTTTTTTTTTTTGCGTTCTGGTTATGAGTATTTGATTTCTCTGAAAACCTCATGTTTAGAGCAAGTGCTTCAGCCTAGATCTGATAAAATATGAGGAGACTTGAGTTATTATATTGGGTGGGTTCTCTCTCATCCATTCAGAGTGGATTAAATTTTAAAATAAATTATTTGGTGATCTTTTAGTTTTGGAAAACTTTATAGTTTGGGTTCTTTTTAGAAGAGCCTGATAATTTAGCCATCTCAATATTTGTTTACTTGTTTATCAATTCAAATTAAATTTAAACTACCAATTAAATGTATCAATTACATTTTAAAAAACATGTGCATGTTAAAATGATTTAAACAATACAGAAGTAAGCTTTCCACCCCTTGTTGCTAGTTACACCATTCTGTTCCCCAGAGGTAACCACTAATTGCCAGTCTCTTATATAGTCTTCCTGAGATATTCTCTGCCTATAAAATTTATATGGGCACATATCCATTTTTGGATGTATAAATTTACACCTCATACCTTTTGAGTCTGAATTAAATATTTCCTGTGTTTGGTGGTTATGTAGTCAAGGTTCAGAGCAGGATATAGAAACCACTAGATATTTGAAACAGGAAAGGACTTAATTTAGGCAGTTGGGTTTTAGGCAGTTCCTCTTGGAATTCCTTATGGAACAGTATAAAACTGGTCCATTAGTGGAGCCACTACCTCTGAGGCTACCAATGGAACTGCCACAGCCCAAATAGCCACTGGCCCCAGGGATCTAGAGAATGGAAGCTGCCATCCAGAAATTAGGGAGCTAGATCTAGAAGCTGCCACTATATCTGCTTAATACCTAGGAAGCCTCAAGAAATCAGCTTCTTAACCAACAGTAACATCCAAAAGTCACAGTAAGGTGGCTTCTGCCTCATTCCCTCCTTCCACATTTCATGCAAATGCGTTTAATGGTGGAACCCAATTCACATCTAGCATCCATCCTAGAAGCTAGGTAGAATGATAGGAAATGGTAGGTAGAATAGGTGGAAAATACAGTTTTAAGCTTTCCAACCCCTGAAAGTAGAAGTAGGTGAAGTAGAGGCTGAGAGTGCCAATGAAGGCTCTACCCTTGTAATGTAATTAATTGTTCACCAGTTACTTTGCAATAAGGATTGAATTGAGTGTACCAGAAAAATTATGCTAATATTTGCTCAACCTTCTGATTTTTTTCTTCTTTTTTCAATAGGATTGGGCCGAGCCTATGCCCTGGCTTTTGCAGAAAGAGGTGCATCAGTTGTTGGTAAGTTGATATATTTTTCTTTTCATTCAGTAGCTAGGAACTAAAATACAATCTTCACAAGCCAGAGGCCTTTGTATTCACATCAAATAATTTGTCAAGGTCAAATTTCATCACTAATTTTTTCTTCTACCAGCAAAATTTTTTCCCCGTTGAGGCTAACTTTGTAACTTACTTTTTAAAGTAAACTAGTTTCATAGAATTTGCAACTTAATAGAACTGAGAAAGATGAGCCGACATTCATTATATAAAAGGAAATTCTTGAATTTGGTATATTGTGGGCTGTAATTTTTCGATGTAGAAGACTGGTGCAAGATGAATCCTTGTAAGCGTAAATATATTGGTAAGGTAAGAAATAAGTGCATTTTCATAACTAAATGTTTGGAATCGGGGAATCCAAAGTATTTTTTTTTAAATCTCTTTCATAAAAGTTTTTCAAATGGAAGCTTTTATAACAGTTAAAAATTTTTTTAATTAAAGGGGCACTTGCATGAGTTTTATTATGGGGGGATCAGTTGGAAGATGGTGTACACCAAAAGTGGGAGGTTTTAATAATCTCATTGGTTTGCCTGATGTACTTGGCAGTTGGTATGGACATAGGAGTGGATTTGTCTACAGCGAAGTCTTTGTGGGGAATATCTAAATGAGTGCCGGGTAGGTACGTAGGGCAGATGTATGGCCCAATATTTATTAATATCTTTCCTGTGCTAAAATTGTTGGCCCACATTGACCTCCCAATCCCAGTTTTCCTACATCTTATCAGGGAATACAGAGAGACAAATTTCTCCCAATTTGTTTACAGAGATGTGTAATAAAAGACTGAACAAGCAGTCAGGTTTTCTAAACAAAGAAGACCTAAGCAGGATATTGAATATACTTTTCTTCCTCAACATATATCTTTTTTTTTTTTTTCATTCATGAGATATTTATTAAAATAACACATTTAGGGAAAAAAATCAATACAATTGTATACATCATTACTGAAAACTGTATACCATCATACAAAAAAGGATTTTATTCTGGGAAATCAATTCCTAATTTATGGCAAGTTTTACTTTCAGAAATAAAACCACAAAACAACACAATCTAATTCAATCTTAAAGGCTGGCATGCTGAGCAAGGAATGTTCTTATTCTTTGTAGGAGCTCCTTCTTTACACTGTCAGGTACCAGGATTCTGCCTTTTGGTGTGATTTCAGCCACCATGTCGTCAACAGTAACGTGTTCTAGTCCTTTTTCTTTAATTACCTTTACAGTGTGCCTTCAACTGATCCTTCCAGCCACATTCAATTAATTTAGCTCTCAGCAACTCTTTGAGGCATTCTCTTTCTCCAGTTTCTATCAATTTTTGGTTAATTACTGCTCTCATCTGCGCATCTTTGTTCATCTTGCTAACCACACTCTTCGGCTGCCCGGACCTAGCATATATCTTTATGGAAGGGACACAGAGACTTTGGATATTCCTTGTTTAAGGTCATAGCCACTGTCTGTTAATCCAGTCTACTTCTTGGGGCAAGGACAAATTTTGATATTGTGGTATTTGGTCAGAGGGTGTATAGTTCAGGCCTTTTTTGCCAGATTTCCCCAAAAATATTTCATGTCAGGGCCTAAAGGCACATGTTGTTACTTTTTTTTTTCTTAAAAAAAATATATTGCTATTTATTTATTAATACTTAACAACTTTTTATTTATTTACATCTTTCCATTCAATTCCGTAGGTGCAAGTATCTCATTTTCTCTTTTGTATCTCCTAAGGGACCTAGAATACTGCCTTTTGTAAAGAAGGGACTTTGTTCATTCATTCCTTTATTGTTTGATGTAGCCCTTTTTGGGGGGTGGGTGGGCTGGGGAGTGGTTGGAGATTGGTTGAATAAATTTCTGCTTTTTCTGTTGTGACTAAGTTATAATCTTAGTTTATAAACTTGTTTTGTAAAACCTTTTGCAGCAATATGTGTTTATGTGGATCAGTTTTCCTGAATTTATTTATTACCTTTGAATTTGTTGAACTCATTTTGGAATTTTTCAGTTCTAAGAAAAAGGTAAACAGGGACAGTGTATCTGTTTATTTAGTCATTGCCTCAGGGATGGTATTGCAGCAAGTGCTTGTGAAAGTCCAAAAGGCAGAAACTTAGTGTTTTGGGAAAAATATTTGCCAAACTTGGCTGGAGAACCAGATTTAGTTTAGTTTAGTTTATGTGAAAATGTAGAACTTCTCACTGATATTTTCTACCACTTTTTAGCCTGTGACCTAGCTGTGAACTTTCTAGGCTACCAATGGGTTTTGTTCTTCCATAACCACCACTACCCTCAGCTTTAACTTTTTTAAAACACAGATGCCCCGAGTCCAGGTTTTATCATGTGCACTAACATTTCTCCTGTGTTAATTTTGTTCTGCTCAGCATATTTTCACCTGAGTAAGCAAAAAATAGTAAAGAGGAGTAAGCAAACCTAGGATTTATGACATCAGAGTATCTTGTTTGTGGAAAAATTACTAATCAGTTAATCCTATGACTAGCTCAGAGGCCAGTAAGAAGTAAGACCTTAAGAAATGGAGTACCTTGTTTCTCATATAAGTCAACTTTTGCTAGGTTATGTGAGTTAACAGACAAATCTCAATGGTTTATAATAATAAAGGATAATTTGAGGACTTCCCTGGTGGTGCAGAGGTTAAGATTCCACCTGCCAATGCAGGGGTCACAGGTTCCAGCCCTGGTCTGGGAAGATCCCACATGCCGTGGAGCAACTGAGCCCGTGCGCCACAACTACTGAGCCTATGCTCTAGAGCCCATGAGCCACAACTCCTGAGCCCGTGTGCCGCAACTACTGAAGCCCACGTGCCTAGAGCCCATGCTCCGCAACAAGGGAAGCCACTGCAATGAGAAGACCACGCACCTCAACGAAGAGTAGCCCCCTCTCGCCACAACTAGAGAAAGTCCACGCACAGAAAGGAAGACCCAACACAGCCAAAATTAAAAATAAATAAATAAAATAAATAAATTTATTAAAAAAAAAAGGTAATTTCATACCTACGTGACCTTTCAGCTTCTGGTTAGCTGTGTCTCCTCTGCTTTATGTGTCTTACTAATTTTAGGATCCCAGCTGAAGGAGCAACTTTCATCATGGCTGTTCTTCCAGCAGAGGGAAAATAAAAATGGATCCCCTTGGTGTCTCATAAAGCTTCTGTTTAGTAGTGGCATGTCACTTCTACTCACCTTTCATTGGCCAAAGGAAATCACCTGGCCAAGCCCAAAGTTAAGGGTATCACTTAAGATATTCTCTTCATATAAATATGATTGCTATGTTTTATATTCCATAATATAAAGCATTATGGGAGATTTAAATCTGGGTATAAGAACTGCTAAGCCTTTGACTGATAATTACAACAAGGGTCATTTGGTTTCGTACACATTACATCTTTCAAGAAATGTTCGCACATATCTGAAGGAAATGTTGGGAATGGAATAGGTTTGAGGTTTCCTCAGTAGGTGAGCTGTATCGAGTTCTCTGAATATTAAGTTTTGTCTTGAGGGCGTGAACACAAAGAAGATCGAAGTGTTCCAGCAAGGAGAACCTCTTTTTGGACAGTAAGAAAGGGAGAATGCTTTCTATTCTTGAACTGGAGGAGTAGCACTTTTGGGTAATTGAAACTGCAATCTTTTGAAGTAAGATCGACATGATTTCTTTTCTGTACTGCAGTTGCATAATAGCTGGTAGAGATGAGTTACAAGTTCCTGTGGTCTGATGCCAGAGCCTGTGTTTTTAACCGCTGTGTGATCCTGACAGCCAGAAGGTGAATTGCAGTGGGAAAAGTGAATTGTCTTTGAAGTTAGGTCAGGCTATAAGTCCTGTTTCTGCTGTCTAATTACATGACCTCTCTGAATATTAGTAGCCACCTTACCTAATAGCTTCCAGGATTATGATGGGGATTAAATGACATCAAGAATTAAAACCTTTTGTAAAGGGGGTAAAAAGCCAATAATAGTGACTGCCTACCGTGTGCTGGGCACTGTGCTCAAGATTATGTCAAAGTGAGCTCAGGGGCTATCGCAGGCTGGAGTGAAGTCATCTAGGGGAACAAAGTGAGAGATGAGAGATCACAGGAGGTCAGGTCATGTAGGACCATTTAGTTCAGAGTAAGGACTGGCTTTTACCCTGATTGAGATGGGAAGCCATTGGAGAGTGTGGAGGAGCAACATGACCTCATTTAAGGTTTAAATGGATCATTCTGAGTGCTGTGTGAGGAATAGGTTCTAGGGGAGCAAGAGTGGAAGTGGAGAAGTATGTTGGGCATATTGGGGTTTATTATCCTATTAACTCTTCTTGTCCACACTTGTAATTTTTCATTAAAAAAAAGAAGTGGAAGCAGAGAGATCTGTCAAGTTACCACAGTTATCTACATAAGAGATAGGGGTGATTCAGACAGGTGGTAGGGATGGAGGTGGTGCAAAGAAGTTAAATTCTGGAAATATTTTGAAGGTAGGTATGGCAGGATTTGCTTATTTGCTGATGTGGGTTGAAAGGGAGAGAGAAGGATAAAGTGGTGGTTTACCGAGATAGGAAAGACTGGAGGAGGGCCGGATTCGCAGAGAGGGGACATTCCCAGTAGACTTTCAGATGGGGATAGTAGGTAGGCACTGGGACATAGGACTCTGTAGTTGGGGGGACAGGTTGAAACTATATAAATCTATTTTCAGTTTCTAGGTGGTATTCAAAGCCAGGAGACTGGATTAGATTACCCGGGTGGTGAGTGCACATAAACAGGAGATGGGGTTCCAGGACTGAACTCGGGACTCAGTCTCTCATTTTCAGTTTCTTCTCCCTTTAAGGAGACCTTTGATGCCTTCTTGTTGTTGAGACAGATTAAGTCCCTTAAATTAAAGGGACCTAATTTAAGACGTTGCTTTCTAAACTATCACAACATTTTGGAGGCCTTCAAATATTTAGATACATTTATGGCCATTCTGGAAAAGACTCTGATGAACTAGGGTGATTGTGTCTTTCTGCCAAACAGTGAAATAGTACGGCAGCTCTGTGTTTTCCGCCTTTTCTTTGGCTGTCAAGAAGCTTAAGGGTAAACCTGACACTGTCCCCAAATAGAGTAACTACCATTAGCATATGCTTTGAGTAGGCTTCTCTTTCTCTGATGTAACATTTTCTTAATTTTTCCATTTTTTAATAGTCCTTGCACATTTAAGCCACCTTAAATACTTTTTGGTAGCAGTCAGGACATGAACAGAATACAGGAAGAAATCCCCATTGGGCCCACAGCTCTCAAATCAATGAAATGATTCTTAATGCTATTGTTTGCTATCGGAAACTTTATCAAAATAGGAGGAAAGGCATCAAGCATAGAAAACAGGAATGCCTGGAAGAACATCCAGGAGATGGTTAATAGCAGTTACCTCTGGGATAAGACAAAGATTTAAAAGACTTTGAATCTGCAGGGTTTGAATTTCTTGAAAGCATTAAAAAAAAAAATAACCCCTCCAAAAAATAAGTACACTTGTACACTTGTAGTATAATATTGCCCGTGTCATCTTTTTATATGCTTCTCAGATTACTCATTGTAAAGGATGTCACTCACAGAATCAATACATATGAAAGTTATTTTGATTTTGTAGATTTGGAAGCACTATTTTACTTTGGAAATAAAAGTCATTTATAGATATGTCATTGGTAGTGGATATGACTCAGCTGGTGTCAAACCCTTGGATTGAATAAATATATGAACATGAATATGTGTAAGCACAGTTATAAAGCACTCTTCAAATACAAAGCATTATAACATTATTACTCTTGATAATTAGGTGGCAACTTAGAAACAGCTATATAAACAATTTCCCACACTGAGCTACAGCAAAAAGGACGAACTACTTATAGTAAAGTGAAGCAGTAAAGTGAGGGCAGACTTTAAGGGATCTTGAAAGTTAGGCGGTGAATAATAGGGTTCCACTGAAGATTGTGAGCAAGGAGATGACAGTATAAAGGCTGCCTTTGGGCCATTACCCAGCAACAGTCTGCTGATTGCCTGGAAATATTAAGATTGGAGGCAGAAGACCACCGGGAAGGCAACTGTAGTAATCTGGGCATGAAATTATAGAATAGGAAAGAAATGGCAGTAAACGATTCCTCGAAAGAACTGGAAACTCCTCAGTGCACAAACTATCTACCTTGCGAGCTCAAAACACCTAGCACAGTGCTGGATACAGAGTGGGAACAGAGCGAACATTTGAAGAATCATAATGAAATTGATGTCAAGCCTTGATGGCTAGTGACGTGCTGTTCAGAAATGGGAGAAAGGAAAGAGTACCTGGGAAATAACTCACCCAGCAAAGTGATGTTGAGAAAGTGGGACAGTTTGAGGAAGAGGATAATCAGTTTGATTTGCATTTTTTTTTTTTTCTGTCAAACTAAAAGTGACATATATTCCCTCAGCTGGTTTAGCAGCCCTGATATCAGGAGACCCAAAGCATGTTTCTTGCTCTAGTCTTTGGAGCCAATAGTCAGGGCTGAAGGATAGCAAGAAAGAACAAGAAAACCAACTTTTGAGAGCAAAGTCCTGTACACAAATAGGATTACTAAAGACAAATCCAGATTTATCAATCTGGTTTATGTAACAAAACACTGAAAAACAATGTATGTAATGCTCATCAAATAATATTAATGCTCCAATGTTACCTCTGTTTCTCTTTAAACATTTCAATAAAAGAACTTATGATTTGCAACACATATGATAAAGAATTAAAATCTTTGGGCTTCCCTGGTGGCGCAGTGGTTGAGAGTCCGCCTGCCCATGCAGGGGACACGGGTTCGTGCCCCGGTCCGGGAAGATCCCACATGACGTGGCGCGGCTGGGCCCGTGATCCATGGCCACCGAGCCTGCGCGTCCGGAGCCTGTGCTCTGCAATGGGAGAGGCCACAACAGTGAGAGGCCCGCGTACCGCAAAAAAAAAAAATAAAAAAATCTTTTATAAGTAAGGGACACGTACACATCTGTAAGAAAGAAAAGCACCCCAAATGAAATGTGATTTAAGCAAGCAAAACAATAAGAAGTATAAATGACCAATAAGCCCATGAAAATAATGTTACCTTACTAGTGCTCAAAGAAATGTAAATTAAAATAATGATCTACAACTTGTAATCATTTAATTGTTATACTGAAAAGAATGATGATGTCCAGTGTTGGGAGGATATGGGGAAACAGGCATTGTCACAAACATGGTTCTGTTTTCAGGCTTCGATAGCTGATAACTTGGTACGTTGTATTTAGGTATCCATTTACCTATTAATAGAGTATTTTACAGGCTCCAAGAGTGTTTTAGAATTCCCTGGGTTCTTATATCCCTGCTCTAGCGGTTAGCATATTGCAGGTATTTAGTAAAATCTTGGGGTGGATTTTTAGTAAAAAACCTTATGTAGTCTTTAATAGACTATCCAAGTCATTGATTTATTTAAAATGACAGAAATAAGAAAAAGATTTTACATCTTAAAAAAACCCAAAACTCTTCAGAGCTATAAACTGGATTTTATATGGAGGATTTACAAATATATCACTTTTGGGGATATTTTGATGGTTTTAGCTGAAAAAACTCTGTCCTTAACTATCATAATCTTAACCATTTTTACTCCCTATTTTAAAGCTATTTGTTTGACTGGGGTGGCTGATTTAGTGTTCCTTCTGTATTCTCCCCAAGCACATGTGATTTTTTTTTTTTTTTTTAGTGGAAATAATTAGGATAAAAGAAACTTGTTTACAGCATTAGAGGAGCAGAGTGGTATTGTGGTAGGTCCAGGTTCTAGTCTGAATTTTGCCATTTCATACAGCCTTGGAGCCTGGACAAGCTTTGGAGCCTGGAACAAGTTACATAACCTTTCCTAAACTTTCCTCTTCTGTGAAAATAGGAACAGCTGTTCCTGCCAAACTCCTAAAGAGCTGTATGGAGATCAAATGCAGCAATGTACATAGATGGGTCTTTGAAAATGCAAAGTATGTACATACCAGTATAAGGCGGTAATGGTATTTTAAAATATTATTGTGATTAGAATTTTAGTCGTATATTTAAGCGGAACAGTGTCACATAGTGTGGATACATTTCTCTTTGTCTACAATCTGTTAACATTGTTGCTATCCAAGCCCTTCAGTGTGTAACCAGTGCTTTTCTAGTTAAGCCTGTAATCCTGTGATTTAGCTCTGGTGATAGCGGGATAACTGAGTGGGGTCAGTGTTAAGTTTGTACTCTCTAAGGTAGAGACTTGTCTTGAATAAATCTATTCTGAAACTGTTTCACTGCACATCATTGATCTCAATAATTATTTATCCAGTCTTCAGTTCTAACCTTTGATTGCACTTGGTTGCACTTTGAACAGTTTCCACTTGTGGGTAGTGTTTCATTTCACAATTGAACAATTCTTTCTTTACTTAAGTATGGCCTTTGCCAGTTTGCTCTTGAACTTTCCCTTGCTTAGTTAAAAAGGGTCTTAAAAGACTGTTAGCATGTTTTAAAATCTTGATTTTTAAAAACTGTTTCCTGTCATTTGAGTAATTGTACAGAAATGAATAATTAATAGGAATTTAGTCTTGAGAATCTTAACACTTTTTTTTTTTAATCTCTGAGGGATAACATAAGCCTTTTCCCCATTATTGTCTTTGCGGCATTTTTTATTTACAGTAAGGCTGTTAAGACTATATTGTTAGAAAAAATATATCCCAGTCCACATTTTGAAAAACTCATTTCCTTTAAGCGTAAAAGCACATTAGGCTAGCTTTGCTCGGTATCATCCCTGTATCTCCCTTTACCACCCAACCCCACTTGCAGCCCTCACCCCAGCCCCTCCAAAAGAGAACCATTCTTGAAAAGAAAAAAAAAATCTTGTGTGTTTTCTTTTTTCCCCAGGTATGGTAATTATCAATTTGGATTAAGAGAGTTTAAATTTTAGTATATACCTCTATGCCATTTATTAGTTAGTAATTTTTAAATTGTTATATTCCACACAGTATGTGCAATAACCCTATGAAAATGATCACTTTGCAATGCAAATTAATTCTTTGTCCCTGGTATTTGTTTTGAATTCTGTTTTTTCCAAGTTATTTGGCATTGATCTATATATCTTTTCATTTGTTTTTGCATGTTATTTTGTAAATAATTAAATTATTGTATAAATTACCTTTGTTATCATATTATTTAGTTATGTTGGCTTTTATAAACTTTATGATGCAATTAGTGCATTAGTGTAGTTACCACATACTTAACTTTCAGTAGATTATAAACTCTGAGGATAGGCACCATTCTTATACATCTTAGATTTCTGTAGATTTCCTTGCATATAGTAAATGTGCAATTAATGTTTGTATCTATATAATTGGATATAGGGAGATGTTATGTGGTAAGTGTGGCCAGTTGTTAAACATATAAATTACATATATGGTATAAATTAGTGACTGAACACATATTAGTTGTGTATGTAATTTTTGAACTCTTTCAATAAATAGTTTTCATTTCTTTTTTTGGTTGACCATGACACACTATGTTTTATAAAAATTCACATGTGCTTCTCCAAGAGTTTAATACTGTGCTTGTTCTTTATCACCATTCCTCTAAACAAAGTCTTTCTTGACATGGAGAAGATATTTCACATTGTGTATTTAACCTTTCTTTGTTTCTTTTTTTTTTAAAATTATGGTAAGAACATTTAATATGAACATTTAACAAATTTTTAAGTGTACAATACAGTATTATGAACTACAGGCACTATGTTGTATGGCAGATAAGATCTCTAGAACTTATTCATCTTGCATTGTTGAAACTTTATGCCCACCGATTAGCAACTTCCCATTTTCTCCTCCCCCTAATCTCTGCAACCACCATTCTACTCTCTGATTCTATGAGTTTAACTATTTTAGGTACTTTGATGTAAGTGGAATCATGCAGCATTTGGCCTTCTGTGACTGGGTTACCATATTATCTGCAAGGCTCATCCATGTTGTTACATATTGCAAAATTTCCTTCTTTTTTTAAAGGCTGAATAATAGTACATTGTATTTATGTACCACATTTTCTTTATCCATTTTTATCTGTCAGTTGATATTTAGATTATTTCTACATCTTGGCTGTTGTGAATAGTGCTACATTGAACATTTGGAGTGCTGTTATCTCTTTGGTTCCTGATTTCAGTTCTTTTGAATAAATACCTGGAAGTGGGATTGCTGGATCGTGTGGCAGTTCTATTTTTAATTTTTTGAAGAATGTCCATACTGTCTTCCTGTGTATTTAATCTTAAAAGTGATCTTTAGGTTTTTTTCTTTTCTTTCTTTTTGCTAAAAGTGGGTTGAATCATGGTCTTTTTCTTTCCAAAAAAGGAGAAGCATCTCACAGTTAAAAATTTCATGACATGAACCTGTGTTTAAATATTTTTGCTGCTTCATATCTGTATTTAAAAACAAAGAGGCATGTTTTGAAAGTACATATCTCATGGTGTGTTCAGTAAGATGGGAACATGGTAATAGGGAATTAGGAAGATGACTGAAGAAATACACTAATAATATAATTTCATTTCCAACTCATATTTTTAAGGTCTAGAACTGAATTCTTATTTGTTTATTTTTGCATTGCAGTGAATGATCTAGGAGGGGACTTCATGGGAGTTGGTAAAGGCTCCTTAGCTGCTGATAAGGTTGTTGAAGAAATAAGAAGCAAAGGCGGAAAAGCAGTGGCCAACTATGGTACAATATTTGAGAGAACTATACTGCTTCTTTTATATTTCCTCAAGTAATGCTGTTTCTCATGTTAATAATTATTGAGCATATATCTTGGCATTCCAGTATAATTATGAAATTAGATTTTATCTAAGCCTGCCAAAGATGTTTAGTGACGTATTTTTTAAACTTTTGATGTAGATTATTTCATGAGTCTAACTTTTATTCAGTTGTTTATTTAATATTTTTAATAATGAGCACATGATATAATTAGTATATTACTGTAGATATGAATATGAATATGCTCTTAAAAGACCTGTCTTAGCTAAAAGGTCTTATGTATTTCTACTGAGTTCTTCTTTTCAAAATTGCTTTTAAAAAAAATTTCTTAAAGTAATATAGTGTAAGAAGTGAAGTGCCCCCTTTCTGTACCCAGCCTTCATATTCCATTCTGCACAGGTAATCATTGCTGTATGTAACTTTCTTATCTTTATGAAAATGTAAGAGTCAAAGTTAGGCATTAAAAATAAAGAAAAAATAACGACAGCAAATACAACCTTTATGTTTGATGTATTGATTCTAATAGTATATGTAAGGAATCTTCTTGAGTAGATTTACTTTAAAAAGCTAGTGCTTACTGACTTTTCTGCAAATTAGATTGTTTTTATGGACCAGGGAGAAAATTAGATTGCCAGTGACTTTATTCTGAAATTTTAGAGGAAAGGAAATAGGATATGATTTGTTTTGAGAGATCAAGGGAATAATGAGACAGACATTTTAGTATCTTATTTCCACATTGAGAGTCTAGAAAAACGTTTTCAACTTAAAAAAAATTTCTGGGGTTTTAAAACCTATTTTGTAAAGATAAAGATTTCAGATTCTCTTCCCTGCCCCTCAGTTTTGATACTCAACCTGTATCAATCAGGATTCAGTCAAGAAAACAGAAGCCCTTCTTGGTTTTCCAAGTGTGAAGGGTTTTATACAACGAATTAGAGACTTACCATTGGAAGGTCTGTGCAGGTTCATGTCAGGGAAACTGTCGATGACCATCTCAGCCTGTGGCAGGTGGTTTTCAAGAGTTCACCTAGATGTGCTGTCAGTCTCACGTCTGCAGCCTGCTCACAAGATTGCCTGCATTTACAGTCTCCTCCTACTTTTCCTCCCTTTAAGCGAGTATCTCTTTTTGGCAGATCTAACTCAGGACCTTATGGGTCCCAGGGAAGGGACCTGGCTCCCCCTGTGATTTCAGAGGAAGTAGAAAGAGGCAATGGTGATGTTGAGTTGACAGCTGACCATTTGACACACAGCTCTGGGGATATGAGCCCTTCTCCTGGGCTGATTAGCAGAATATAACAAATCCATAATATTTCATTGAGCTTTACTTTTTGTAGTTAGTATTATAAAAACAGTAGGTTTGTTTTCCAAATGTAGTGATACAGAATTGAACATGCTTTTTCAAATTAAACACGCTCCTCCTTCCCTCCCTCTCAAAGTCTCATTTGCATCCTTAAGGGGAAGTGCTTATGTGGCTATTTAAAATTCAATAGAAATGAAATAAAATAGAATATTCCCTTTGTAGTACTAGCCACATTTCAGGCCACATTTCAGTAGCCACATGTGGTTTGTGGTTACCGTATTAGTGCAGAAATAGAGCATTTCCATCTTCACAGAAAGTTCTATTGGACTGTGGTATCTTGGATATTATTTGTCAAATACTTCTCATTTACCCCCTCTCTTTTTTTTTTGTAGGTTAAAGGATTGTCTTAGGGACTAAATTTCTTTTGTAACATGTATCATTTATATTTTAGTTTGTTACATGCCTACAATATGAATGTATTTTCCTTGGAAACAAGTTCTGTTGAATGAATAGTATCTGTCATGTGCTCTGAGCCACAGAATTTAGAAGTCATTTGTAAGGGATATTACTGAAGTTTTGTCCTAATTTCCCTTTCCCTCAGATTCAGTGGAAGCAGGAGAGAAGGTTGTGAAGACAGCACTGGATGCTTTTGGAAGAATAGGTAATGTTTCTTTGCATTTATGGTACTAACAGAGCAGCTTCTACCTTTCTGATGAAATATTTTTTATTTCACTTTTGTTTATTAAAAACTTTTTTGGTAATCAAATGTTTAGATTTGTTTTAAATTTTAATTCTTTTACATACCCTAATCTTATTCTACAAAGGGCTTGAGGTGACAGTTTTTATGCATGTATGTGTTGAGTTTGTTTTATATTTTTTTGGACTTTAAGAGCCTTTAAAAAAACTTGTGAGTATTCTCTAAGTTTCCTTTTTATAATAATTTAATCATACTCCAAATATATTTAGAAAATAAAAAATAAAGCAGTATTTTGGCAGTAGAGGACCCAGTGGAATATTTTAGATAATTATAATGATTCAGATTAAAATGATTCAGTATCTTGCAAATTAATTAAGATGAATTATATAAAATAAAAATCTTCATTTTTAAGAAGCATTTCAAGCATTTCAGATATATTGTTTAATTTTCCTGACTTAGTCCCATACATTGTTAGTAAAAGGTTATTGAATTACTACTAGAGGGAAACTACTGCAGATAAGCCCAACATGTTTATAATCTGAAAAATGTTAATTTTTGTAGTTTGAATGTGTTCCCCCCCCCCTTTTTTTGGTCTAGCGTATATATGTTTCTAGCTATATTTGGTTGAGCTTATGAGAGACGTGTTCACATAATGTCTGACACAGGGGTAGAGACCACAAAGTCATAAGGTGAAAATAGCCACAAGATGGTGGTTGAACCTTAAGAAACAATCCCTTTTTTTTTTATAGTGAGAATGCAATTATGTATTAAGATAGGCCATCAGTTTCTAACTCTAGTGGTTTCCTTTCTGGGCTTTTGACTTTTGAGTGGCAAGGAAAAATATTTTAAACTTTTAACTTTCCCAGTGAATTTTGAAGGTAATTGAGGGATGCCTTACAATTACCACTGAATTCTAAGAACCTAAGAGTTGTGTGACTGCTAATTCTGTAAATAAGCTCACAGAATTTTGGCAGAAGGTAGAGGTGGAAACATTTAGGTATGTAGACTTGAGAGGAAAGCACTGATATAATGGGGTACTTATTGTGCTTTTGTGAATCAGATTTTTTTTGCTATAGGTATAAAATTTTGTTCTGCTAGCACTTGTTACCTATTATATCTACTTTTCCATGGGCGGCGGGGAGGCAGGGAACACTTTTGAAAGAAATGTGAGTTGTAAGCAAAGGCAAATTAATATGCTTGCTTTTATATTTGTGACTTGAATATTTTTATATTGTAGATGTTGTGATCAACAATGCTGGGTGAGTATTTCTTTTTAAATTTCCAATAAAGTAATGTACATGAAAACTTTTTTTTTTTTAAGTGTTGACTTTCTCTTCTCAACATATATAATATCAATTTTTCAGAATTTTGAGGGACCGTTCCTTTGGTAGAATAAGTGATGAAGACTGGGGTAAGTTATTTTAAATATATGTTCTCTGGAACATACTTATCCATTTAGCCTTCTAATATTTGATACATTTATACACTTAAGGAAAAACTTGCTTCCACCTATTTTTGCCTCTGCTAATATAAGTGATGAATAAGCTTTACAACTGAAAATGAACAGTTGGAAGAAAAGGCTTTTGTGACTTTCGTTCGTTTCCCTTTTTCTCTTTGAGAGATTGTCAGCATTTTCTTGCAGTATTAGTTGTTTCTAACAGCCTTTTGCATGCTTGTCTGGCTGTATGATTCTTATTTCAAGAGCAAGAGCAGGCTATGGAAGAGAGTCTGAGGCCCTAAAAATGATGGAGATCGGAGAACTGGGTGGGAAAAACCTAGATATAATTTTGAAACTTCTAGTAAGTAGGAAAAATTTCCATTAAGAATGTCATGTTGGAAAGATTGAGTTTAGATGATGAACAATCACAGTTATAAAATTTTTTTATCCTGTTTGCTCTTTTCTGCCCTTACTTTCATTGGCTATCAGAACTAAAACAAGCATTGGTGGCTGAGATGGTGGCAGGCATGGTAACTGAGATGAATTACATCATTGTTTATAGAGTGTATTTCTGGGAAATAATTGCCAAAAGTTCTTTTGGAAGAAGCAAGATATCTTTCCGACTTAGAAGTAAGCGAAGATAGGCTTTTAGTTTCCAATTCCCTTGTAATAACTGGAGAAAAAAGGAGCTGAGAAAGATAGAATTTGTTGGCAGAGGGGACTTAAGCTGGTGCTTTGCTTTGAGCTCTCATGGGGCTGGAGTGTGTCCTCTTCTGGTTTCATCAGAGTAAGATTAAATCTAGAGTTGTTTGTTTATCTGAATCATCCTCCAAGTTGTCTGTTCATTAGATTGACATTTCAGAAAGCAGGCTTCTCTCTGCTGCATAGCACAGGGAGATCACCTCTGTGCTTTGTGACCATGAGAGGGGTGGGATAGGGAGGGTGGGATAGGGAGGGTGGGAGGGAGGGAGACG
>NC_041221.1:116895374-116923585 GCF_002837175.3 Physeter macrocephalus
GTTATACTCCAATAAAGATGTTAAAAATAAATAAATAAATAAATAAAAAATTTAAAAAAAAAAAAAAAAAAAAGAAAGCAGGCTTCTCTGTCTCTCTTTTTCCCTCTTTCCCTCCCCCTCTTTCCTACACCTCCACGCCCTGACCCCCAGCTCTCTCTAACTCATTTCCAAATCCTGTTAAAAATAGGGATTTAGGGATATACTGAACATTTTATAAACATTTCTTGATGAAGAACTGAGTGGTTTTTGATTATGCTTTAACTAATGTTTGTGTTGAGTCCGAATTATATATGTAAAATTCTTGGTTATTTGTATTAATGAATTTTTATATGAAATAGGCAAAAATTAAAGATGGCATTGTACTTAGATGTGCATAGGCATCGTATTTAGGTGGCATTGTATTTATGATAAAGTTAGATATATTAGATAATAATCTAATCATAAATTATAGGCAAAATGGGTATGAATTATTGATTGGTTATGTAACTGGAAGTAAAGCAAAAATGATTACTCGGAGTGCAGTGTGACAGTAGTTGATTTTGAATGCTAGGTATAAAATGAACATCTTTGTATAAGTAAGTCATTGCTTATGTTGATTCTGAGATAGGTCTGTCTAAATTTGACAATATTCATGATAAAAATTTCTTGTTTTAGATATCATTCAGAGAGTTCATTTGCGGGGCTCATTCCTGGTGACCCGGGCAGCGTGGGATCACATGAAGAAACAGAAATTTGGAAGGTAGAGTTGTATGTGGCTGTCAAGGGGGATTGGAGATGCCGTGTGTGGGTTCTTATGTACAGAGGAAAAGAATTGCTTTGATGTTGAAAAATACACTTTCAGATATGCACAGGCTTTTAAAATGTAGTTTTGGCAGATGCCTCCCCGTTACATTGGTGTCAGTCGTAGATTAGCGAGCTGGACAATTTAGTATTTCTTTTCACCTCCTACTTTTCATTATTAATGATTCTCCTGCTATTCTCTGATATTTTAGCAGTACAAACATTGAGGATTCAGCAGTACTTTATTCTCTAACCAAAATATCATTTTTTGTGTCCAGTGACCAAGTGGGGAGAGATGAGTGGCTGTTTTCTACTGGCTGGCAGTGGTCAGACATGAGTTAGTCTTTGTAAACTAGGAACGGTAAGACTCTTATAGTTGCGTCTGTGTGACTCAGAGGTGGCAGACCTAGTAAGTGGCCCCATGTGCTCTAATGTAAAAGTTATTCCTGTTAACTTAAGGTTCACACACATCTACTAGACGTAAATTGCGTGTGATATCTGTTCTTATTGGAGAGTTCTAGTATATCCTGATACTAGCAGTTTCTGAGAGTAAATGATAGGATTTACTTGTTCTACTAAGTAGGGTAAGTGAGATTAGGTCAGATTATGAGATGGTATTGTTTTAACATGAGGCATTTAATATTATCCAGAAAGGGAAAGGAGCAAAATGATGAGGACTAAAGAATTAGAACTTCATGATCTAATATTTCTTACTAAAATTTTAACTTGTAAATTGGCAGTTTATTTTATGTTTATAAATACTTATTGTTTTCAGTAGATAATGAATATACATTCTTACACTTGAATTCATTTGATCCTGACCAGGGATTCTTTCTAAAACAATAAAATCTCGCAGTTGAATTTTGAGAGATTACTTTTATTATTTATATTAATTTAGATATATGAATCATGACTTTAAGAACCTAATGGGGGGGCTTCCCTGGTGGCGCAGTGGTTGAGAGTCTGCCTGCCGATGCAGAGGACACGGGTTCCTGCCCCGGTCTGGGAAGATCCCACATGCCGCAGAGTGGCTGGGCCCATGAGCCATGGCCGCTGAGCCTGCGCGTCCGGAGCCTGTGCTCTGCAACGGGAGAGAAAAAGAACCTAATGGCAGTATACAGAGTTGCTTTTGACAGGTGTTAATAGTAATGAAAAAGAAAAAAAAATGCTTAGAGTTGCAACATTATCAAAATATAGAAAAGATGATGTTGAGAGATTAATTTTCCTTTTAGGATCATCATGACTTCATCGGCTTCAGGAATATATGGCAACTTTGGCCAGGCAAATTATTGTGCTGCAAAGCTGGGTCTTCTGGGCCTTTCAAATTGTCTTGCAGTTGAAGGCGAGAAAAGCAACATTCATTGTAACACTATTGCCCCTACTGCTGGATCGCGGTTGACCCAGAACATTTTGCCTGATGGTAAGTAGTTTAGATTTTTTTAATGCTGTTCCTCACATACCTGTGTGATGTGAGCTTTGTAAAAGTATTTAATTTTTTGAGTAGCTAAAAAAATTTCCTTACAATTTAAAAAAGTATTATGTGTAGTTTATGTTCATTATAGAAAATTTAGGAAAGCACAAACAAAATATGACCAATAATTCTACCACACTGAGATAAACTTTCTCTTTGTGTAGGTAGACATACATACATTTTTTCTTTACAGAATGAGGTAATAGCATTCTTACTGTTTTATAATAATAATTATTTAAAACAATTAATAGATTATGTTTTTTAGGGCAGTTTTAGCTTTATAGAAGAATTGAGCAGGTAGTAAAGAGAGTGCCCATATACTCCTCCTCCCACACAGTTTTACATCAGTGTGCTACATTTATTACAATTGATGAACCAATATTGATCAATTTTTATTTATTTATTTATTTATCTGGCTGCATCGGGTCGTTGAGGCATGTGGGATCTTTCGTTGTGGTGCGCGGGCTTTTCTCAAGTTGTGGCATGTGGGTTTTTTCTCTCTAGTTGCGGCGCATGGGCTCCAGGGTGCGTGGGCTCTATATTTTGTGGGACACTGTCTCTCTTGTTGAGGCATGTGAGCTCGGTAGTTGTGGCACCCGGGCTTAGTTGACCCTCGGCATGTGGGATCGTAGTTCCCTGACCAGGGATCGAACCCGCATCCCTGCATTGGAAGGCAAATTCTTTACCACTGGACCACCAGAGAAGTCCCTGATTGATTATTATTAACTATAGTTAATGGTTTACTTTAGGACTCACTCTTTAGGTTGTATGATTATATGCGTTTTCACAAATGCATGATGTTATGTACCCACGATTATAGATCATACAGAATGGTTTCACTCTAAAAATCCCCTGTGTTCCATCTCTTCATCCTCTCCTCTTTTTCCCAAATGTCTGGGAGGATTGAAGCTCATTTCTTTTTATCACTACATAATATTACATGGTATGTAGGTGCCACAATTTGTTTTTTCATTCACCTATCGTGGAATATTTTGATTGTTTCCAGTTTTTGACAATTGTGAGTGAAGCTGCTATAAACATTCATGTGCAGGTTTTTGTGTGGACGTAAGTTTTCAACTCATTTGGGTAAATATTAAAGAGGATAATTGCTGGATTGTATGGTAAGACTATCTTTAGCTTTGTAAAAATTTCCAAACTGTCTTCCAAAATGGCTGTATCGTTTTTCATTCCCACTAGCAGTGAGTGAGAGTTCTTGTTGCTCCACATCTTTGTCAGCACTTATTATTGTTAGTCTTTTGCATTTTAGTTTTTTTAATAGGTGTATAGGGTATTTCATTGTTTTAATTTGCAGTTCCCTAATGACTTATGATATTGTGCATCTTTTTCCTGTGCTTATTTGCCATTTATTTGTCTTCCTTGGTGATGTTTCTGTTCTTCTTTTTTGCTCATTTTAAAATTGGGTTCTTTGTCTTCTCTTTTTTTGGGGGGGGGTTCTTTGTTTTCTTGTTGTTGAGTTTTAAGAGTTCCATGAATATTTTGGAAACAAATTCTTTATCAGATATGTGTTTTACAAATATTTTTTCCCAGTCTTTAGCTTGTTTTTTTATTCTCTTTGGTCTCTTTCACTTTTGAAGGATAATTTCACTGGGTACAGAATTCTGGGTTGGTAATTTTTTCTTTCAGCACCTGAAATCTTTCACTCCACTCTTCTTTTGTTTACATGGTTTCTGAAGGAGAGTCTGACATAATTCTTTCCATGTTTCTTTATGTATAAGGTATTTTTTCCCTCTGTGTTCCTCCAAGATTTTCTCCTTGTTTTTTCTGCAGTTTGAATATAGTATGCATAATAATAGGTGTAGATTTTTGGCAATATTCTACTTGATGTTTTCTGAGCTTCCTGGATCTGTGGTTGGTATCTGTGATTAACTTTGGAAAATTCTCAGCAATCACTACTTAAAATATTTCTTCTGTTGTTTTCTTTTTTTCTTCTACTTCTGGTATTACCATTATGTGCCTGTTCTTTTTATTTTAATTAATTAATTGATTAATTTATTTGGTTGGGCCGGGTCTTAGTTGCAGCAGGTGGGCTCCTTTAGTTGCAGCTCACGGGCTCCTTAGTTGTGGCTTGCAGCCTCCTTAGTTGCAGCACATGGGCTCTTTAGTTGTGGCATGCAAACTCTTAGTTGTGGCATGCAAACTCTTAAGTTTCGAGATCTAGTTCCCTGGCCAGGGATTGAACCCGGGCCCCCTGCATTGGGAGTGTGGAGTCTTAACCACTGTGCCACCAGGGAAGTCCCAATATATCTTTTGTAATTATACCACAGTTCTTGGATATTCTATTCCCTTTTATTTTTTTGTCCTTTTTTCTCTTTGGATTTCATTTCAGTTTGGGAAGTTTCTGTTGATATATATTCAAATCAAGCTTACTGATTTTTCTTTTTTCATTTCAAAATGTTATATTGTTTTTGTTTTTTAGCATTTCCTTTTGATTTTTTTAGCATTTCCTTCTGTCTGCTTACAGTAGTCATCTGTTCTTGTAAGTTGTCCACTTTTCTCCATTAGAGCCCTTAGCATGTTAATCACAGTTATTTTAAATTCCTAGTTTGATAATTCCAAAATCTCTGCTATATTTCAAGCTGGTTCTGAGGCTTTCTTTGTCTCTTCAGCCTGTACTTTTCTTGCCTTTTAGCATACCTTGAAATTTTTGTTGAAAACTGAACATGATATATTGGGGTAGTAGAAAGTGTGGTATTCAGAGCTTTATTGTGAGGTTTCATGTTTATCTGGCTAGGAGTTAGGTTGCGTTTATTGGTTGCTGTAGCTGTTGGTGTCAGAGGCTACATTTTCCTCTTTGTCATTGTTTCTGTGTCCCCTGTTGTCTTTGGGTTTCCCTAGGTACTCTTTGTGTTTGCAGCTCTCTCAGTTGTAATCCACTGTTGTTATACTGGAGCCCTGTTGAAGTGGCTGTAAATTATGGCGAGGGGAAGTGTTCTATAATCTTATGATTAAATCCCCATGTTTTTTAGCAGGTCAAAGTCTCTGGACTCTGACCTTCAATAGAGTTTTTTTTAGCCTTTTTTTTTTCTCCCCTTATTTGAGACAGGAAGGCTAGAGGGGTTCCACTAGTATAACTGCTCTTCCCTTAAGTCAAATAAGGCTCTGGTAGCTTCCCTTGAGGATAGGCCTTTGTTAAGGAGAACAGAATGCTCTGGGCATATTTCAAAATGATTTTGTTTTATTGATTTATTTATTTTGTTACCCTCTCCCTTTTTCTCTGTAACATTTCAAAGCAAATCTTAGATGCTGCATCTCACCTAATAAATACTTGGAAATGTGTCTCTAACAGATATGGACATTATAACCACAATGCCAATATCACACCAAATAAAATAATTCATTAACATTGTCTAATACCAAATTTATATGAAAACTTCCTTGTTATCTAAAAAATATCTTTTTAGAGTTAGTTTATTCCACAATGATCTAAACAAGGTTCACAGTCGTTGTGTTACTGTATCTCTTAAGTTTTATTTAACATATAATAGTTCATTCTCCTTTTTAAAAAAGTGCCAATTATTTGTGGAAGAAACTGTGAGTTCATTTGTCCTGAAGACTATTCCTCATTCTTGATTCGGATTGCCTTTGCACTTTTGTGGAAAATCAGTTGACCATGTATGTATGTGTGGGTCTATTTCTGGATTGTCTGTTCTGTTGTATTGATCTATTGGCCTGTCCTTTTACCAATACCATGGTGTTTTGATTACTATAGTTTTATAGTAAGTCTTGAAATAGATAATGTGAGTCTTCCATCTTTGTTCTTTGAAAACATGAAATATAAAGTTTTAAATTTAAAAATTTAAATGTATGATTGAGAGCCAATGCTTATTTATTTAGTTATGTAATAAATAGAATACTTGACTGGTGAAAAACTGTGTATGGTTTTTGATACTCCTGGTTTTAACATATTTCTAAAAAGAAAATATCTATAATACTTTAAAAGTAGTTTCTGTGAAACAGTACAAAACAATTGATGAGTGAAATTACTTTAGAATTAGCTGCTTCATGGCATACAAATGCTTTTTCACAGTACCATTTTACTTTACACATTTGAGCTAACATTCATTTTAGAACTTGGGATTTGTAATACCAAGTATGTACTTGCTAGCTTTTCTTAAGAGCTGTGCCTAACCAGTTTGCTTTAGTGTAGAATAGCTATTTGTACCTGAGATCTAATTTTTTTTTCTTTTCTTTTGTCAACAGGGCCATTTAAAAAAGTCCCTTATTTTAAAAACTCTTTATACTCTCATATCTTATTGAAGGAATTCTTGTTAAAGAACTGGATTATTTAAGTATAATACTACATATATATGCACAACAGTGTAGGTTACTGGCAAGAAGTAAAGCATCAAAATGTAATGCATAGTCATGAACTCACTGCTCAACACAAGAATTGGAACATTACTTGCATCTAACTTAATACCTTCTATTCTATTTCTCTGCTTCATGCCAAGAGACAACCACTATTTAGAACTTTATGCTTATCATTTCTGTGCTAGACTCCTACCTTAGTCACTTTTTGCCATTGGCTGTAGACTTTCTTGGGGAAGCAGCAAGTTTTCAAGAAAATATTGAAAACTTTAGCTTTTAAATTTGCTTTCCTTTGAGAATGTAGCTTCCATTAATTTTGACCTCTAGAGATGTCACTGTCTGATCCTGGTTAAACAGGTCACTGTTTAATGTAGTATCTTTTATGCCCACCAAACCCTAGTGAAAAATGTTTGGAGAATAAGATCTACTTTAGACAAATAATTTAATCTTTCTGGACCTGCTTTCTCTTCTGTAAAAGAAGAGAGTTGTTACAGATCATTTTTAAAAGCCCTTCAGATTCTGAATTTCTGTTTTTTTAAATTTTGGTAATTATTACTTTTTTATAGTTTAGAAAAAGCTGAAAATTTATTTTGCCTCAGCGTTTTTCCTCTTTTCCTCTGAAATATTAACTTACAGGCTGTCAAAGGAATTATTTGTTAAAGAACCAGGTGTTATGAGTAATATGTGGAGACATTTGCAATTTCATTTCCCCCTTTGAAATATATTTGAAAAATGGAAAGTCATATATGTGACTTACATGTTTCTTTCATGAAATGAAACATAATCTTAGGATGAATACTCATGAACTAACTTCCCAAGCTGTATTAGTTATTTACTGCTATGTAATATATTACTTCAAATTTTGTGGATTAAAACAACAAGTATATATTATCTCACAGTTTCTGGAGTCAGGAATACTGTGAAGTGAAAGGTTTTTAGAGCTGCTCTTTAATTTATAGGGACTGTAAATGTCATCTTTGTCACTTTAAAATATAAAACTATATTTTGTCCCTTCACAGTTAAAATTTACATTTATTTGATTCTTTAAAGATTATAAGATGTATTTACAAATCATGTCTCATTTGAGCCTTGCAACAACTTAGTAGAATAGGCAGGTAATGCATTTTAATTACCATCTAACAGATGCAGACACACGTCCAAGAGAGTTGAGTGCTGTGCTCAATGCCCTAAATTGCCTACATGGCAGGGCCAGCAGTAAAATCTAGGTGTTCATGCTCCTTACGTAGTACCTTTCTGCTCTGTTAAGTTGCTCACAGAAGGTATGCAACAGGAAAATATTTCTTACACTTTGTGACTTTTCAGTAACGGTTGCAAGGTCCATTTTACATCATCTTACTGTCATTACAGTTGTCAAGGCTGTTTTGTAGTTTTCTAGCTTCTGGGAGAGCAAAATAGTTTTGGGAATTAATGGTACCTAAGTTCATTATGCTATGTATGCCTTTGCTCAGCAGTCTTGGCCAAGGCAGCTTTAACTTGTCTTCTAAACAGTACGTTACCCATCTTGGAAAGGTATATCTGATGCCTTCTATGTTAGAAGCCTGAATGTCTCCATTGGGATGAAAAGATTCTTCTAAAAGCCTTGGATGTTAATACTAATTAATTATGTATAACTTTTTTCTTGTTTATTTAAAAAGTCTCTGAACCTATAATTTTATAAGTGAGGAATTTTAAGAAAGTAAATTAATTATGTATATCTAACTTTTTTCTTGTTTATTTAAAAAGTCTCTGAACCTATAATTTTATAAGTGAGGAATTTTAAGAAAGTAAAATGATTGATTGAATATGTGTATATTCTTGTTGATAGATTTTTTTTTATTTTGGCTCTTTATTTCAGATATTCTGGAAGCTCTGAAGCCAGATTACGTGGCACCACTGGTCCTTTGGCTTTGCCATGAGAGTTGTGAGGAAAATGGTGGCTTGTTTGAGGTATTCTGCACCTTTGCACTTTCTCCCAAAGCAATATTTGTGTAATGAAATATAAAAAATGATTCAAAAATTAGTATTTTCCAATTGTTCACATTTGTAAAAATCTGCATCAGTTGGTATCACTTATATATTTTTAAATATTATGTATATATTATAATTAAAGAACAAGTATGACTCATGTCCTTTTTTGAGAAAGTAACAGCAACTTTGTAAATTGTTCTTCCCTAGTTGTTCATTTCTGATATTCTTGTCACATGAAAATGTGACTTACTGGTTTGATGTGTTTAGTCAGATACAGAAAGTCTCATTTGGTTAGAGATGCTGAGTAGTAAAGTAAAAGGACAGAGGTGATGGTTTAAAGTCAGCCAGGCCAGGTTTTGATTTCTTGCTCTGGTAATTGCTGGCTCTCTGGAATATTGTACAAATTAACCTCCCTGAGTTTTAGTTTTCTTGGGGTTTTGTTGTAAGAACTGGAGATCATATTTTTAAACTCTTAGCATACCGAGCAGTCACCCCTCAATTTTAACTATTATATCAGTATAGCAGGAATTCAGTCTGGGTATGATAGATCAGTAAACACGACTTATTATTTGTATTAACTTTAAAAATAAACTTTGCTATGTTTCCCTGTTGCAAAGCTTTACATGTTTGCTGTAAAAATAAAAACCACACATAATCCTACCATCCAGTGAGGTTCAGTTTTCACTCTACAATCAAAGTTCCTTTAGATTTCCTTATGCTGATTTATATAGTTTTTAGTCCTCATTTGAGTTTGATCTTTTTTTTCTTTTCTAGCATGAACTGTTATATTTTAGACCACCCCCCTTTATTTGATTCTCTGTGGTAATATAATATTAAACCTGTTGCATGTGGAATACATGAAATCCAAAAATATTTCTTGGTAGCAAAATTACCTGGCTCAGTTTGAAGTGAATGATATATATTAGCCTGATTTATTTGAAAAAAAAGCTGTTTAGTAAATGAAAAACAGTCTACACATATCTATGCAGAGATAGACACCTCTGCTTTCTTAATCTCAGTCGTTGATTGTGAATTGTGGAAAATTAGAGGTGGAAAGAACTTTACAACCCTAGATTTACAGAAGATAAATTTAATAATATCAAGCCATGTGGAGCTCAAAATTTGGTCTGCCTGTCTTTTTATCTCAGTAAGGAATTTTTAAAAAATTCTTTGTCTTTTACATTTATATTTGTTATTAATTCTGTGAACAAAAATAATATATGCTTTTTGTAGAAAACTTCAAATATATAGGGGAGTATATAGAGGAAAATAAAAATCGCCCACATTACCACTATCGAGAGATAACTCCTATTAATATTTTTGTGGATATTCTTTTCCAGTCTTTTATTAGATGTGCATTTTACATGAATAGTCTTTTTTTTTTAGGTATATAGTTTACACACACACACCCAAACATACACAGATAACTAGGATAATGCTGTAGATGAAGTTTTGTATGTTGTTCTTTTATTTTACTATATTGTGAACATTTTTAGTAAGGGACATTTGCTGTGTGAGATTGAGTACAAAATACAGTAAGAGAGGTGTGGAATATCCTGACTTAAACCTTGAATGTAAATTGACACTTTGTTTGCCAAGTTTTGGTAGATATCTAGAGTGGCAGATAGAGATTTTTTGGATCGACTGGAGCTGTTGTTTCTAGCACCTGTGAGGAGTTTGCAGCTTGTTGCTTCACTCCCCAAATATGGTAAAAGATGATATTTTTCTTGCCTGTTATCAGACCACTGCCACTTTAACTACTCTGACAGCATCAAGGCCGATTGTCCTGTTAATATACGTAAAGAAATGAGTGATTCAAAAGCCATACCCTTGAGCGTAGAGCCACTGAGAAGTGTGCTGTCTGCTGGTACAGTTTCTTCTGTTATATGCATGTGGAACACTGTAGTTGTGGTGTTTGAAGATATGACAAACAGATTTTCTTACATCAGACATTTTCTTCTGAGGATTTCCTTGAATGGCTTCTAGAAAAAATATCATCTTTCTGTACGATGATTAATGTATTTGGTCATTTGCCTTATTTCTATATAAAGGTGTTTCATTAAAATGAGTATATGTAGTTCATTAAGTCAAATCCTGGCTTTATTTTTCTTTGCTTTTTATTTTTTTTAATTCATTAAGTCTTTCTAGAAGGACATGTATTTCAAGTGATGTGCTGGGCAAATTTGGTATTTATATTGTTTAACCTTCATGGTTACTTCATGAAGAGTGTATTATTATCCTGATTTTACATAAGGGGAATCTTGAGTTTAGGGAAGTCAAATTATTTAACCAGGATCAGACAGCTAGTCTGTAGAAGAACTGGTATCACACCTTGGTTTCTGTGCAAAGTCATGCTTTTCTGCTACATGCATTTCTGCTATATTGTGTTGCTTTATTTTTCTAATCTGATAACGTGAATAGTGCAAAGTCATGCGGGCCAACGGACTTTTGTAGAGCTGCATTATTTTCATCCATTGTCATCTAGCATTCTGATACTCGTAAAAAGATAGCTGCCTGTTTTGTTAATTTCATAAAAATTCTATTAGTAATTTCACATTAGATGGTATAACTTCTTCCTCCTCTTTTTGGTAGGTTGGAGCAGGATGGATTGGAAAATGTAAGTCTCTTTTGGTTTTTGGTTTGCCATACATTATTTCCATATCTTTAAACCTTCATATCCAGGTAGAGCTGGGTAAAGACCTTGTCAAATGCCGTACCATTGGATTTAGTGCACGCATAATCAAACTCAAACATTGTTATAGCAACAGGTCTTCTAAAACATGGAAGTTGCCCTGCAGGCCTGTGGTATTTTCAAGGGTCTTTTCAATTTTTTTGCTATCAGCAGTGCTTATTCAATATTTGTCCTGTCCTATTCAGAACTGGCTGTTTCTTCAGACAGCACAGCCTCTCTTCATATTGATGTTTGTCTTCCCATGTCTCCAACACCCTTCATGCTCAGCAGAGTAGTGAGTGGGAGGGAGGGCGTTTTTTGAAGATGGGAAGAGCTCTGTCCTAGGCAAGTTCTCCATTTCTCTCAGTGATTCTTTTCTTCCTTGGAGCATGAGACATCAGGAGGAGACAGTGGGGAATCACACTGGATGGCTTTCTAGAAGAGAAATTGCAGCTGATCTATAGAAATTATTCTCCTTCAGCCCAATAGTAAATTCATCTGGCTTAAATCCTCTCTTCCCCCCAGTTCCTAAACCTTGTGAGGTCCAGATTGGATAATTACTTTATGGTATTTTAAAAAAATTGTGAACATTCCAATATCCCAATTCAAGTTTTCAGTTGGATGCTGGTATCAAAATTAATTGAATTATTTAAAAGGCTGCCATTACTGGATGACATTGTTACAACATATTGTAGAGTATTATTAATGACTGTTCTCTAAGTTATGAAGTAACTTATTCAAACATTTTTAAGTGTCTTATGACATCTTTTAAGAAAGGAAGATCAGTTGTTGCAATAAAAGCTGTATATGGGACCTTATAAGTAGGAAACCTCTAGAAGCTTCTGTCATTCCCCAGGACAAATCTTCAATTTAGTAATCATCAAAGTCTGACCATTCTGTTTAAATAAGGTTCTATTTATTCCTCAGGGTATTTAAAAAAGAAACAATGTTAAAAATTATTTTCATGGAACTTATGCAGCAATGATGATTTTTGTGAATCTGGGCAATCTAGTTGACTTCCCATGGAAAAGGAGGAAGAGCAAAGGGAGAATTATGTGGGGTTGTCTGATATGTTAATTTGATTATCTGGAGTCTTTGACCTGTTATCATCACTAGTTTTCAGTTTGCTATTCAACAGAGCTCTATTCTGTTCTGTTACCTTGAAGTGTATTATCTAAGTGATCTGTGGTGATGAAGACAGTCTTTTGGTGTGATTATATATAATTTAACTTTCTGATTCAGCATTTCATCCTACTTTTAGTAGTATCTGGCATAGTCAGAGGAGGGAGAGGTTTTCCCTTCAGCTTCAAATATTAGAAAAAGAAATTTGACATCCTAATGGGTTTATTTTTTAAAAAAAAATTTGTAGTAAAAATCTTTAGAAGTTAGAATCTTTTTTCCAAATTCCATTTTTCTTGAAGTAAAAAGAAAAAATTCAGGGGACTCCTGAATTCTACTTTCTGTCTCCCTCTTAAACTATGTGCTCAGTATCTTAGTTTTGTTTCTATAACCAGTACGATGGGAGCGGACCCTTGGAGCCATTGTAAGACAGAGGACTCAGCCAATGACTCCTGAGGCGGTGAAGGCTAACTGGACGAAGATCTGTGACTTTGATAATGCCACCAAGCCTCAGAGAATTCAAGGTAAAGAGTCCCAAGTCAGTTTAGTCCTGGTTGGGTAATCAGAGGCAACAAAGCATTCTCTTCTCTTATGGAATTGTCTTCTTAATTGTGATAACTTAGATGCTCAAATCTTCTAGAGCACATTTTCTGCTCCAGTAGGTATTAGAACTCTCCAGTTTAAGGTATGTATGTTACTCCCACTGTCAGTTTTTCAGTTTTCTTATGATCCTGATTTTTTGTATATGTGTGATTGAGGGGATGGTAGGAGGTATTTACCCATTTGTGCTCAATGCATCTGTTCCCCATCTGGTGGTTGGCTTCAAAGTCTTGCCTTATCTAATCACATGCTCCTTATCTGACCTGATTTTTCTTTATTTCCCCCAAAATTTATTTAAGTCTTATATTATTTAGGCTTAGGTCTTTTCTCTCTAGTGAATAGATTTTGCTTTGTTCTAGCACTTTGTCTTTGCTACTGTTTCTCTGCCTTTCTAAGATGCCTCTTATTCCTTTTATCATCTCTGCTAATCTTGGTGCTTCTTTAGAAAAACTCAAGCCCCAGATGTTCAACAAAACCTCCCCAGATATTCTGGGCTTCTTATTCTGGGCTTCAGCTCTTTCTTAGCTGAACTCTTACCACCTGAGCGTCTAATCATGACTGCTTTCCACTGCTTTTGTTTCATAAGTGTGTGGTTTCTTAACTGTATAATAAGTTCCTTTGGAGGCAGAGAATGTATCTTATATGTCCTTTGTATTTGGTGCTAGCATAGTGCTGAACTCATAGAAAGGATTTAGTAAATGCTTGTTACCTTGAATTATTGAATCATCTATGATATGCCACAGGAAGAGATGGCCAATAAAAGTCACATTATTTTTTCTAGTATAACTCACATATGTATATAGTATATGAAATTTAAGGGACCTTTCTGGGAAGGATCATTAATTAGGATTATTTTACAGAAAAATCTTTTTTTCCCCCTTCCTAGTATTATATTTAATGTTTGATAGAAGAATATATCTGAAAAATGACTGTTTTTTTTTTTTTAATCCCAGTGTTACTTTCCTGTCTGCTGGTACACTCACTGAAATTTTCATTATACTTTTCTCAATCAGAGGATAACATGATTGTTATGTCATTAGCAGTAGCATTTTCTGTATTCTTTTTTCTAAATATTGGAGGTAAATTTAGTCTACGAATAGCAGTCACCTATCAATGAAAATTAGGAAATGGAAAAAGGAAGAAGTATCTTAAAAACTCTTCTCTGAGGTCAGAATTCCATTTTATTGCCTTAAAAATATTAGACTAATATAAAGAAAAAGCTAGCAATGAATTATATAGTTATAAATTAAAAGATACCCCTAGTATTTGAGGTACAGTTAGAAGAAAAATCTTACACTTTCTGTAGAATCACGACTTCCCAAGCACCCATTTCATCATTCTCATTTTACAGATGATGGAATTAAGTCCCAGAAAAGCTGAGTAAGTGGCCCAAGCTTTCTCAGTGTTTGAGCCAAAAGTTAATTCAGGTGGTCTGTCTTTGAGTGCAGTACCGCCAGCCTGTACCGAAGTTACTTTCAGTTAAATAGCCTCCCATCTAGGCAGCAGCCTAAATGGGGTGGTAAGAGGAGGCTTGGTAGGCAAGAAACCTACCTAGTGTTGCCAGGAATGGCAGAGAGCCCTGGTCATCTCACATTCTGTAGTTTAGTTATAGTTTTCGTCTGAGTTAAAGGAGGCCCATATATCTAAGGTTTGTTAGAAAGGTCTCAGAGCTTTTGGAACCTTATGGCATATGTGGATACTCTGAATCTCCTTTATTAACCTTTTAGACCCCAGAATAGCAGCTTCTGAATTCTGTCCGTAGTCACTGGTCATAACGGTGGTTTTCTCTGGAAGAATTTTCAGTAATATTTTCTGAGCAGGTACCTGTACAGAGACCTGGGGGGTAATCTTGACATTGTTGCATCCTGGTGGAGGGGTGATGGTGTGGGGAGGGAAGGAAAATTAGTTGTCCCTCCACCAGATGGAAATTTCACATCTGTGGACAAGGATCCGACTTTAAAGAGTTGTAAAATCACTCAAAGACTTTGCAAAGCTCAGAGCCTCTTTGGAATCATAACGTGGGGAGATTATGTTGGAAACACCCAGTTATCTTTGGTCTATTCAGAGCCTTTCACGATATTTTCCTGCAATAGCCTGACATCATGCAGTCAGTTCATGAATGCCAGTGAAGCTTCTGCAGCAGGCTTGCTGGATGTTATAGGAATGATTGTCTAAAGCATTGTAGCTTTTCTTAGTCACGTCTGTAACAAAAGCTTTTTTTTTTTGGAAATAGCTTACATTTTTTTGGATTTCACCAGGGGAATATTAGCTCTTTAGGATATTTGAAAGATGATGCTTTTATGATCTTTATGTAATAGGTTTACCAAAGCACTCTGTCTTATTTAAATTCCAGTGATCCTAAAGAGAAAATTCAATTTGTTCATCCTTATTTATCCTGAAGTTGATTGACTTGAATCATTCATGATTAAAAATTTTTTTCAGTACAAATGAAATATAGTTCAACTATATAGGAAAAATCTGGAAGTTTGTCCTGTAGGTCACTATTTAAATAGCACTGTAAAATAACTGGGTAGATATTTCACATATGCAAATGCTCTTCCCACACCATAGTGGGACTGATTTTTTTTTAAATTAATTTTTATTGGAGTATAGTTGATTTTACAATGTTGTGTTAGTTCCTGCTGTATAGCAAAGTGAATCAGTTATACGTGTACATATATCCACTGTTTTTTAGATTCTTTTCCCATATAGGTCATTATAGAGTATTGAGTAGAGTTCCCTGTGCTATACAGTAGGTTCTTATTAGTTATCTATTTTATGTATAGTAGTGTGTATATGTCAATCCCAGTCTCCCAATTTATCCCTCCCTGTCTCCCTCCCCACTTGGTAACCATAAGTTTGTTTTCTACATCTATAACTCTGCTTCTGTTATGTAAATAAATTCATTTGTACCATTTTTTTAGATTCCACATATAAGTGATATCATAGATATTTGTCTTTCTCCTTCTGACTTAACTTCACTCAGTATGACAATCTCTGGGTCCATCCATGTCACTGCAAATGGCATTATTTCATTCTTTTATTATGGCTGAGTAATATTCTATTGTATATATGTCTTTATCCATTCATCTGTTGATGGAAAAAAGCATTATTATTGTTATTTATTCCTTTTTTTAGAATCAGTTGGCGGTATAATTGAAGCTCTAAATAAAATAGATTCAGATGGAGGAGTTTCGGCAAATCATACCAGTAATGCGACATCAACAGCTACATCAGGATTTGTAAGTGGAAGAGAAAGCCTAACGCTTTGCCTTCTCTGGAGACTTTTTTCTTTTCTTTCCTTTTTTTCTTTTTTCTTTTCTTTTATGCAAAAAATGCTTTTCCAAGCTATTAATTTATTGTTAACTAGGAAAGGTGAGTGACCATAAAACTTTATAGAATATGTACTGAATGTTTATAAAATTTGAATGAACATAAGGCTGAAATATTAAATGTAACTTTTATTTTCTCTTCTTCAGTGTAATAAACAAGTGTCTTTTTTGTTTTTTGGAGCATTTTTGATAATCGTCCTTCAGTCACTTTCTAACTCTTTAGAAAAGGATATTTAACTTAGTGCCTCTTTTGAGTCATTTCTTTTAAGGAAAAGCACTGATAGATTGTATTTTGGAAATATTTCAACATGGCTGCAAGTAAAAAGTCTCCCAAATTCTAATAGAGCTGTGGTCATAGCTCTTGTGAAGTTTGCTCATTAACTACCTCCAGTACTTCTTTTTTTTTTTAAAAATTATAGTGCATAAATAATAAGAAATAAGTCATTTGACACATTCCATTGTGGTGTTTTGTGACTCAGGGGAGACATAGTGATGAAATAAATAATCTAATTGTAACCCTGAGAATATGATCAGTTTATAAATGTGATTTTACTTTAGAGTAGGGGTGGGCAAACTTTTTTGGTAAAGGGCCAGATGGTAAATATTTCAGGCTTTATGGACCACGTACTGTTTCTGACACGTAATCTTCTTTTTCTTTTTTTAGACCACTCTTAAAAAAATGTAAAAACCATTCTTAATTCTCAACTGTTGTTTGCTGACTCTTGCTTTAGAATGAAAGTGATCAAAAATTGGACATGATTCTTTTATAACCTAATATATGCTTCACAAATTAGCTAGGCATGTCATCACTAAATAGAAAAATAAATATCCAATTAGATAAAGGACAGTCCTAGGTAGGAGCTTATGGTAAAATCTAATTATAACCAAAACCATTATAAGGGAGTCTGATTTACAAGCATTGAGCAGTGTTTTGCTCATCTGTTTATACTGACTTTTATAAAATAGATCTTATAGAGCCATTCATTATCTCTGTTTATAATACATTTTTTATTTTTTGTAATTTTGAGTAGCTAACAGTCACTGTATTAATAGGTTTTTCCATCATCAGAGACAGGAAAGTTGAAAATGAGATATACTATCTGTTAGCAAGAAGCGGGCAAGAAAAAAAGTACTTATTTGTAAATGAAGTCTTTTTCCATAATTATAATTGATTTTATTAAAAAAATATAGTGAAACAATTATGATACCCTGTCATATTCACTAAAATGACATTCTATTCACAAAGCTAAGTATGTAGCAGTTAATAGTTTTGAAAAGTCAGAAATTTAAAGATTTGACAAGAATATCAGTGAAAAAATAATTTTCTACAATTTTTCCATAGGCTGGAGCTATTGGCCATAAACTTCCTCCATTTTCTTCTTCTTATACGGAACTGGACACTATTATGTATGCCCTTGGAGTGGGAGCATCAATCAAGGAACCGAAAGATTTGAAATTTATTTATGAAGGGAGTTCTGATTTCTCCTGTTTGCCTACCTTCGGAGTTATTCTAGCTCAGAAATCTATAATGGGTGGAGGATTAGCAGAGATTCCTGGGCTTTCAGTCAACTTGGCAAAAGTATGCATAATAAGCAACCTTTATTTTGCTCTTCTTCTCTTTCTTTAAATATGATTGGTACATGTCACGTGCTGTGTGTGTGTGTGTGTGTGTGTGTGTGTGGTGTCTTAATACAATAGTTTATAGTGGCTGATTCAAGAATAAAGATTTAGCATGTCTTTTAATTTTTCTTAAAAAGAAAAAAAGGGTAGAGAGTTAGTTGAAAAGGCAAGCAAAAAGACGACAACAATAATTGTGTACAGTCCATAACCCTGGCATAATGTTATTAATTCTCTCTCTGCCATTACCTGCTATTTGACCAAGGGTAAATAACTTCTCTAAGCTTCAGTTTCCTTATCTATAAAATGGGTATGATAATCCTTACCTGATGATAGTGATGAAGGAGCAAGAGTGAAGAATATTTGAAGCAGAGAGAACAGGTGTAAAAGGCCCCGAGGCAGGTGCATACTTACCTTGCTTTGGGAACAGCAAGGGAGTTGATACAGCTATAGAATGAGCAAGGGGGCAGTGGTAGGAGAAGAGGGCCTTGTAGTCATCATAAGAATTTCAGCTCATACTCTGATTAACATGGGAGGCCATTTGTAGTGCTTTGAACTGAGGAGTGGTATGATCTGGCTGTGTTCACTCACAGGCTCATTTGTGCTCCTCTGTGGAGAATAGATTTATGGGAGCCAAGCATGGAAGCAGGGAAACCAGTTTGGAGTTTATTATGGTAATTCCAGCATTAGTCTGGATATGCATGGAAAGAAAGAGGAGTCAAGGATGAAGGTTTTTGGTCTGGTTAACTGGGATGATATATATGCATATATACCCGTATATTTATAATTAATTATGTACAATATATTTAGTATGTATAGTAGTTACATATGACATATTACTATGTATAATAAAATAGATATATACAGTTACTTTAAGGTGGGGATGATCAGGAGTTGGTTTTGGACAGATTTGAGATGCCTGTTATACATTCAAGTGGAGATATAAAGTGGGCAGTTAAATATGTGAGTTAAGAGTTTGCGGGGGAGGCCCTACTGGGATTCGTAGCGTTTAAGTTGAGATTTAAAGACATGAGACTGGGTGAAATCACCAATGTGTGAATGTAAGTAGAGAAAAGCCTGAGTTTGGTGAGAGGTGAGAGGTTGAAGAGATGAGGAGGAGTTAGCAAGAGAGACCAGGAAGGAGTGGATGGTGAGGTATGAGGAATATCAGGAGAATGTGGTATTTGAGAAGCAAAGTGAATAAATTGTTTCAAGAAGGAAGGAGCAAACAATTGTGAGAAGTCTTTGGGGTTATTTTATTTCTTGAAGTAAGGGTCAGGCCATGAGTCGAGTTGATAACTGTTGAATTGTAGACTTTTGAACTGATTTCTGTGATTTTGACTGATTGGAGAACCCATTTACTGGAGGATCGATTAGCTCATTGCTGCTCTGAATCTATGAGAATCTACGGTTATTTTATTAAAGTATTCGATGAACTAGGGAGGGCGGCTAGAAATAGATGCCAGGCAGTTTGTTGTTTTAGTCACTCTCCCATGGTATTTGTTGCATACAGTTCTTCTGTTTGGATAATGTCAGTACAAACAATTAAAGTAAATGTTTCAGAATTCTTCCTCAGAGTTGGAAATCATGAATAGTGTTCAAAATCTGTCACTGGGAATGATAGCCCTCTTGGGATTTGAATCCCAGTCTTCCTAACCTTGAGCTTCCAGGTCGTATGATAGTGAGGCAGTCCTTCGTTTGTCCTCCCATCACTACCCTCACCCCTTTTCTTTTTCCCTGCTGGGTTCTGAGGAAGACTGGGAATTAAACTGTCCCATAGCAGTTGAGTGTGGTCATTCAGATATATAGGTCAGGTTTTGTTTTTACTGTCCTATTGTATTCCTACATATATTTTTATATTCTTGCTCTGATACATTGAGGTTAAGTGGCTGTGAAGTTGCACAGGATCTTTAGTATTTACTCTTACACTAAGGAAATGTTGACATTGCTTTTACTTGAATGTGGTTGTAAGATTTATATTAATGTTTTGGTTGTGTCATTTGTATTTGGCAGGTGTGACCTGAAATTACTTTATAGTACTGACCTATTTGTTCATTTTTATTCAATAGATATTTATTGGATACCTGCTATGTTCCAGGCACAGTGATGAGCACTGGAAATACGCCTAGTTTAGTGTCTCCATTGGCAAATAATCCACAGTTATCAGTCAACAAAAATTTATGAACGTCAAGAAAGAACACAAATGTATCTTTTCTATTCTAGAGAGCTGACAGTCTTTAGATTGGGGGGACTGATTATTTCTGAATCATATAATTAAGGAGTGGGAGCCAAACTGAGAATAATAATTTGGGGGAAGTAGTCACATGAACATGTGGACAGTGAAATGCCACTTGTGATAAGCGGTATCCACAGAAGAAGCTGTGGAAAAAGAAAGTCTACTAATAAAATTTTGCTTACCCTAACGTAGGTTCTTCATGGGGAGCAGTACTTGGAGTTATATAAACCACTTCCCAGAGCAGGTGAGTTCTTGATAGTTTTATTGTCTGACTAACCTTCCAAACTGTGTCAATGTGTTAAACTGGCATAGAGCAACCTAAATAAACTATATTATAAGTTATTTATGTGCATGTCAGCCGTTAGAGTAGATTGATGTTAACTAGTACCTATTTTGGTTCTCTTAAACTTTGTCCTATTTGAATAGTCTTATTTAATAAATTACTTCAAAATACTAAACATCTGGTCAACAATTGAAAGGAGCATTTTCTGTGTGTGTCCTAAACTTAATGATTGTGTATAATCAGTTATGATTCCCACGAATATGATTCTTCATTCTTTTCTCAGGTATTTGTGTTGGTACTGATTTTCATAAAGCAAACAATGTTAAAAGATACAGAATGTCTTGTAATTAACTTTTTTCTGTTTTCTTTTAGAGTAAGTAAAACCAAGGCTGTCTTAATAATCAATTTATTTTTCTCAATAATATCTTACTTGTTCAGTTAATCTTCTCATTATTTTTTCACTTTACTTTGATATATTTGTTTTATGTTGCTACTCTGATGTCAGAATATTAATTATATACTGACCATGTAAGGTGGTAAAATTTAAAAAAAGTCTTTTTCATTTCACATTATATAATGCAGAGGTCAGCAAATAGCTAGAATTGTACTTTAATGTTTTTTGAGATTTTAATTTAAAAAAAAATTCGTATTGCTTAATGCTGAATAGTTCTGTTTCAGTGTTAGTGTTACTTGTTTCTGGTCGTTTTTGTAGTTCTTCCCTGTTTTTTTCTTCTTCTTTTAGTTTTTTCCTTTGTGGTTTCATGCTTTTCTTTTGCTTGTGTTCCTTTCTCTTTTGTTTTTGGGTATCTGTTGTAGATTTTTTTTTTTTTTTTTTTTTTTTTTTTTGTGGTATGCGGGCCTTCCTCTGCTGTGGCCTCTCCCGTTGCGGAGCACAGGCTCCGGACGCGCAGGCTCAGCGGCCATGGCTCACGGGCCCAGCCGCTCCGTGGCATGTGGGATCCTCTCAGACCGGGGCGCGAACCCGGTTCCCCTGCATCGGCAGGCGGACGCGCAACCACTGCGCCACCAGGGAAGCCCTGTTGTAGATTTTTGATTTGTGGTTACCATGGGGCTCATAGATGTTGATCTATGACTCTATTTATTTGTTTTAAACCAGGTAGTCCCTTAAGTTCAAACACATTTTAAAAGCTCTACATTTGTTTACTCGCTTCCCCCATCTGTGTTTTTGATGTCATAGTTTACATCTTCATGTTTATCCCTTTACTGATTATTGTAGTTATACTTGATTTTACACTTTTTTGTTTTGTAATCTTTATACTAGCTTATTTAAGTGGTTGAGCCTCAGCATTCCCTATATATTTGCCTTTACTAATGGGATTTTTCCTTTTCTATAGATACTTAATTCTTGTTATAGCTTTTTCTTTTCCACTTAGAGAAGACCCTTTAACATTTCTTTTAGGGTTGGTTTAGTATTGATGCTTATCCAAGAAGTTCTTTATCTCCCCTTCAATTCTGAAGGATAATCTTGCTGGGTACAGTATCCTAAGTTGTAGGTTTTTCCCTTTCAGCACTTTAAATATGCCATGCCACCCCCTTCTGGCCTGCAAAGTTTCTGCAGAACAATCAGCTGATAGCCTTATGGGCATTCCCTTGTATATGCTCTTTGTTTTTCTTTTGCTGCCTCTAGAATTCTCTCTTTAAGTTTTGCCATTTTTATTATATGTCTTGGTGCGGGTCTGTTTGGATTTGTCTTGTTTGGGACCCTCTGTGTTTCCTGTACCTGGATATCTGTTTCCTTCTTCAGACTTGGGAAATTTTCAGCCATAATTTCATTAAATATATTTTTACCCCCTTCTCCCTTTCTTCTCCTTCTGGGACCCCTATAATGGAATGTTGGTATGCATGATGTTACCCCAAAGATCCCTTAAAATGTTCTCATCTTTTTTCTTTTTGCTGTTCTGATTGGGTGATTTCCATCTTCTATATTCCAGATCACTTACGTGTTCTTCTGTATCACCTAGTGTGCTGTTAATTCCTTTTAGTGTGTTTTTCTTTTCAATTGTTGTATTCTTCACTTCTGATTGGTTCTTTTTAGAATTTTCTAGTTCCTTGTTAAAACTCTCACTGTATTCAGCTATTCTTTTCCCTAATTCAGTTAGCATTCTTTTTTTTTTTTTTTTTTTTTTTTTGTGGTACACGGGCCTCTCACTGTTGTGGCCTCTCCCGTTGCGGAGCACAGGCTCCGGACGCAAAGGCTCAGCGGCCATGGCTCACGGGTCCAGCCGCTCCACGGCATGTGGGATCTTCCACGGCATGTGGGATCTTCCTGGACCGGGGCACGAACCTGTGTCCCCTGCATCTGCAGGTGGATTCTCAACCACTGTGCCACCAGGGAAGCCCCAGTTAGCATTCTTATTACTAATGCTTTGAATTCTTTATCTGGTAAATTGTTTATTTCTGTTTCATTAGTTGTTTTTTTTCAGGAGTTTTCTCTTGCTCTTTCAGTGGAAACAGATTCCTCTGTCTTTTTATTTTGCTTATCTATTTCTTTATTGAAATTTGGTGAAATAGTTACCTATGGTGGTCTTGAAGGGGTGTTCTGTTGTGGGCGTGTCCCTATACAGTCTGCCTGTGCCCAGTGGCATTGATGGGAGAGCTGGATTTGATGTGAGCACAATTTATGTCTTTTCTCAAGGTGTGCTGGCAGCTGTCATCTTGGTAGGGGGTGGGGCTGGAGATGGAGGAGTAGGGCCAAGGCAGTTGTTAGGTAGAGCTTCCCCTCTGCTTAGTGGCTGTTACCCCACTGTTTGTTGTGGGAGCAGGTCCCAAGTTGCTGGAGCAGAAGCCCTGAGGGTTGGGTCTGAGCTGGCTAAGTTTCCTTTAAGTGTGTGCTTTTCCCCCCTCCCAGCACTGGCATCCTTACCCCAGAGGGGAGCAGTGGTGGAGCGAGAGGGGCTGGTGTGGGTAGTCAGTGAGGGTCGGAGCATGGGTTTTGTTTGGCATGGCCACCATCAGAGATCTGGGGCCCCTGTGCAGTCACCAGTAATGGCTGCCCCCTTGCTACTCAGTTGCCACTTAGGGCTTGAACCTCCTCAGTGTCTCATGGCTGAGCCTTTTCCTCAATCACGGCAGCCCAGAGTGTGAAGCTGCAACACGAGGCAAATGGTGCTGGCGTGTTCTCTCAGCTCAGGCTGGGGACCAGGGCAGTTGTAGGAAACCAGTCAGCTACCCAAGTGGTTTCAGTCTGCCCTCTCTGCCCTGCCTCGGGAGCACGTAAGTGTTCACGTGCTCCCGGAGTCCAGGCTTCCCACAGCCCTCCTGTTAATCCTACTGGCCCTCCAGCCAGCCAAGGGGACTCGTGTTCCTTTTGTTGGACACCAGGGCTGGGGCTCCCAATATGTGGCTTGAAGTGCTTACTCCCCAGGGAAGGTCTCTTCCTGTGTAATCTCCTTTTTCCTCTGAGTCCCCTCTCAGGGACACAGGTCCTGACCTGATCGCTTTTCTTCCCTTTCTACCCAATTACCTGTGGGTCTTTCTTACAGTCTTGGTTGCACAGGTCTTCCTGTTAGTCTCCACTTAGTTTTCAGTGAGAATTGTTCCACATGTAGATGTATTTTTGATGTGTTTGTTGGTGGGGAGGTGAGTTCCATGTTCTCCTGCTCCACCATCTCAGTTTGAGTCTTCAGTTTAGTGTTAACAGCCTGAGTTTTCACACAGCCCTTTTTTATCTGAGGCAGTGTGCAGTGTGTGGTCAGGTGAAGAAGTTTGGCTTTTATGTTAAAGACAATAGATAACCACTGAAGGACTGAAAGGAGAGAATTATATGATCAAACGTGGATTTTAGAAAGCATCAACTCTGGCTCATGTTTGTAATGCTTGGATTCTAAGGGAATGAGATAGAGAGAAGGAGATTCTGTAAGAGACTGTTGTAATAATCTAGGTTAGAGACCGTGGTTGATTGAATAGGATTGTGGGCATGAAGATGGATATAAGTTGAGAAATTATAGAGATATGTAGGGAGTGGGCTTGGTGTTTGATTGGATGTGGAGTTGATCACCTGAAGAGATCATCAGCAATTTGACAATTATTTATTGATTACTTCCTAACTTCTAGGCTTTCTGCTAGGGTTGTGAACAAATGGAGAATGGAAGCAAATCTGGACTCTGTCCTCATGGAGCATATAACCTAGTTGGTGGGGAGGGCAGCCAATAATCAAAAAGCCACACAAATAAATGTACACTTGCAACTATATGTGATAAACATTACAGATGAAACATGCATGATACCATTAGAACTTAAAATAGAAGGATTTGGCATAATCAGGTTGGTAATCAGGTTGACTTTGGGAAAAAATAACTTCAGACATAATAGGAGAGCATGTTTTAAAGTTGGTCAGAGTGGACATGCAGGTACCTAGTTAGAAGTCTGTTGTGGTAGTTCAAATGAAATGATGGTAGCTTAGGCTAAGGTGGTGGTGGAGACAAGTGGGAGAAGCAGAGAGAGATTTAGGAGGTGAAAGTGACAGCAATCTAGATATCCTTAGCGTTTCTTTTACCATCTTTCACACGGGGGCAGGTACCAAGTTCTTTGATTCTCTCCCTTCAATAATTTAGAATCCTATTTCTGTCCACCTCACTTCGACCACCATCATCTCTCACTTTCTAAGTGTTCTCTCTGCCTCCATTCTTGCTCCCTTCAGGTCTGCTCATCTCACTGTAGCCAAAATATTATTTCCAAAATGCCAGTGTATTTGTCACTTCTCTATTAAAAACCCCAGATGGCTGTTCATAGACTTCAGGATGAAATCAGAAACTTTTCATATAATCTAGCTTCTCTCAGTCTCTGCATACTCAAGTCTTGCCACATACTTAGACACTATTTTATGAGGCAGGGGTCATGCTGAAGTTTCTGGCTTGGCAGTTGGGTGGATAGTACCGTTCATTCGTATAGGGAACAAAAGAGAAAAACAGGTAGGAGAAAAAGATTATGAGTTCACTCGCAAATAATTGTTAATCCATCAAGACATTACCAGTTAAATAATGGAACAGTTCCTAAAAGAACAGAGTAGTTAGAAAGAAACACTGTCTAATTGAAGCCGGTAGAGTAGAGATTTGAGAAGGAATGGGGTAGATGGTGTTGGCTGTATGCTTAACAAGTGTTCATTGAATGATTGAAAATTGTTACTTTTTACAACCTAATTTATCAGAATTATTGATGTTTCAGATTTGGTGACTCAGGTATTCTGATTGCTTTTAATGTTTATGATTCAACATTATATTGAAAATTATTCTAAATCATGATTTTTTAGTTTTGCTGAACTTACAGTGGAAGTTATGTTAATTTCTTTCATGTCTTCTTCATATAACTTATGGTCTTTAAAACAGTCTCCTTATTTATTTATTTATTTATTATTTTACTTTCCATTTTAGGAAAATTAAAATGTGAAGCAATTGTTGCTGATGTCCTGGATAAAGGATCCGGTTTAATAATTCTTATGGATGGTAACTCATTTCTAGTTCTTATAATAATATTGTTAGATTCATAGGCTTTGTATGTAACACAATACTTTATCATAGAAGTTGATGAATAAGTTTCTATTTATCTTCCAATTGTGAGAAAGCAAGATTAGTGTTCTAAAAATTCACAAGCTTTTTTAGAAAATAAGCGAGGAGGGGGTGGAGTAGATTGGGGTAGAGGTCCAGAGAGTGGGACATTTCAGGGGATTTGTAACAACATAACCAAAGCACAGAGGTGAGAAATGTGGCTGGTATAGCAAACATAGAGGAGAATTATGCTTCCTAGATTATGTTTTTGGCAGGAATGAATACATAGACTGCCCTCAATTGATAATTAGGCTATGTTGTAGATACTCTTTTCTATGTTAGCCCTTTGGAATTTGGAACGTATTTGACCCCTGAATCATTCTTATAAATGGTAGTTAGGTTCTTAACCTTGCACACTCAAACCTATTGAACTTATAATGTGGTTTAGACACCATAGCCACATTTTATTTGCAATGGAAAAAAAGATTATAGTAGTTTAATGAATGTTGAAATACTAGTAATTAAACATAAGCTAAAGATACATTGCTTAGAATTTATTTGTTTTAAAGTTTAAGAACAAGAGAAATAGATAAACATTATAAAAATTTTGGAAATAGCAGTGGAAAGTTTAATATTGTCTGGTATTTGGAATATAGGCTTTATCATTTTTGTTCTAAATACATAGGAGGTTATACTGAATATGTTGTTTTGGAACTTGCCTTGTTTTTACTTAATAATATATTGAGAACACTTTTAATGCTCTTAAATATTTTTCTACTACATTGTTTTTGTTAACTCATAGTTTACAAAGTAAACTATGTATTTCATCATAGACACATAGAACATGTGTCTGTTCTCTCTCTTTCCCTCTTCCTCCTTATCCCTCTTCTTTCTTTTTTTTTTTGCGGTATGTGGGCCTCTCACTGTTGTGGCCTTTCCCATTGAGGAGCACAGGCTCCGGACGCGCAGGCTCAGCGGCCATGGCTCACAGGCCTAGCCGCTCCACGGCATGTGGGATCTTCCAGGACCGGGGCATGAACCCGTGTCCCCTGTATCGGCAGGCGGACTCTCAACCACTGCGCCACCAGGGAAGCCCCCTCTTCTTTCTTTTTTAAGACTTTTGTATTTTCTTACCATTCCAAATATTGGCTAACATTTGGCTGCAACTCTCCCAGTTTTCTTTTAGTCTTCTCACCATTCTACCACATGTCTACCACAAAAAAGTTTTGAAGCAACCTTAGCTTTAATTTTTACTCTTCTTTCTTGATCTACTCCATTTATTTAGCTATAGCTTGGTAATGGGTAATAATGTATTAGAATTTGTAGATAAAATATGGATGGAATTAGATATCCAATTATCTGTGTAATAAGGATAAAAGTCTTATTTTAAATACAAATCACCATGACTTCTCTTATTTTTTGTTATAATTATATTTTTCCTTATTATACAATTCAAAATCATATTCCTAGTTTTATAGTGCTGATGATTTAGGTGATGCTCAAACTGTCACCAGGAAAGTAGTCAGTAGAAAGAGGGACAGCTGTCTTTCATTCATTACTTGCTGACTTAATCACTAACTTGCTCAATCACATCATTTGTTCATTGATTTACTAATTAATTTAATACACATTTATTAGGTGCCTTTTCTGTCCCAGTTACTATTCTAATTGCTGGGAATATGATGGTGAGCAAAAAAGCCATGATCCTGCCCTCCTGAAATTTATACCTTCATTCTCACTTATTTCTTCTTTTACATTCTAGGTTCTATTGAGGACTTCAGCAGAATGTTTGAAAATTTGGGAGTGTGGTTATCTGTATTTTATTTTAATTTTTTAATTTTATTGAATTATTGAATTTTAGTGGATTTACAATGTTGTGTTAAATTCTGCTGTACAGCAAAGTGATCTAGTTATACATATATACATTCTTTTTCATATTCTTTTCCATTATGGCTATCACAGGATATTGAATATAGTTCCCTGTGCAATACAGTAGGACCTTGTTGTTTATCCATCCTATATATAATAGTTTCCATCTGCTAATCCCAAACTCCCAATCCATCCCTCCACCACCTTCCCTTCCCCTAGGCAACCACAAGTCTGTTCTCTATATCTCTGAGTCTATTTCTGTTTCGTAGATATGTTCATTTGTGTCATATTTTAGATTCCACATATAAGTGATATCATACGGTATTTGTCTGTCTCTTTCTGACTTCTCTTGGTATGATAATCTCTAGGTGCATCCGTGTTGCTGCAAATGGCATTATTTCAGTCTTTTTAATGGCTGTGTAATATTCCTCT
>NC_041221.1:116923619-116960635 GCF_002837175.3 Physeter macrocephalus
GTCTTGGCTATTGTAAATAGTGTTGCTATGAACATAGGGGTGCATGCATCTTTTTGAATTATAGTTTTGTCTGGATATATGCCTAGGAGTGGGATTGCTGGATCATATGGCAATTCTATTTTTCGTTTTTGGAGGAACCTCCATACTGTTTTCCATAGTAGCTGTACCAATTTACATTCCTACCAACAGTGTAGGAGGGTTCCCTTTTCTCCACACCCTCTCCAGCATTTGTTATTTGTAGACTTTAATAATGGTCATTCTGACCAGTATGAGGTGGTACCTTTTTGTAGTTTTGATTTGCATTTCTCTAATAATTAGCGATGATGAGCATCTTTTCATGTGTGTTAGTCTGCATTTTATAGTGGAATTGTTTGAAAGGTTTGAGAAGGAGAGAATTGAAATTCGAAAGGCAGTTGGGGAACTTTAAGAAGAGGTGAGATGAACTGCTGTTTCATAGTCAAGAAAGGATTAGTCACGATCCTCTTCTCTCTGCCTTCCAGAGACCGGTAGTGAATGATTAAAATGAGTGCTCTGTATCCCAAACTTGGGTGTCTTTAAATTGCAAAGCCTTTTAGTAATTGGATTTTGTTTCTGAAACTTTTAAAAGGATTATTGATCATATATTGGGTAACTAGTTATGTCTTTTGGTAATAACCTCTTTTCTTTTTTTCTTTCATTTACTTTTCAGTCTACTCTTATTCTGGGGAGGAACTTATATGTTATAATCAGTTCTCCATCTTTGTTGTTGGCTCTGGAGGCTTTGGTGGAAAACGGACATCAGACAAAGCTAAGGTAGGCCATGACTTCATATGTGAGATACATGTGTCATTAAGGATCCTTATCTGTATTTTGAACTTACAATATGTGTAATTTCATAGAGTAGGGCTTCAGTAATCCACACTTCTTTGAATCAGAATGTGTTCCTTGGATTAGAAATGCTGTTTATATTTGTATATTTTAATATATAACATATGTTATATATAGAAAAGTCTGGCTGACCTAAGTGTAATGTAGCTGAGGTAACTATGGGAATATCTTTGCTTTCTTATGCAAACTTTGCCTGCATCCAAAACTCTTTAGAAAAACCTAACACATACAAGTGATCCTTGTACAAATGCAAATCATCATTTATTAAATGACTTGAGCATTTCTCTTGTATAAAACAATTCTAGTTACTCTTTAGTTCTCAAATTCTATCCAAAAACATATTTTTTTTCCCTAAAAATATTTTGTAAATTGGATTTTACATCAATTTAACCTAGCTTTTACCTCTGCCCTCAGTTCCCAGAATAGGGCTGCACTGTCTTCCTAGGAGGAGCAGCCCCCTCATTTTTCCTATTACCCCACCCCGGCTCCCCAGCCCCAGCTTGTGTTGCAGAAGCTCAATTCCCAGGTAAAAATGGCTGAGAGTTACGGGGCTGTCTTCCTCCACCCCGCCCCTACTTGTAGGATGGAGACTGTGTTCCACTGTGGCAGGGTGAGAACACTAGGGCCCTGATAACTCTTGCCCAGCCTGCTCATAGGGTGGTGGTCCCCTGCTGCTAGAGGCAAGCTGAGAAGACCAGAAGCTCCTACCTCTGCTTAGGACTCTTCTTGTAAAGTGAGGATGTCACTTGGAGAGAAGTGGGCCACTATCCTTGCCCACATGTCCGTTGCAGTGGTACAGAGGTTTTGCCTGGGGGGCAAGGCAGGCCGTAATAATAGAGAGCTCTGAAGCTCTTCCCACGGAAACTGGCTCATTTTGGTACCAAGTATTTGGAAGCTCAAAAGTAAGGGTGGTTTCAAAAACAAGGTTACTTTATTGATAATCAAGGAGGAGGCTGGTAGCTCCATGAAAGCAGTAAACTAAACTAGTCCAACTAGAAGTTTGCCAGAGAGAACCATGGAAAGAGACAGCTAAGAAGAGTCGTCATGGGATCATAAAAAACCTCAAAGACTGGCCTCAAAGACTACACCTGCAAAAAGGCCTGACTTTAATTGGATCAGATTGTGGAACAATTTATGCCCCAGGGCACTGTTGAAAATAATAGAACAGTCATCTGGCAATTTGTGAAGCCGAGCAGCTGGATAGACAGTTTAACAGCGAGATCAGGGAGAGACAGTCACACAGAGCCCTGCTAAAACCACTGTCATCCCAGGCTGACTGTGCTTGCCCAAGGCTGTACCCTCTGAGGAGCATCATCAGAGTCTGCACACTGTGGGGGAATATACTTAACTAAAATAGTCTAGCCAAGTCACTAAACAAATAAACAAGTTAACAATAACAACAAGCCCTGGAAGGGGAAAGGGGTCTCAGTATCCAGAGTGGCTGCAATATATTATCTAAAGTATCCAGTTATCAACAAAAAATTACAAGATCTGAAAGAAATAAAAGAGTATGACCCATATATAGGAAAAAACAAAGCAAAACAAAACAGGCAACAGAGATTGCTTTTGAGAAGACTTAATAGGAAAAGACTTCAAAGCATTTATTGTAAATATAGTCAAAGAACTAAAGGAAACCATGCTTAAAGAAGTAAAGTGTGTAAAGAAGTAAAGTATGATGACAATGTCTCATCAAATAGAGAAAAATTGGGGAATTCCCCGGTGGTCCAATGGTTAGCACTCCGCACGTCCACTGCAGGGGGCGTGGGTTCGGTCCCTGGTTGAGGAACTAAGATCCTGCAAGCTGCATGTTGTGGCTCAGGAAAAAAAAAAAAAAAAGAGAACGAAATCAATAAATAGAAATTATATAAAAAAAGAACCAAATAGAAGTAGTTCTGGAACTGAAAGTACAATAACTGAAGTGAAGTATTTACTAGAGGGTCTCAACAGTAGATTTGAAGTGGCAGAATTAAAATAAAAAAGCTTGAAGATCGATCTATCTCTGTCTGAAGAACAGAAAGAAAAAAGGTGAAGAGAAAGAATGAAGAGGTTCAGAGAAATGTGAAATACCATGAAGTACACCAGCTTTTATGTAGTGGGCATACCAGAAGGAGAAGAGAGAGAAAGAAGCAGAAAAAATAATTGAAGGAACAGTGGCATTGATGAAAAACGTTTATCTACACATCCAAGAAGTTCAACTGCTCCAATTAGGATATAAGTGCAAAGAGGAAGATCTAAATAGACATTTCTCCAAAGAAGACATATAGATGGCCAAAAAGCACATGAAAACATGCTCAACATCACTAATTATTAGAGAAATGCAAATCAAAACTATGAGTTATCACCTCACACTGGTTAGAATGGCCGTCATCAAAAAATCTACAAACAATAAATGCTGGAGAGGATGTGGAGAAAAGGGAACCCTTTTGCACTGTTGGTGGGAATGTAAATTGATACAGCCACTACAGAGAACAGTATGGAGGTTCCTTAAGAAACTAAAAATAGAGTTAGCATATGATCCAGCAGTCCCACTACTGGGCATACATCTGGAGAAAACCACACACCCCAATGTTCATAGCAGCACTGTTTACAATAGCCAGGATATGGAGGCAATCTAAATGTCCATCAGCAGAGGAATAGGGGCTTCCCTGGTGGTGTAGTGGTTAAGAATCCGCCTGCCAATTCAGGGGACACAGGTTCAAGTCCCAGTCTGGGAAGATCCGACATGCCGTGGAGCAACTAAGCCCGTGCGGCACAACTACTGAGTCTGCGCTCTAACACCCGCGATCCACAACTACTGAGTCCACGTGCCACAACTACTGAAGCCTGCGCGCCTAGAGCCTGTGCTCCGCAGCAAGAAAAGACACCGCAATGAGAAGCCTGCACACTGCAATGAAGAGTAGCCCCCACTCACTGCAACTAGAGAAAGCCCACACACAGCAACAAAGATCCAACACAGCCAAAAAATAAAAAAATAAATAAATAAATGTATTAAAAAAAAGATTTATGCATTAAAAAAAAGAGGAATGGGTAAAGAAGATGTGGTACATATATACAATGGAATATTACTCAGCCATAAAGAAGAATGAAATAATGCAATTTGCAGGAACATGGATGGACCTAGAGACTGCCATACTGAGTGAAGTAAGTCAGATAAAGACAAATATCATATGATATCAATTATATGCAGAATCTGAAAAAAATGATACAAATGAACTTCTTTACAAAACAGAAGCAGAGTCACAGATGTAGAAAACAAACTTATAGTTACCAGGGGGGAAATGGTGGGGGAGTGATAATTTGGGAGATTGGGATTGACATATACATACTACTATATATAAAACAAGTAACTAATAAGGACTTAACTGTATAGCACAGGGAACTCTACTCAATACTCTGTAAGGACCTGTATGGGAAAGGAATCTAAAAAAGAGTGGAGATATATGTGTGTGTGTGTATATATATATATATATATATATATATATATATAACTGATTCACTTTTCTGTACACCTGAAATTAACACAACATTGTAAATCAACTATACTCCAATAAAAATTAAAAAAAAATAAATGCAAAGAGATCCACACCCTTAGTAAAGTGCATTTAAAGATTAAATCAATATAGATGTGAATTGTTTGTCTAATTCTTACAGTTACTGTCATCTTTTGCATTGGGAAAAGAGTCTTTACCTTTTTCTCCTTTGTGGCCTAGAGAATGGATCTGGTTATATAATTCCTTTCATTAAACAAGGTCATTTCAGGGAAATTTTAATGTAGATGAAGCTAGCAGTTATGAAATTTTAAATGTCATTATGTGCTGAAAATAAAATATTAAAATAAACTTTTTATCCAGCTTGCAGATTTTGTTACAGTCAGCCCTCCATATCTGTGGGTTCTGTATCCACAGGTTTGTCATCTGCAGATTGAACCAACCGTGGATCAAAAATATTCAGAAAAAAAAATTCCAGAAAGTTCCCAAACTATTTACACAGCATTTACATTGTATTAGGTATTATAAGTAATATATGCACATCCTCCCAAGTATATGGGAGGACGTGCATAGATTATATGCAAATACTACACCATTATAAGGGATTTGAGCATCTGCAGATCTTGGTATCCATGAAGGGGTCCTGGAACCAATCACCCTTGGAAACTGAGGGATGATTGTATATTGAAACATGGTTGTTTATCAAATATCAGTTTGGGTAAAGAGAGTAACAATTATTTTGTTATTATTTAACGTGTAATGTTTTTTGATCTCAGGTAGCTGTAGCCATACCTAATAGACCTCCTGATGCTGTACTTACAGATACCACCTCACTTAATCAGGTAAGAATGTATTTTTGAAAAGTGATAAAGCCACCTGACTCCTGACACTTTTTGATTTATAACTCTGATACCCTGTAATTTTGTGAGTCCATAAGTAGTGGCTGTGTTCTTCTGCGTAATAAAAATAACGGCATATTTCTGTAGTTGAAATTCGTTCTTTCTGAATTTTTACTTAGCAGCTTTTTCTCCACTAGGTATCAAAAAAGAAATGTAAAATGGCTTTTCATTAGTCAATTGAAAAAGCATCATGCTTTGTTGGCAATGGACTGCTTGCCTTAAGGAGACTGCCTAGCTTAGTAGTGAAGAATTTCATTAAAGCCTGAGAGAGCAGGATAAAATGAAAGGCAAATTTCAGTTATCCTTTGTTCTATTGGAAAAGAAAACTGAGCAACATTCCTTCGAGAGAGATTATTTTATGCTAACTTTAGTGGACAGGTACAATAAAGCATCTGAGAAGGAGTAGATGATTTAATCTCTTTTGTTTGACATATTTATGACATATTTATTTTTGTTTGACATATTATTTAATATGTTTTCTGATGGAGGAGTTAAAATGCCCTGTCAGTTAACAAATTCTGTAAGCATGCAAAGATTTATCTAAGAAACAAAAGGTGAACATAAAGATGAGAAAAGCAACTTTGTTTTTGGGAGACCTGAAGATTCTTCCCTAAGATGGCCAGAATACTAACCATGCAGATATAGAACAGAATATGTAAAGCTCTGAAGTTATGCTGTGAATAAGCAGGTAATGACAGCACATTATTTGTAAAATTCACTTATTTTTTGATACTATTTTTGATATACTTGATATGAGAACTTCTCCAGGATTTATGTGTGCTGGCAAATAGGAATATAATTTCATGAGCCAGAAAGAATTAAGTTTGGAACATATTAATTGTATTTTTTTATACACTATATAATTGGGTGATAGAACAATACTTTCTACCTCAGATTAGTTTTTGCCTTTAAATGTTCTTCCCATCCCTATTTCTTATCAGTTTCTTAAGAGAGCACTCATGTTTAATTAAAGCTTCATTGTGAAATTAATTTTATTAGCACACTAAAGAACAGAAGACTTCATGTTTTCATGGTTCAGGAAACCCAGAAATGCTCCATTATTATTCTTGTGTTACTGAAATAATAAAATGTATCTGCTGTAGATAAGAAAAGCTGAATAGTTTCCATGGCTTGAATTTCTTTATACAGTAAGCAGAAAGATTTTCTTTTTTTCTTTTTTCAGATGAATAGAACTTTTTGTTAGCTTTTAGCAGACTTGAGTATTTTGCTGTGTGACAAAGGAGAGTTTATAAGTTAACAAATAGTTTTTGTATAAATAATGGACACCCATCATTTGACAGAGATTCCTGACCATTTGTATCATATGGTCACTCGAGAATATGATAAAAACTACCAACTGTTTCTTCAAAAACATTTTGCATTAAACTGCATAAATTTCAGGGGATTTGTGGGCTGTTTTAAATTGGATCTGTGCTATAGGAGTTACAAATCAAGTAGAAGAAGTGTCATCTATTGACAAGGAACTGAAAGGACACTTAGATATAAGGTGTAGATGTCTTAAGTTCTAGGGCACCTATTCTAAGCAACGAATGATTAAATACAAGGCTTTGAATTGTGGAGTAAGTGCTGTAGACATTCTGAGATGGGCTACTCATTAGAGAATGACATACAGAAGAGTTTGGTAGGAAAGATGGGACTTCTGAACTAAAATGGTGTATAGATGTTCTCTCTTACCAGGGATATAAGGCTTGCAGTATGGCCTGGAAGGAGATAAGAGCTTAGTAATGATAGCAGAAAAGAGCATGATGTATGTACAAGGAGTAAGAATTAGAGCATTCACACTGGAGAGTGGTAGGAGATGATTGTGGACGAACAGACCTTTAAGGAGAAATGGAAATGGAACAGATTATGTTGTTATAGCATAAACTTTGTACCAGGTATTTAAATTAAATAAGTAACTTTTCAATCAGTAGGGAGGCTGGCAACCATCGCTCTACCAATATCACTTCTGGAATATTTTGTTTTTCATGTCTTTAGGAAAATTTCTTCATCTTCAAACTGGTATGCTATTACAAGTATACTTCATGGTTTTTCATAATTAATAAAGAGAAAATTCATCCCCAATAATCTAGAAAGACCAAAGAATAAATAGGTAACAGGTGTCAGGCTTTGTATTTGAGGAGAATGAAAACAAGTATCTTTAGTTTCCCCAGATACATATCTCATACTGCTTATTCTCACAATTAGGATTTTAGCTACCATCATTGTTAAATAAAGATAATCTTTGGAATATTGATTATACTATCCATTAAAATATAATTCTTTATTATATTACCATGTGTATTTATAAGTACTTTTAAAATTTTGTTTTGAAACAGTGATTTATTATTTTGCATGACTCTGGGTTGCCTGGGCGGTCCTTGTGCTACAAATGGTGTTGGCTGTCACTCATGTAGCTGTTCTCAGATGGCAGCTGGGTGGGGCAGGAAAGTCCAGGATGGCTCTTTCACAAGTGCAGGGTCTTAGTGCTCCCTGTTGGCTGCCGTGCCTCTCATCTCCACCTGGCTTCTTCTTCATGTGGTGTCTCATCTTCCAGGGCCTTTCTCTGTGGCCTTCAAGGGGACTTCTATTTAAATTTCTGGAACTGTTTGCTGGGTAGCTTCCTCCTTTTCAGTACACCTACATTCCAGCTGCTCATTCTCCCAGAACTCGGATCTTTATCTCCTTAACTCTTTGAGACTGTTTTGCTATGTTTCGGTTTCCCTTTTTGCACTGCAGTCTAGAAAGTGTTGTCAGGCAGAGCGCTGTGGCCATTGTAGAGTCCATCATGTTTGTTTCTTTTCTATCAAGAATCATAATCCTGTTCTGCCTACTGTCCAATGTCTAAGAACAGTATCTTCCTCGCCCACTCAAAAATTTTTTTTTTTTCCTAATTGTTTACAGTGGAAGAGTAAGTTCATTCCACTTATTCCATCTAGGCCGGAAGTGGAAGTCCTATACCTTTTTATATGCCCATAGTGCCCACTTTTCTCATTTATTACTATTTGTTTTTTCAGTTTTTATTGCTGTGCTTTGTTTCCTACTTGTTTCTAACAACTAAAGAGCCTATTTTATTTTCTCGTTTCTCTTTCCCTTATAGTTCCCATTTTGGGGAATGCATTAATTTTACTTTTTCAGAACATTTTAACATTTATATATTATTCTTCCCTCTTCCCCACCTTTGTTTTAGTCTTAGATTTGCAATTGAATATATATCAATCCTTTTGCCAAAGGTTCTCCAATATCTCCTGGTTGGATAAAGCTCCTCCTGTGGTAGGTTCCCCAAGAAGGCCCCGTGTATAGTATTCCTTTGCTTCCTATGTATTTATTTATTTATTTTATTATTATTTTAAAAATAAATTTATTTATTTATTTTTGGCTGCATTGGGTCTTCGTCACTGCGCATGGGCTTTCTCTAGTTGCAGCGAGTGGGGGCTACTCTTTGTTGTGGTGCGCGGGCTTCTCATTGTGGTGGTTTCTCTTTGTTTCGGGGCACGGGCTCTAGGCGTGAGGGCTTCAGTAGTTGTGGCACATGGGCTCAGTAGTTGTGGCTCGCGGGCTCTAGAACACAAGCTCAGTAGTTGTGGCGCACGGGCTTAGTTGCTCCGTGGCACGTGGGATCTTCCTGGACCATGGCTTGAACCCATGTCCCCTGCATTGGCAGGCGGATTCTTAAACACTGCGCCACCAGGGAAGTCCGGTTCCTATGTATTTAAAGCTATTTTTCTATACCCTGGATACTTGAAAGACAGCTTGGCTGGATATGAAATCTTGAGTTTCTTAAAATGGTGTTCCATTGTTGCCTGGCTTTCTATATTGCTGTTTAGAAGTCTGATGCCAGTCATTATCTTCCTCTTATTTACTTGATCTTTATCCTTGAGGGCTTTAGGATTTTTTTTCCCTTTATCTTTAAAAATCTAATAGTTTTACTAGGATAAGTCTCAGTGTTGCTCATTCCAGGTCACTTTTCCATGTACCTGGTGGGCCTTTTTAATATGTGTATTCAGATCTTTTATTTTCAAAAAGTTTTCTAGGGTTATAATTTTAAATATTAGTTCTTATTCATTGTTTTATTTTTATTTCTTCAGGTACTCTTTATGTACATTGGATCTTTTTCTATCTTTCTTCCAACCATTTTCTCTCTTTCCTTTTTTAGTTCTTTATTAATCTCATTTCCGTTCTCTTGATTTTTTTCTTCTTTTCCTTCTATGCCCCTTATTAAAATTTTGTTTGAATATGTTCTCCTTTGGGAACATTATAATTTAGCCTTCAATTTCTGATATGATTTTGATTTTTCTTTTATTTCTTTCCCAAGTTTAATCCTCTCTTCCTTCATTTCTTCATGTTTGTTGTCCATTTATATTCTTGGTTTTTGAATTTCAGATTCAAGATGTTTATTTCCTATCCCCAAATGCTTGCGTATTGTGTTATCATTTTCTTCTGTTTGCTAGTTGTTTTTTTGGGGAAAATTTTATTTATTATAATGTTTTGGTTCTTATTTTCTTTTTTAGTCTTATTGTAGCTTTGTACAGATGGAGATTACTTACCTATATGCATTTTGTAGGTAAAGTTAGTAGTTTGGGACAGTTTACAAGATTCTTTCTTAAAGAAATTCAAGATTGTCATCTTCTGTCAGTATAGCAAAGTGCCTTTTCTTTAATGGATGGCTTTTTGGAGTAGGGCATAGTGGGGAAGTGTTTTATTAAATTTTTTTTTGTTCTCTTTATCCTGCAGGATCATAAATTTCCCCTCTTGCTTCTTTTTCTTCACCATTCAGTCTTCGAAGGGGACATCTTTGTTTTATCCTCTTCTTCCTCAGAAGTATTGCCTTTCTAGGACTGCCATTTGGAGGCCTGTGCACTTTTAATTCTTTTCTCGGTAGTCAGTATTCTAATCTTCCAGGATTCTTCTCAGTATTTTTGTCCTCGAGGTAGACTGTCTGTGTCTTGAAGTGATTTTTCTTTGTTTCCTTTTTTCTCTTCCATGAGCTTCTGCTATACTCCCCCTCCCCACCCCTACCACTCTCTCTAGTAGTTTTGAGAGGGTGCTCAGAGACAGTGCTGCTGGATATAGGTGTTTATTTTTCTACTTATAGGAATTTGAAGTTTGTGGTTTTTCTCTTCTAGTAACACTGTAGGCCTGGGATCTGTGTAGTTTTACTTGTTTTTCTTGTTGATCTGTTTGCTTTTTTAGGGGATGTGAGGATTTGGGAAGAACTAATTCCTGACCCTTTTTATTTAGCATTTAGTTTAACTTAATGGCACACTTAAAAAAATTTACTTATTTATTTGGCTGCATTGGGTCTTAGTTGTGGCATGCTGGGTCTTCATTGCGGCATGTGGAATCTTTCACCGCGGCATGTGGGCTCTCTAGTTGTGGCGCGTGGGCTCAATAGTTGTGGCGCGCAGGCTCTCTAGTTGTGGTGCGCAGGCTCCAGAGTGTGTGGGTTCAGTAGTTGTGGCGTGTGGGCTTTCTATTTGTGGTGCGTGGGCTCTAGAGGGCATGCGCTCAGTGGTTGTGGCGCAAGGGCCTAGTTGCCCCTTGGCATGTGGGGTATTAGTTCCCTGATCAGGGATCAAACCCATGTCCCCTGCACTGGAAGGTGGATTCTTAACCACTGGACGACTAGGGAAGTCCCTACTGGTACACTTTAAATAAATAAAACTAAGAACTAATTTACTCATATATGGAAGATCTTCCCACTTATATTTAATACTCAAGTAAGACAATATAGAGCTATTTTTCTTAGTTTGTATGTGTGAATTTTAGTGATTTTTACATCTAGGCAGAAATGAAACAGAACAAAACATGAAGCTTTTTGCTTTTCTTCTGAAATATGAAAGTCCTTTAAGATATTCAGAAAATAAACCTTGATAGTGTTCTTTATTGTTTGGAGGATGGTTATTTTGCATTATGATTGAATTTAGTCAAACATCCAATCAGTTGACTTTAGTCATTTCTCATGATAGATCTTTTATGTCTTTGCTAATTCTGCCTTCTGTTGGAAGCAATGCTGTCATTGAAATAATATGAAAATTTTCATATTCCTTTAATATGATTTCTTTAGAAGAGTTGTTCCTTTTCATTTATAGGAATGATATCTGTGGAGTAAGAACACTGGCACTAATCTTAAAAACTTGATTGTCTTATACTGTTGCTGAAATCTTTTAAAATAATGATAATAGTTCACATTTATTGAGGTATTAATATTTATCAAGAATAATGCTCTGTAAGAGTTTGATTAGCCTCTCAGTTTTTTAAATGAGAAGATTGAGGCTTAGGGTGATAAAGAAAATTGCCCACTAATGGCAGAGCTGGATTTGAACCTAGGTCTGTCTGGTGCCAAAGCCCATGATCTATTATGTGTTTGACACCTTCCCCTTTGGGCCCTGAAATTCGTCATTTTTTTTCCATTTGTATGCAACATGATGATGTATATTTGCCTAGTGTTTTATTTTTTTTAAAGTGCTTTCTAAAATTTATCATTTAATCCTCTACCATCTTATACAGAATCTTAAGTCACATCTATTTGATAATTGTTGATTTGATTTAATTATTTTTAGAAGCCATATAAAGGGAAAAAATACTGTCATTAAAAAAGTGAATAATTTAGAAAACTATCATATAGAGTGATGGGAAAGAGAAACAGCTTATTAAAATTGTACAAAGCATATTAAAAAGTAAACATTTTCCTGTGAATTATAGATGTTATTTTCTGTAAATAAAATTTGTTAAAAAAGAATAATCAATAAATAAAAACAACAAAAACTCATTAAGAAAGTCAGGTATGCTGTCATGGTGAGTCTCTACACAACGTTTTAATAGTCTTGGAAAGCTTGACCTAGCAATTGATAAGAAAAAGAAGTCTAGAGGCAGCCCCAAAGTTAATACACAGATACATTAAATACTTACTGTTAGCTCTTTTGTGAATTTCTTCCCTTCAGTACTGAAAAGTACTCTCTCGTTTGACCAATGCACAATTTAAATGCTGGGAAGTATGGTGACTTTTTTCCTATTGTTATCTATATCTTTCTGCTAATTCTGCGTTATCTATATCTTTCTGCTAATTCTGCCTTATCTAAGTACAGAAGTGATGTGAAGATCTGGAGTAAGCAGGAATATAATCTTAATGGCAAGTTATTAGTCTGTTTTTTTGCAGGATGAGCTGATCTCAGGATTTAGTGTACCCAGTAGAATGAAAGTTTGTGAGAAGTGTGTGATGTTTATATGTCTAGTATTGGGTTACAGGCTTCAATTTAAAACACCCCATTAAGAAAGTTGGCATAAATTTTGCTTGGTTAGAAGAGGCTTTAAACATTTACACCTTATCTTCATTGTGTTTTTTTAAAATGTTTATTTCTTTTCTTTTCTTTTTTAAAAAATTAATTAATTAATTAATTTTTGGCTGCCTTGGGTCTTCGTTGCTGTGCGCGGGCTTTCCTCTAGTTGTGGCGAGCGGGGGCTACTCTTTGTTGTGGTGCACGGGCTTCTCATTGTGGTGGCTTCCCTTTGTTGCGGAGCGCGGGCTCTAGGGCATGCGGGCTTCAGTAGTTGAGGTGCTTGGGCTTCAGTAGTTGTGGCTCGCGGGCTCTAGAGTGCAGGCTCAGTAGTTGTGGAGCATGGGTTTAGTTGCTCTGTGGCATGTGGGATCTTCCCAGACCAGGGATCAAACCCGTGTCCCCTGCATTGGCAGGTGGATTCTTAACCAGTGCGCCACTAGGGAAGCCCTTCATTGTGTTTTAATGAGAGTAGATTGATGGATTCCTTTTTGTGAATTTCTCCTTAGGCAGTGGTAACCAGTGTTGTTCCTAGACGTAGTTCTTGGTTCCCCTTCCTATTATTTGACAGTCCTCACCCCTTCTGATTTCAGTGGCAGGTGTTACAAAAAGCATTTGACTTACACTTAATCTTTTTTTGTTAGAAATAGTTATTTCTTAATCAAAGCTACTGTTAGGTATATTATAATGCATTTCTTATGCAGTAACCAGCCATATTTCCTGATTTTATTTTAATGTATTCTAAGAAGGCACTGGGTGCTGGTTTCTTTTATAATTCTTTCTCCACAGGCTGCTTTGTACCGCCTCAGTGGAGACTGGAATCCCTTACACATTGATCCTGACTTTGCTAACTTAGCAGGTGAGTTGCTAATAATGTGAGCCAATGAAAATATTAGCTCAGTTATCTAAATAATACTTAAAGATGTTGCTACTTATGACTGGAAGTTTGAGTAACATTTAAATATAGCCCTTTTCTAATATGTTTATGCAAAGGACATGGAAAGGTGAGAAGTAGTGTTCAGAAAATGGTGTACGTGAAATTCAGATTATGGTGGAAGGTAGCTCCTGCTAGTGCAAGGTCTAGGATAGGACCATGGGGATGGGTATCTTAGTTATCATGAAGGTCAAGGCCGTTGGAAGGGAGAGCAAAGAACTGAAAGGTTGAAGAAGGATCATCTACATACATGGATATTGAAATCACTGTGGATGACTTCATGGTTACAACCAAAGCTAAACAAAATAATTATTTGTGTCCCCAGATCTCTGACATTCCTTTCTTTTTTTTTCTTTTTTTGTTTATTTTATAATTTTTTCCCCAGGAAGTATTATTTATAAAATATTTTCCATGTTTCTTAACACATTATTGACCGGAGACGTATTAATGCCATAGGCGTTAGTTTCTGCAAAAATCTCCCCGGTCAATAATGTGTTAAAATAGATGGTATGATTCAGGCTAATGCAGTTTAAAAATGTATTTTTGAAGTCCTGAATGAACTGTTCTTGGTTTTTAAACATGAAACGTGCCTTTATCTAACTAAATTCTCTCTCTCATTTTTAGGTTTTGACAAGCCCATATTACATGGATTATGTACATTTGGATTTTCTGCCAGGCATGTTTTACAGCAGTTTGCAGATAATGACGTGTCGAGATTCAAAGCAATTAAGGTGTCTGTAAATTATTAATAATTTAACTACTTGTTCCTTTTTAGTTTTAGAGGAGTCTTAGTGACTTCATTTAAAAATAGGTACTATACTGAAGTTATTATTTTTATTATTTCATTGACTTGGCAATCAGCAAGTTTTCTTTTTGTAGCTATAAATGCCTCTATTACACATGCATCGTGAAGGATATTATATACAGTTATACTTTTAACAGATTAATTTGATTGTTTTATAAATTAGTTAGGAACATACATATATCAGCATATATGCCTTAACAAAAACTCAAGATTTACCTTTAAAAATTTATTTATTCATTTTTTACTGTTTTATAACTTGCCTTAATTTAATTGAAAATGTTAAGTGACTGCATTTGAACTCTAATAAACATGCACCTATATCAGTATGTTGGCTGCATATTGATTTTAGTTTTGCACTTTTTTTGTGTGTGTGGTCACTTTAAATTTATTTATTTTTGGCTGCATTGGGTCTTCCTTGCTGTGTGTGGGCTTTCTCTAGTTGCGGCGAGCGGGGGCTACTCTTCATTGCAGTGCGTGAGCTTCTCATTGCGGTGGCTTCTTTTGCTGCGGAGCACAGGCTCTAGGTGTGCGGGCTTCAGCAGTAATAGCACGTGGGCTCAGTAGTTGTGGCTCACGGGCTCTAGAGCACAGGCTCAGTAGTTGTGGTGCACGGGCTTAGTTGCTCCACGGCATGTGGGATCTTCCCGGACCAGGGCTCGAACCCGTGTCCCCTGCGTTGGCAGGCGGATTCTTAACCACTGCACCACCAGGGAAGCCCTAGTTTTGCACTTTTTTTTTTTTTTTTTTTTTGTGGTACGCGGGCCTCTCACTGCTGTGGCCTCTCCCGTTGTGGAGCACAGGCTCCGGGCGCGCAGGCCCAACAGCCATGGCTCACGGGCCCAGCCGCTCCGCGGCATGTGGGATCCTCCCGGACCAGGGCACGAACCCGTATCCCCTGCATCGGCAGGCGGACTCTCAACCACTGCACCACCAGGGAAGCCCGAGTTTTGCACTTTTAAGTTGGCTTCAAGTTTTCATCCATTATAAATTACAAAGAAAACTGACTCTGCACAGTTTTGCATAAATCGAAAGACATATACTTAAAAAAAAAACGAAACAAAACTTTAAGGCAGTGTCAAATAGCTCCAAAAGCTTTTATCAGTTTGTGCTCCATGCAGCAGTGGAAATTTATTTTCTGATATCTTGCCTTTGATAACACTGATTATTCTCATTATTATAACTATTTTATAGTATTATTATAATTATTTAAGAAATCAGCCAATAATATGTACACAGAGCAAATAAAATAGTATAGAAAATTAGGAAATAAAAAGTGTAATTATTCTGTCCTATACAACCACCCCAGGACTTATTCCTCAGACTTAATTAGTGCCACTTTTAACTGCTTCTGTTAAGTTGTTCTGGTGGTTACCTATATAACTCTACTTAATATGATTATTGTTTTGTGTTTTGATTTGTCAAGATTAAACTATTTATTGATTCTATACTTTGAAAGACAAAGAATTAACTTTTACTAACTATATCCTTTCTCTACTAATTGTATCATGTTACTATTTTTATGAATTTAAGTATAGTCCAGTCTCTGTTTCTTCCTTTTATGCTCTCCAACCTCCCCCCCAAATTCCACCCCCCCTGCAAAGTGGAAAAGTTTCATATTAAAACATTTTTAACCCTAAAACACATTTTATTTAAAGGTTCGTTTTGCAAAACCAGTATATCCAGGACAAACTCTACAAACTGAGATGTGGAAGGAAGGAAATAGAATCCATTTCCAAACCAAGGTATGAATAATGTAGTTAGAGGTACACTCTTTTGTTACCCTCTTCACTGTATCCTATAATTATGTTCCGTCCTAGCATTCTTTTGGTTATTACTATGGATATGATATAAAACTTAGAAAGTTTTAAAAAAAAATCAGCGGTAACTTTTAATTGAAAATAAGATGCCTCTGTACCTTGTTTTTTATGTTGTTTTTTTTTATTTTCTTTACCCCCATCATGTCATGAATTCATAGGGAATGGGCTCCAGCAGTTCAGGCTCTTTTCCATTGGTTCTCACGAAGTGTGCTTCCTTGGGTGGAGCAGGCTGGCGCTTCAGCTGAACCCAAGTACCTTTCTCTTTGGCTTCCTTCTTTTTCTGATCATTTCCCTTCACTCGTTTCAGGAAGCTATCTTGGCTCTTACAGTGCTTAACATCCTCGATACGCACATTAATTCTCTTGGCAAGAATCTTGCCCTTAACTTGTTTGTTTACAATGATGCCAACAGCATGCTGGGTAACATTGTAGACTCTCCCAGTTTTGCCATGGTAACATTTGTGGGGCATTCCTTTTTGAACAGTGCCCGTTCCCTTGATATCTTCTATATCACCTTTCTTGTAGATTCGCATGTATGTGGCCAAAGGAGCAGCTCCATGTTTTCTAAAAGGCCTAGAGAACATGTAGCAGGTGCCCCTCCTCTTTCCCTTTGTGTTGGTCATTTTGGTGAATTACTGGAACATGGCGGTTCTTGCCAAAAAGAAGCCATTTTCTGTTTTTTATTCTCAGCTAAATTGGTGCCTGTCTACATAGCATTTCTGAAAACCCAACCAACCATATCTTTTTGGCTCAACCCATCATTCAAGTTGTTGTCAGAATATAATCTTCAGAAAATTAAAGGCATGACTCTCAGATATAAAATGAAAATGTGATGAAAATTTATTTAATTCCTTAACGAGGGAGCTAGCAAGATGATAAAACTGGTTCAAAGGAGAACTGCAGCAACAGAGTTTATGTGGTCCAACAGGGAAAGCATTCTAAAATAATTTTGCTGAGTTAGAGACAAAACTAGTTAATTGTCCTATAAAACAGTAAAACCATATCTGTTATGGTTATATTTCCTACTGGAAAGAAATCGTGTGCATCTTGATCACACAAAAAACCACAAATTAACATCTTATGTCACAGAATCTGGGCTTAATTAATAGTAAGTAACAAGACAGAGTATATCTCCCTATAGAGTTACGTAATTTTGGGGTGAGGCTGTTAGCAGTGCTCCAGTAAAATACTAAAAGGACATGCAATCAGCCTTTTATAAGTTTTTTACAGATTATTTTTGTCAATACAATTGACCAGGGTGATACTTTTTGGCCTGATCATTTGTACTACATTGATGGTTTGTGTCGAGCAATTTAAATACCACCACCAACAATAATAACAGCTTAAAGTTGTCGAGTACCTATAAGCAGGCTATCCCATTATTTCTACTATGCATAACAACTCTACATTTAGTTTAGGAAAATCTATGTTCAGGTCTCCTAAATAACTTGCTCATGGCCACATAGAAAGTGGTGTAGCTGGGATAGACACCCAGGTCTGCCTGGCTCAAGGCTTAGTTCCTAGGCCCTAACTTTTTTTTTTTTTTTTTTACTGTATCATGATTTCTTTCATAAATATAAATACTTTGCAGAACTTTTCTTTGTATGGCTGCCTTCTCCTTATTACTTCCTGCTGCTTGCAGTATCATTTTCCTGCTTCATGGATGTACACTGTTTATTTCACGTTTCAAATTTCTTTTGTCTTTTCGGCTTCAGTGGAAGCTCTACCTTGTCCTTAGAGGTAGCCCCTTACTACTCCCCTTTCCCTCATCCATATAAAAACACATACTGGCTTTCTCTGAAATCCTCCTACAATTAATGTTGGTGCCACATATTCTGGAACCCTCTTATTTTCTAATTATTTCATCTACGTTTATTTTATTTATTTATTTATTTTTAACATCTTTATTGGAGTATAATTGCTTTACAATAGTGTGTTAGTTTTGCTTTATAATAAAGTGAATCAGCTATACATAAACATATATACCCATATCCCCTCCCTCTTGCATCTCCCTCCCACCCTCCCTATCCCACCCCTCTAGGTGGACACAAAGCACCGAGCTGATCTCCCTGTGCTATGTGGCTGCTTCCCACTAGCTATCTATTTTACATTTGGTAGTGTATATATGTATATGTCATTCTCTCACTTCGTCCCAGCTTACTCTTCCCCCTCCCCGTGTCCTCAAGTCCATTCTCTACATCTGCATCTTTATTTCTGTCCTGCCCTTGGTTCTTCAGAAGCTTTTTTTTTTAGATTCCATATAATCCCTGTCCTGCCCCTAGGTTCTTCAGAACCATTTTTTTTTTATTCCATATATATGTGTCAGCATACAGTATTTGTTTTTCTCTGACATACTTCACTCTGTATGACAGTCTCTAGGTCCATCCACCTCACTACAAATAACTCAATTTCATTTCTTTTTATGGCTGAGTAATATTCCATTGTATATATGTGGCACATCTTTTTTATCCATTCATCTGTCGATGGACACTTAGGTTGCTTCCATGTCCTGGTTATTGTAAATAGTGCTGCAGTGAACATTGTGGTACATGACTCTTTTCGAATTATGGTTTTCTCAGGGTATATGCCCAGTAGTGGGATTGCTGGGTCGTATGGTAGTTCTATTTTTAGTTTGTTGAGGAACCTCCATACTGTTCTCCATAGTGGCTGTATCAATTTACATTCCCACCAACAGTGCAAGAGGGTTCCATTTTCTCAACACCCTCTCCAGCATTTATTGTTTTTAGATTTTTTATGATAGCCATTCTGACCAGTGTGAGGGGATACCTCATTGCAGTTTTGATTTGCATTTCTCTAATAATTAGTGATGTTGAGCATCCTTTCATGTGTTTGTTGGAAATCTGTATATCTTCTTTGGAGAAATGTCTCTTTAGGTCTTCTGCCCGTTTTTGGATTGGGTTTGTTTTTTTGGTATTGAGCTGCATGAACTGCCTTTGTATTTTGGAGATTAATCCTTTGTCAGTTGCTTCATTTGCAAATATTTTCTCCCATTCTGAGGGTTGTCTTTTCATCTTGTTTATGGTTTCCTTTGCTGTGCAAAAGCTTTTAAGTTTCACTAGGTCCCATTTGTTTATTTTTGTTTTTATTTCCATTACTCTAGGAGGTGGGTCAAAAAGGATCTTGCTGTGATTTATGTCATAGAGTGTTCTGCCTATGTTTTCCTCTAAGAGTTTGATAGTGTCTGGCCTTACATTTAGGTCTTTAACCCATTTTGAGTTTATTCTTGTGTGTGGTGTTAGGGAGTGTTCTAATTTCATACTTTTACATGTAGCTGTCCAGTTTTCCCAGCACCACTTATTGAAGAGGCTGTCTTTTCTCCACTGTATATCCTTTCCTTTGTGTTTCCATATAAATTGTGAAATTTTTTGTTCTAGTTATGTGAAAAATGCTGTTGGCAGTTTGATAGGGATTGCATTGAATCTGTAGATTGCTTTGGGTAGTATTGTCATGTTCACAATATTGCTTCTTCCAATCCAAGAACATGTTATATCTCTCCATCTGTTTGTATTATCTTTAATTTCTTTCATCAGTGTCCTATAGTTTTCTGCATACAGGTCTTGTGTCTCCTTAGGTAGGTTTATTCCTAGGTATTTTATTCTTTTTGTTGCAGTGGTAGATGGGAATGTGTCCTCAATTTCTCTTTCAGATTTTTCATCATTAGTGTATAGAAATGCAACAGATTTCTGTGTGTTAATTTTATCTCCTGCTACTTTATGAAATCCATTGATTAGCTCTGGTAGTTTTCTGGTAGCATCTTTGGGATTCTCTATGTAGAGTATCATGTCATCTGCAAACAGTGACAGATTTACTTCTTCTTTTCCAATTTGGATTCCTTTTATTTCTTTTTCTTCTCTGATTGCTGTGGCTAAAACTTCCAAATCTGTTGGAAGATTTTTAGTCACAGTTTCAGTTTCAGTGCTTGTGAATGGTCTGTTTATATTTTCTATTCCTTCCTGGTTCAGTCTCAGGAGGTTGTGCTTTTCTAAGAATCTGTCCATTTTTTCCATCTTCCAGGTTGTCCATTTTATTGGCATATAGTTGCTTGTAGTAATCTCTCATGATCCTTTGTATTTCTGCAGTGTCAGTTGTTACTTCTCCTTCTTCATTTCTAATTCTGTTGATGTGCATCTTCTCCCTTTTTTTCTTGATGAGTCTGGCTAGTGGTTTATCAATTTTGTTTCTCTTCTCAAAGAAGCAGCTTTTAGTTTTATTGATCTTTGCTATTGTTTCCTTCATTTCTTTTTCATTTATTTCTCATCTGATCTTTATGATGTCTTTCCTTCTGCTAAGTTTGGGGTTTTTTTGTTCTTCTTTTTCTAAGTGCTTTAGGTGTAATGTTAGGCTGTTTATTTGAGATTTTTCTTGTTTCTTGAGGTAGGATTGTTTGAAAGATCTTTTTTTCTGAAGTATAATGGGAAGTAGTCAAGGGAGAATGATCTTCCTGATTGTTAAAAGTCAGTTTTAATTAATGCTGCCGTAAGTTTTAGACATTGTCCTAAACATTTGTAGCAATACCATACTTTTATGGAAGAATACAACTGGAATAATTTTAGCTGATGTATTAAGAATTAGAATTAGAGTTCCTTTAATATTTTATAAAAAGGTTATTTAAGTATTACTTTATACTGTGTACACTTCCTTTTTGAAATAAGAGCTCGAATTATTTCTTTAAAAAGACTGTGGTCTGTTCCTACCCAATTTTATTCTATGTTAAGCGAACAAATACACTTTACGTACCCCTACCTCATGTGGATTTTGTGCCTTGCCTTTTACTATTTATAAGAATTAAGCAGTTCTCACCCAGGCTCCCCATTAGACATACTTATATTGGAAGAAAAAAATCCCCCAAATACCAATGCTCAGGGTCCATGCCAGACCATTTAAATTGGAATATTTGGAGATGGGACCTGGTCATAAATATTTTTTAAAAGGGCTCCAGTTGATTCTACAGTTAGGGTTAATTAACACTTGTATTAAAATCAGTAAGCCTTCATGTTTATTTCTCTTGATATTTAATTTATGAACTGTTTATTTAATTTGGATTATTTTCTTTTTCATATGAAGAAAAATATAAATTTCTTTTAAAAGACTTTATACTGTTTCACAATGAAATTGTATTTTCATTGGAATCATCGGAGTGAACTGGTTGTTTTTTTTTCCTCTTGTACCTTTATAAGATCCAAGGAACTGGAGACATCGTCATTTCAAATGCATATGTGGATCTTGTGCCAACAGCTGATGTTTTAGCTAAGACACCATCTGAGGTGGGTTATAACCACTGACATCCAAGTTATACCCTGACTTATGAATTTCAATTAAGATCACTTTAAGAATATTCAGTCTACTTTAGAAAATTAAGAGCTATGAAAGAGTCTTAATTCTTGAACTGGAGAACATTAATTTAAAACTGTTTGGAGAAAAAGGAATATTTTGACAACTTATGAATTTTTTAAAAAACTTTTTTGTGGGGATACTAGGGTATCTTTCAAGAGAATATAAGTAATTTTCTAGTTTTAGAGTAACTAAATCAGTTGTTTAATGAGAAATCTTAAACAGTATTTGGGAGAAAAACATATTAAAAATTTAAATATCCTGTACCTTTTTCTTGATTTAAAGATTTGTGTAATGCTTTGAATGCAGATATAAAAACAGTAGCATGTATTATTTATTAAAACATTTGTGTTATTCTATATTAACATGCTGAGACTTTTAATAAAAATATTTATATTTTCTTCTCCAAAATATTAACTTTATAATGTCGAGATTTTCAAACCCATGATCTTTGTCTTTCATTTGCCATATTATCATATAACTGAATGAAAATTAAAATCTCTTTAAAGAGAATCTAAGATAAAAAACTTAAGAAATTTTAGAGCTAGACAGAAATTCAGGCTTCATGTAATTTAGTCCTATTTTACAAACAAAGAAGTGAGTCCACAGTAGTTGATTGATTTGCCCTGTTTCTTCCTGCTGAAGTTAGTTAGGATATAAGTTATCCAGTTAGTTCCTAGTCTACTCGTAAAATATTTTTCTGAATTTTGATAAAAGTAAAATTCTTTTATTAAGAGGAGTGAGGTTCTGTATGACATAAATTAATATAAGGAAAGGTGTGAAAGAAACCTAGTGAGAAAAAACAAGTTTCCCTTATTTATGTGCAGGTTTTTTAAAAAAAAATCACGTTGTTGCACTTTTATTTTGTAATAGTTTTATCCCCTTGAGTCATTTTTACAGAACTTCTAAAATTAAATTAACTTTTCTCTTTTTGCTAGGGTAGGGAGCTTCAGAGTACCCTTGTGTTTGACGAAATAGGTCGCCGCCTTCAGCATATTGGGGGAGAGGTGGTGAAGAAAGTAAATGCTGTGTTTGAGTGGCATATCACTAAAGGTGAAAATACTGCAGCTAAGTGGAGTAAGTCATGTCCCTGGCTCTATAATATTCTAAGATAACTCTTAGTCAATAGAGATAAAGTATCCTTGTTATAACTAAAGCCCATCTCTTTGAAGGTAGGTAAATCTTAACCTTCTTCGGTAAGTTGTTTTTTTATGGGAGATTACGGGTTTCATGGCATCCAAAGCCATGCATGTTTTTTAGAGATGAAGGAAATCAATTAAAATGAAAATATCTGTTTTAAAGATTTCAGTGTAACACCTGAAATTAGTACTTTAAACAGTCACCTTAGCCGTATGCTTCTTTAACTAATCTTCAAATTCCTCTTAAATGTGAAGAAAGTACATCAGGTTAAGTGAAATATTTTAAAGTTTTGAGTAATTCTCATTATATTTTAACAGCTTTAAAAATATTTTCTTCATTCCCCCCAAATTAACATTTTGGATTATCACCTTAACTATCAGTATATAATCATAATTATTTTCTTCGTCTATACAGATGGCAATCAAAGGTACTAATTTTATCTAATCTAGGGAAGTTATCTACTAGAGTGCCATGTTAGCAACCTGGCAAGGCATCCAATATAAGCCAAGTTGCTGCAGAGAGAAAGCAGTCACATTTCCATTCACTTCTGTGGAGCTCCAAAAGGACTCTGGTACCATTTTAAGAAGAAAGAGAAGATAAAAAGGGAAAGGGGTAAAAAAAATTCTACCATGTCTTTTGTATCTGTTGTGTAACTACATTCTTAATCATGGCACAAACTTTTCTGTGCTGTGGTCTCTTAAAAGATTGCAGTGTCCAATTTTAATTTAATTCTTAAAGTGAAATTGGGGAAGGTAAGATGAAATTACTAAAGATAAGTAAAAAAGTTTTCTAGATCAGAGAATTTTCTTCTTTTTCTATCTGCATAATAAAAGCACTAGCACTTTTGTGAGCTCACTTTGCTAATCAGCCAGATCTGTTAGCAAGTTTTTAAGTATCCAGTGTCTATATGTCATGACAGAAAAATATGTGGCTTTATCAGATTTCATTGTGCTGTTTCTATATAGTTTAAAGGACAGGGAAGTGAGTATATATATCCATTCTCTTTCTTCAGCATAAGTCAATTATAGATTGAGAGGCCACTGCTTCTAACAATGAGAGTGTCTTAGTTCAGTTTGCTATAACAGGTATACTATAGACTGAGTAGGTTCAACAACAGAAGTTTATTTTCTCATAGTGTGGAGGCTGGAAGGTCCAGTGTGATGGTGTCAGCATGTTTGGGCTCTAGTGAGAACCCTCTTTCTGGTTTGCAGATGGCTGCCTCCTTACTGTTTCCCCACAAGGCAGAGAGAAAGATCATCTCTCTCATGTCTCTTCTTCTAAGGACACTAACACCATTATGGAGGCTCTACTCTCATGATCTCACCTAAACCTAATTACCTCCCAAAGGCCCCATTTCCAAATATCATCATTATTTGGAGATTAGGGCTTCAACATATGGATTTTGGAGGGACACAAACATTTATTCCATAGCTGACCGCTATTCATATTTTGAATCCTGAAACATGCTATTAATGAACGCTGACCATCATTTCTTTACTTTTAAATTATAAAGTGTTCTAGCCTTACTTTGATTGGTAGAGTATTCTTTCTTTATAGAGTATTCTAACCTTAGGTTTATGTTATAGAGTATTCTGATCTCTAGAGTTGTTGGAGAAAAATGGTGTATCAGTGAATGTTCACTGAAACTTCTTGATTTCTCATGTTTTTTGTCTCGAGGTCCCAAGGGACAGAATCCTTTCATTTGTAGTCAAGCAGCTGTGGTCCCTTGAATCTGTCTACTAATGTGGTACAGGGAGCATCCAGAATAGTTTTTAGCTCAAGGATTTTCCCCATCCTTCACAACTGTGAAGTACAATGGGATCCTGTGTAGTTAAGGTTGGCCAAGAGCCCCTGGAATGCAGAGGGACTCCTGGAAGTGACCTGTGATTGGCTTACACTCCAGGACCATGTTAACTTTCAGGCCCATCTCAAACCTGGTTGTAATCCTTCTCTGGGGGCTGTAGGCTAGTGTATGAGATGTAGAATACTATGGTGGTACCTGAAAGCAAGGATTGTAGGCTGTGCTTCTGCAAGTCCCACAAATGATGGTATGAACCATCTTCACTTATTATTTGTATACCACACATCATGCAGATAATCTGTTTATACAGACTTTTTTTTAAAGGAAAAATTCTTTAGGTTTGGGATTTTACTTGCACAGTAGAAACTACTGTTTTGTAGATTTTCATTATTTTTATTCTGAGATTACTATTTTAGAGTGCCTAAATACCTTGTAAATCATACCGTTTTATTTCTCATTACAATTAACGATCACTGTAAATGCTCACTGAGACCAAAAAAATTAAAATGTATCTCTAAATCAACTAAAACTTTTTGAGACCATCTTCTATTACATATTCCTAGGAAACATTTTGAAGTTTTGTTCAATTGATTTTGGTTTAATGTAAGTTTCTTTTTAACATAACAATTGCTATTCCTTTTAGGGAGTATATTTTAATTATATAAAATTTGGTATATAAAAGTATAGAGCAGAAAATAATGATATATAATCCCACTACCTACAGTTAACATTTTGATGTTTGTCCTTAGGAGGTTAATTCAGAAGGGGATAAAGGAAGCCAAAACATGTAATATGTATTTAGTTACCCAAAGTTCAAAGTGTCTGTTTTTTTTCTAAAAAACTTCATAGATTAACAGTGATATGTGTGTATCATCACTTTCTTTCTACTTTCTGTCCTTCCTTATTTCTATCTATTCATGATGGAATTCAACCTTTTCCCCTATAGATGAAACTATATTAGAAGTTGAGTTATAAATATAAAACACAGGATTTTTGAAGATACTGGTGAAGGAAAGGAATGCGATCTATAAGAGAGAAAACGTGCTGGAATTATGTGTCTCACAGTTGGCAGAAAAGAACTCTATAGAGATTTGTAAAGTATACAAGTGATTCACTCTGGCAAATAGCGTAATTTCCTTCAATATAGTATCAATAACCAACTAAGATTTTCTCCTTATCTTAGTATCACTTTCCTTGTAGAAAGTATTAGAAAATGTGCTTACATTTAATAATTACCTTTAATTAACCTAGGCAAAAGGTTTTTTCTTGTATTTTCACTGGAAAAATGGGAATATTAGAAACCTGTTAATAACTACTTGTAATTGATGCTTGTGGCTTTTGTTTGTTTTATCGTCTCTTCTTCAGGTCCAAATTTATCAAAGCTAACACACAAATTGGATCTTGAAGCTTTCTCTGAAAGGGTTCATCATTATCTTTGGTTATCTGCCTGTCTTTTATTTGATCTGATTCTCAGCTGTGTAACTTTTTTCAATTCTGGTTGTTTTCTCACCATCTTTGTGTCACTGAGCTAAATCAGGGTAGCTGGCAGCAGTAGAAAGTATCTAGGTGTTTCGGCTTATGATATTTTAGAAGATGATTCCATGTTGGTATCTCTCTTTTGCATCTTGGTGCTTAATGACATAAAATAGATGATTGAATGCTCTGACTTAGGGAATACCTAATTTTTTTTTTTTTTTACAAACAGTTTTAAAAATGTTTTGCTAAACAGTTAATCACCAAATTCTTGGTATTTTAAATGGCTGTTAGTTGTCCCAGTCATGTTTGTATTATGGCAGATCCAAACCTGTTTACAGAGAACAGGCTTAGCTCCTTAGTTCACCTGTGGAACTGGAGTTACACAAGTGACAGGCCTTGAGCAAGTCTGGGAACCAAGGGGTTTGGGCTCAGTGGCCTGGAAGATGCATGTCAAACCCAAAGATCCTGGGCCGTGCCCATCTTCCCTGCTCCTTCCCCTATCTTGCCATCCAAACAACACCAACAGTGAATCTCTGGGCAGAATGTGTGTCTATGTCGGGATTTTTAAAAACCAAATTAGTGTGAGTCTAGAGAGAATGGGGAGAGTTCTGGTGTCAGTGTTGGTTTTGGCTGTGGAGGAGGAGGAGTCTTAGCTGTGTCTTTTGAGGTTAGGCCTCTCTGAGGCCTGTCGTGCTTGATCATCTAGGAGCAGGAAGGCTGCCTGGGTGAGGACCCTTGCTCTTCTCTGGGGGACAAGAGTGTGTAGTGGAGAGATGTAGCCCCTTGACATGCATAAGAAACCAGAGGGTGGGCCTCAGTGAGGTGCTTTTGGGAAGGAAGCCCAGATCTTGGAATGCTCACTTGCACCTTCTTATCCATACTGATGTGCAAAATATTAATGAAATAAAAAAGAATCAGAAAGAGAGACATTGTAGACTTCTTCAGCTGTTTTGGGAGCTGAAATCAGAACATTGTAGCAAGGTCATCCTGTTGAGTAAAATCTATAACACTATCTATTATTTATTATAAAATAAAAATTTTTTATTGAGGTATAGTTGATGTACAATATTGTATAAATTTCAGGTGTACCCACATAGTGATTCACAATTTTTAAAGGTTGTATTTCATTTATAGTTATTATAAAATATATTTCCTGTGTTGTACAATGTACACAATAGATATATAGCTTATTTATTTATTTATTTATTTAATACATGACATCCCTAGGTTAGTTTGTTTACTGGATCTATACTTTTTTTTTAATTGACATACAGTTATTTTACAATGTTGTGTTAGTTTATGGTATACAGCAAAGTGATTCAGTTATATATATACACATATACATATGTATATACACATATATATATTCTTTTTCATTACAGCTTATTACAAGATACAGTATACAGTTCCCTGTGCGAAACAGTAGGACTTGTTGTTTACCTATTTTATATATATTAGTTTGTATCTGGTAATCCCAAGCTCCTAATTTATCCCCTCCCCTCTTCCCCTTTTGGTAACTATGAGTTTGTTTTCTGTCTGTGAGTCTGTTTCTGTTTTATAAATAAGTTCATATTTTGGATTCCACATATAAATGATATCATATGATATTTGTCTTTCTCTGTTTGACTTACTTTAATTAGTGTGATATTCTCTAGGTCCATCTATGTTGCTGCAAATGGCATTATTTCATTCTTATGGCTGAGTAGTAGTCTATTTGTGTGTGTGTGTGTGTGTGTGTGTGTGTGTGTGTGTGTGTGTATGTGTGTATATACACACACCACATCTTCTATATCCATTCATCCCTTGATGGACATTTAGGTTGTTTCCATGTCTTGACTATTGTAAATAGTGCTGCTATGAATATTGGGGTGCATTATCTTTTCCAGTTAGAATTTTCTCCGGAATTATGCCCAGGAGTGGGATTTCTGGATCATATGGTAACTCTATTTTTGGTTTTTTAAGGAGCCTCCATACTGTTCTCCATAGTGGCTGCACCATTTTACATTCCCACCAACAATGTAGAAGGGTTCCTTTTTTTCCACACCCTCTCCAGCATTTATTATTTGTAGACTTTTTGATGATTGCCATTCTGACTGGTGTGAGGTGATACCTCACTGTAGTTTTGATTTGTATTTCTCTAATAATTAACAGTGTTGAGCAACTTTTCATGTGCTTATTGGCCATCTGTATGTCTTCTTTGGAGAAATGTCTATTTAGGTCTTATGCCCATTTTTTCACTTTTATTTTTTTGATATTGAATTGTATTAGCTGTTTGTATATTTTGGAAATTAAGCCCTGTCTGTTGCATTGTTTGCAAATATTTTCTCCCAGTTTGGAGGTTATCTTTTCATTTTGTTTATGGTTTTCTTTGCTGTGCAAAAGCTTATAAGTTTGATTAGGTTCCATTTATTTATTTTTCCTTTTATTTCTTTTGCCTTGGGAAACTGACCTAAGAAAACATTGGTACAATTTATGTCAGAGAATGTTTTGCCTATGCTCTCTTCTAAGAGTTTTCTGGTGTCATGTCTTATACTTAAGTCTATAAGCCATTTTGAGTTGATTTTTGTGTATGGTGTGAGGGTGTGTTCTAACTTCATTGATTTACATGCAGCTGTCCAGCTTTCCCAACACCACTTGCTGAAGAGACTGTCTTTTCTCCATTGTATATTTTTGCCTCCTTTGTCAAAGATTAATTGACCGTAGATGTGTGGGTTTATTTCTGGGCTCTCTTCTGTTCCATTGATCCATATATCTGTTTTTGTACCAGTACCATGCCATTTTGATTACTGGAGCTTTATAGTATTGTCTGAAGTCTGGGAGGGTTATGCCTCCTGCTTTGTTCTTTTTCCTCAGGATTGCTTTGGCAATTCTGGGTCTTTTATGCTTCCATATAAATTTTAGAATTATTTGTTCTAGTTCTGTGAAAAATGTCATGGGTAATTTGATAGGGATTGTATTAAATCTGTAAATTGCTTTGGGTATTATGACCATTTTAACAATATTAATTCTTCCAATCCAAGAGCATGGGATATCTTTCCATTTCTTTAAATCATCTTCCATTTCCTTTTTCAGTGTTTTACAGTTCTCAGCATATGAGCCTTTCGCCTCCTTGGTCAGGTTTATTCCTAAGTTTTTTATTGTTTTGATACGATTTTAAAAAGGATTTTTTTTTTAAATTTTCTCTTTCTGATATTTCATTGTTAGTGTAAAGAAATGCAACTGTATGTTAATCTTGTATCCTGCTACCTTGCTGAATTTGTTTATCAGTTCTAGTAGTTTTTATGTGGAATTTTTAGGGTTTTCTGTATTTAATATCATGTTATCTGCATATAATGACAATTTTACCTCTTCCCTTCTAATGTGGATACCTTTTATTTCTTTTTCTTGTCTGAATGCTGAATAGACTTCCAGTACTATGTTGAATAGGAGTGGTCATCCTTGTCTTGTTCCAGATTTTAGCAGGAAGGCTTTCAGCTTTTCACCATTGAATATTATGTTGGCTGTGGGTTTGTTATAAATAGCTTTTATTAAGTTGAGGTATGTTCCTTGTATACCCACTTTGGTAAGAGTGTTGTAATTTGTAAGGTATATATTCTAAAACCTTCAAAGATCTCTAAGTCCAAATGTACGTTCTCATCTAACACCTTTCCCTCCCCCATTAAATTCTGTAAAGTATAACTGAAATTTTTTGGACTTTTTCAGTGCATTAATGATTATATAAATACTGAGCTAAAATAATTCATAAAGCTTTTAAAATACATTCTACCATGGGCTTCCCTGGTGGCGCAGCAGTTAAGAATCCACCTGCCAGTGCAGGGGACACAGGTTCGAGCCCTGGTCTGGGAATGTCCCACATGCCGCGGAGCAACTAAGCCTGTGCGCCACAACTACTGAGCCTGCGCTCTGGAGCCCATGCTCTGCAACAAGAGAAGCCACCGCAATGAAGAGTAGCCCCCGCTCGCCGCAACTAGTGAAAGCCCGCCTGCAGCAACAAAGACCCAATGCAGCCAAAAATAAATAAAAATAAAATAAATAAATTAAAAAACCAAAAACCAAAAACCAATGAAGTTTAAAAAAAAATACATTCTACTACAAAAGGAAAATACATATAGCTTGTTTCTTCATTTCATTTAGATTACCCATGACTTGACAGGTATCTGTAAACCTAAGGTGATGGTGGCGGATGATGATCCTCCCGCAGGAGCCATTTGTAGACCATGACTTGAGCCACTGTGGAATGGGGAGTTTCACTCCTTTACCCAAAATTTCTGTATTCTTGCTAAGAACTTCCCCCTTTTTAGCCCTCTTTTCTTTTACCAGCACTAGTTATTAGCTTTCTACAGAAAAAATGTTTTATTGCTTCATAAGAGTCATGGCTGTGAAGCAGCACGTAAAACCAAGTGAATGAGAGGGCAGGTAGACAGCCCTTCATTAGACGGGCCTTCATTAGCTAACAGGCTTATTCCATACTGAAGTATTAAGATGCATGAGTCCAGTTTTATTCCTGAGCAAGACTAGTACATATAGTGGCCCTTACACTTACTTGTGAAGAATTAAAATCATGTCTGTTGAATGCCAGAGTTTTGCTTTTCTTTAGTCTTTCCTTTCTGCCCTCTGACCCCCGCCCCTTATTCTCTCCCTGCTCCCTCCCTGCCTGCCTTCCTCCCTCTCTTTTTCTACCTTTCTTTTTAACTATACAAATAATACATAAAAACACATTTATAATATGTGTGTACCAATAAGAACAGAGTCTTTGTTCTTCATGCCTTACTTTTAGTACCTTGTACATTGTCTGACACCCATAGAAGAAACTTAACAATGAAGTGAGTGAATGAAGCATAAAAAGCAAAAAGGTCTCCTTCTCACTCTTACTTCTTCCCAGGTAACCGTCATAGTCATGTTATTATTTTTTAGTTTAGTTGGCAAGATTCTCTTCTGTGGACAGTGGGAGTGACTTAATTTTCTCTTTGGAGTAGGGCTTGGCTAAGCAGAATGCATGGTTTTGCTTACGTGTGTGTAGCTTTTCCTTGATCCTAAATTGGGAGTTTCCTGACACTCTTAGGGAAAGTGATGCAATCATAGCTCTGTCAAAGCACATTCAAGAGGCTGAAGCTGGATGAGTGGAATTACCTTCCTGGATGACTGGTCTCAGTCATGTGTGAGACAATTAAAACTTTCTAAAATGTAACTTTAACATAAAGCTCTGTAAGTGTTGTATAGAGAGCAATGAAGGCAAATTTTTAAGAGTTTTTCCAGTTACCCAGGCTGTTTCTGGGAGACTTAATCCTTCTGTCAAAAACATTTAAGGGAAAAGATTTTAATTTTAACATTTCTTCACAACAATTAGGGCAATAAACATTTTATAAATAAATTATAGCAAACTAATTAGAATACTTTTTAAAATTTAATTTGACTGTCGTTTAATGCATATGACAGAACCTTTGATGAATTCAGGTTTTTGAAAGGTAATTAGCGTGTGAGTTCCCTTCCCCCACCCCAACCAATATGCAGTTGTTTTAAAATTCAGTTTTCTTCCTTTGTTGACTACGGAGTCTTTATTTGAATCTAAAGGCCTTAACCATATAACTTCCAACCACTTAACTTCCTTATATTATTCTACATTGATTCACATTTCAAATATCTCTGTTGTGTAAACTTCTTCAATGAAGAAAAACTATTATTGATTTGACTGTTTTGAAGATCATATTCTTTATAAAGAGGACATCTCAAAAAATCAAGGATTTAAAATTTTTTTCTAAGTGATAAGTAATATATAATGTATTGGGTTGGCCAAAAAGTTCGTTCGGGTCTTCCATATCTTACAGAAAAACATGGCCAAACCAGTAGAATAAGTACCACAGTAACTTGGAAACTATAAAAATGTCTGCATTTATTTGGTTTATTTTATTCTCATATTGTGAAGAAAAAAATGACAGACATTTGTTTCTTCCTATTTTTCCCAGCTATTGACCTAAAAAATGGTTCTGGAAAAGTGTATCAAGGCCCTGCAAAAGATTCTGCTGATGTAACCATCACGCTTTCAGATGAAGATTTCATGGAAGTAGTCTTGGGCAAGCTTGATCCTCAGAAGGTAAAGTTCTTAAAATGTTCATTTATTTGTCATTGTTGCTTCCTATTTGACAATTGCAGTTTTTTGGCTGACTCCAAAATTCTGATTTATAAGACAGATATCTTGCAACTCTGAGGAAAGACAGAGTTGATAGCAGTATTTGAATTGACAGATCATATATTTTTCTAATGGAGTTTTTCAATTGATACTTTTTAAAACTAAATTTTGGGGTGGAATTCTTTAGCAGATAAACAATGTAAAACCCACATCTAGACCTTTTAATATATTGTTAGTTCAGAGTTGAAAAACCATATGATATTTCATAAAATTAGACATTCGTTCCTGATATATAAAATTAAGAACTTGTCTTAATCATCATTGAAAACTGGAAATAGAAGGATGGAACATAATAGCCAGTGTCTTACTGAAGGTAAAACATTTAGAGACATTTCAGTGGAAAATCATGATTGAAACAAGAGTGCCTTTGCTGGCCATTATGAGGTAATATTATTCTGAAACCTATGGCTAGTCCACAAACACACAAAATTAGATGTAGCAATTAGAATGGAGTAGAAAATTTGAATGATTATGTAGCTAGAAATCCCACGAGAATCAACTGATTGATTCTTAGACCAGAAGAGTTCAAACAAGTGGTTGAATGCACAATAATTATTTAAAAATAGCTTTCACATAGCAGCAAAACCAACTAGAGGATATAATTTAAAAAATTTGTTTGTAATCACTACCCAAACTACAAAGTACCAACGGCTACCCTAACAAGAAAAAGCACAGGGCTTACTTGCAGAAAACTATACAACTTTACAAGGAACGGAGCAATTTGAATAAGGGAGAAAATGTTCAATTTTCCTGGTTAAAAAGACTAATTTTAAAAGAATTGTAAAGTAGTATAGTGGTTAAAAATACGTTCTTTGGCATCAGATAAATCTAAGTTTGAATCTTAGCTCTGCCACCTACTCTCTAAGCTTTAATTTTCTCATTGTAAAATGAATTGTGATAATCCCAAAGGGTTGTTATGATAACTAAATCCAATAATATAGATGAAGAGCTTAGAATAATGCGTGGTACTGAGTGAGCCCTCAGTTAATTCCTTCCCAGGAATTTATTTAGTACCTCCTTTTATTCAGGTGCTAGGTGTGGCTGAACAAGACAGTGCCGATTCTGGGTAGAGCTTAATACTAGAGGGAAATGGAAAAGAAGTATAATTTCAGGTATGAAGAAAAATAAGTCAGAGTAATGGGTTATAGCAGCAGTTGGCAGACTTTTTCTGTACAGGGTCCCCTAATAAATATATTCTAAGCTTTGCAGGTCAGATGGTCTCTGTTGCACCTACTCAGTTCTGCCATTGTAGTGTTAAAGTAGCCATGGATAATATGTAAACAAATGGATGTGGCTGAGTTCCAGTAAAACTTTGTTTACAAAAACAGGCAGCAGACTGGTTTTGGCCCGTAGGCTGTAGTTTGCCAACCCCTGGATTAGAGTGTGACAGGATAGAGGAACTATTTTAGATTGGATTGTCCAAAAAGGCTTGATAGAGACCTGAACAAAGTGAGGGAAGGAGCCATAAGGCTAAAGAAACAACTAGCACGAAGGCTGGAGGCACCGGTAGCTCAGCTTATTGGATACTATAACTGTGAGGAGGCCAGTGGGGAGAGAGGCAGGAGGTGAACAGGGAGAGGTAAGCATGGCTTAGATCACACAGGACCTTGTGGATGTTGGCAAGACAGTTTAGATCTTGTGTGATAGGAAGCTATTGAGCTGTAGAATGACATCTGATTTTTAAAGGTCATTGTGGCTGCTGAGTGGCTAATTAAGAGTTCTTTTTTAAGATATATTTGAGGTGCTTATACATAAAGATTACATGTAGGATTTACAGAAACATTTATATAATTGCTAGGAATATCAGACCTTTAGGGGGGAATGGATTATTCAGTGAATGGTACTGGGCAGTTGCATAGGAAGTGGTAGTGCTTTATGTCATTCCATATACCTTAGTCAGTACCATACAGGATGGAATTAAATGTAAAAAAATTAAAGAAGAAGCAAAACTTGATGAAAACCTAGGTGTTTATTATTCTTAGTGACAGTCCTTAGAGAAGTTCTAATTTAATATTAGGGGTTTTCTAAACTCATTTGGCTCAATTACGTTCTGCCTCACCTCAGTGCTATCTATCATCACTATTCTTCAGTTATCAAAAACCTTATATCCCAGTGTACAGTTTATCTCTCTCTCTCTGTGTCTCTCTCTCTGCATCAACTCTTGTCAACCTTGATGGCTTCCTTCAGGATTTGTAAAAGTGACTTCTCTAACAGATGACTCTTAGTTTATTGATATTATTTCTAATTATCTTTTACTCCATTCTGCATCAGCTTTTGTCTTTATTGGGAGCATAAAATGTACAACTTCCAGTATCTGTTACAAAACATCACCATTTTCCAACACCATCACCTACAGTTTCATTAACTTGTTTTGTTATTCCTGCTACTGCTGTTGAGCTTCATAGAGACCTCCGCTTTGTTGACAACACCACTTCTATCCATCATCTCCCTTCTGTCTTCTCTTTTTGTTCAGCTTAGATTCCATGGTCCATCAGAGTATCTCCCTTGAAAATACCCTCATCTCCCTTGTACCTCTCTCATCTTATATGCCTGGAAAACTCCACCCTATTTTAACCCTACTCTCTGCCATCTTTGCATCTATACCTGAATAGATGAAGACTCCAGGAGAAAAGCCATACAACTAGACAAACTGGCTTCCCTTTAAAATTTTGATTACAAGTCTCAAATAGTCTCTACACACTGTCTAGCAATCTTACTGTGATTTTCCACTAAGCCTCCATTCCTGTTGTCTGAGATGAGTATTTCATACCTGTCTTTTCAAAACTCCCCCATGCCTACCTCTCTTTCATTTTCAGCTGATGATCTTTCTCATGTTCTTTGGGAGAAAAAAAAGGCTTTCAAATGAAAATATTCACTTTCCCATCACAAGATCTATTTCGTCGGCATCTGCACCTGTCCTTTTCTTCCTATACATTACATTGAAGGAAATCTCCTTCTTCCTGTCCCAGACTTCTTCAGTTCTCATCCAGGTATCTACTCAAAGTCATTGCTTCTTCTCCTTTCCACATTTTTCTGCACCATTCTCTCCCATTCTACTACATAATTGTCCCACAGAATAGAGGCAAGCTAACATCTTGATTTTAAAGCAAACACTCTCTCTTGATATCAGATCCCCATCCAGCATGCCATATCATTTCTCTGCTCCTTTTCACAAAAGAATTGTCTAAACTAGCACTGTTGAATAGACATATAATGCGAGCCACATAAGTAATTAAAAATTTTCTAGTAGCCACATTAAAAAAAGGTTAAGAATAAACTCAAAATGGCTTAAAGACTTGAACATAAGACATGACACCATAAAACTCCTAGAAGAGATCATGGGCAAAACATTCTCGGACATAAATTGTTCCAATGTTTTCTTAGGTCAGTCTCCCAAGACAATAGAAATAAAAACAAAAATAAACAAATGGGACCTAATCAAACTTACAAGCTTTTGCACAGCAAAGGAAACCATAAACAAAATGAAAAGATAACCTACAGAATGGGAGAAAATATTTGCAAATGATGCAAACGACAAGGATTTAATTTCCAAAATATGCAAACAGCTCATACAACTCAACAACAAAAAAACAAACAACCCAATGGAAAGATGGGCAGAAGACCTAAATAGACAGTTCTTCAAAGAAGAAATACAGATGTCCAACAGGCACATGAAAAGGTTCTCCACATTGCTAACTATTAGAGAAATGCAAATCAAAACTACAGTGAGGTATCACCTCACCATGGTCAGAATGGCCATCATTAAGAAGTCTATAAATAACAAATGCTGGAGAGGGTGTGGAGAAAAGGGAACCCTCCTACACTGTTGGTGGGAATGTAAGTTGGTGCAGCCACTGTGGAAAACAGTATGGAAGTTCCTTATAAAACTAAAAATAGGGGCTTCCCTGGTGGCGGGAGAGGCCACAACAGAGGGAGGCCCGCGTACCGCAAAAAAAACATAAAAACAAAAAAAACAAAACAAAACAAAACAAAAAAAACTAAAAATAGAATTACCATATGATCCAGCAATCGTGCTCCTGGGCGTATATCCTGACAAAACTATAATTCAAAAAGATTCATGCACCCTTATGTTCATAGCAGCACTATTTACAATAGCCAAGACATGGAAACAACCTAAATGTCCACTGACAAATGAATGGATAAAGAAGATGTGGTGTATACAATGGAATACTACTCAGCCATAAAAAAGAATGAAATAATGCATTTGCAGCAACATGGATGCAACTAGAGATTGTCATACTCAGTGAAGTAAGTCAGAAAGAGAAAGAAAAATACCATATGATGTCACTTATGTGTGGAATCTAAAATATGACACAAATGAACCTACCTATAAAATAGAAACAGAATCACAGACATAGAGAACAGACTGGTGGTTGCCAAGGGGGAGGGGGTTGGGGGAGGGATGGAGTGGGAGGTTGGGGTGAGCAGATATAAGCTATTATATATAGAATGTATAAACAACAAGGTCCTACTATATAGCACAGAGAACTGTATTCAATATCCTATGATAAACCATAATGGAAAAGAATATATAAAAAAAAGAATGTATATATATGTATAACTGAATCACTTTGCTGTACAGCAGAAATTAACACAACAGCCATAAAAAAGAATGAAATAATGCATTTGCAGCAACATGGATGCAACTAGAGATTGTCATACTCAGTGAAGTAAGTCAGAAAGAGAAAGAAAAATACCATATGATGTCACTTATGTGTGGAATCTAAAATATGACACAAATGAACCTACCTATAAAATAGAAACAGAATCACAGACATAGAGAACAGACTGGTGGTTGCCAAGGGGGAGGGGGTTGGGGGAGGGATGGAGTGGGAGGTTGGGGTGAGCAGATATAAGCTATTATATATAGAATGTATAAACAACAAGGTCCTACTATATAGCACAGAGAACTGTATTCAATATCCTATGATAAACCATAATGGAAAAGAATAT
>NC_041221.1:116960645-116974395 GCF_002837175.3 Physeter macrocephalus
CAACTATACTTTAATAAAAAAATAAAAATAAATTTAAAAAGCTTAAAAAGAAACAGGTAAAATTAATTTTAATATATTTTATTTAACCCAATACATTCAAATATTTTAACATGTAATCAATATTAAATATTAATGGGATATTTTATATCCTTCTTTAAAAAAAATCTTTAAAATCCAGTGTGTATTTTATACATATAATACATCTCAGCCAGGGCTAATCATATTTCAACTCCTCAATAGCCACATGGGCAAGTGGCTACTTTAGTGGGCAGCAAAAGTTTAAACATTCTGTCTTGACTGCTCTTCTGCCTTCTCTTATCTGACTTCCACATCTGTTGCTCCACAGATAATGTTTTCGTGAAGTTCTTGTGATGACCTATATTGCTAAATCCAGTAACTATTTCTCTATCTACATCTTTCTCAACCTTTCAGTAGCATTCAACTCAGTTAACCACCAACTTCTTTTTTTTTTTTTTCCTCAGCATTGTGTTTTACTTTTTTGGAGGGAGAATATAGAAGGAGGGAGTGGGGGAAAACGGGGTTCTGCTGGAGTCTCCAAAGTATATGACTGGTAGTATAAGGATGGGATGAGATGGCCAGGCAGATTAGGTGGGAGGCCCCCAAGATCTGTAGACATTAATGAAAATGACATGACATATGTGGAATTGCCTTGCACATGGTATTCAATAAATGTCAGTTGCCTTCTCTAGCAGGGTTCTCCACAGGCTAAGCGATACCTAGACATCATCCTCCTTCTCCTTCCAGGGAATGAAGCCCACCTAGAAAACTAGGGAACTCAAAGTGCAGTACGGGTGGGATAATGCAGTTGGCCAGCTGGCTCAGGGCAGCGCCTCGCTGTCTCCCCATCCTCCCTACTCCACTCTGCCAGGGTGGGGCTGAGAGTAGAGTTTCCCAAGTGGCTTCCCTGAGGCCTAGCTAGCTCGTCCTAGAAGATTTCATGTGGAGGGCTGTGGGTTGCAACTCTCTAGTGCACAGTCATCTCTTTCTGGCGGTGATAATTATAGGGAAAGGAGCAGACACACATGCTGATTTCTCGAGCTGTCTTCAGGATCTCAACAGACTTGCTGTGCTCAATATCTTGGAAATCCACATCATTCACAGCTAGGACTTGGTCCCCTTCCTGAAGTCCTGCTCGATGTGCGTCAGAGTCCGGAATCACCTTGGAGATGAAGATGCCTAGCTGGGAGGCCTTTCCTCCTCGGATGTTAAATCCCAACTGAGCTCCAGGGGGTTCTTCAGTGTGATGATACGGGGCAGAAACTGGGTCAACTCATTGTTGTAGTCTGGGTGGTATACCCTCTCATGAGGAGGAATTCATGCTGGGGGATTCTCATAGGCAGGCAGGAAAACCACCAGGTAGTCATCATAAGGAATCCGGCTGTCCATCTCCAGCAAGGCCCTGAGTCAAATCGTTGTATCACTTCTCCCGCCGGCAGGCCCCAGGGGCCCCGTACTCCTCTCACCATCAATTCAGCCTCCAACTTCTTGAAATAATCTTATCCCTTGGCTTTCATGATACCTTATTCTCCTGTTTTGCTTTCTCCACCTTTGGCTCTTCCTAATCTCCTTTGGTGTCTTCCTCTTTTACCCCCAACTGTTGAGTTTTGGTGTTTCTCAGGGCTCTTCTCTAATTAACACTCGTGTTAAATGAGTCCATCCATCCTGTGGTATTTAGAGCCATCTACATGTTGACAACTTGCAAATTTAAATGTCTCACTCAGCATCTTCTCTGAGTTCCATAGTGGTATAACCAGCTCTTCACTTGTGTCTCTGATGGCACATCTTACTATGTCCAACTTAGAACTTGTGATTTAGTTTTTCCCCCATTCTTTTTGTTTTCAGGAAATGGCACCATGATCTATCTACCCAAATTAGTAAGCTCAGTAATGTAAGAATTGTCTTGGCTTCCTTCTGCACCTCTGTATCCTTTCTATCCTTAATCCTGCTTGTTCTTTCTCCAGAATGTATCTTGAGTTCATTTTCTTCTCTTCATCACTAGGGTTATCATCATGATCCAAGCCTCCATAATCTCTCACCTGGCTTCCTGACTGGTCTTAGTGCTTTTGGTCTTGCTTTTCCACCAGTCTGTTCTCCATACAGGAGCTGGAGTAATCTTTTAAAAATGTGAATCAGATTATAGGTCATTCCACCTGATAAAAACCTCCAAGATTTACTTTTGCACTTGGATAAAATCCAAACTACATATTATTGTATTGTATGTGAAGTTTCCCTTGCTTATCTTCCCAGCTTCATCCCGCACTGCTTGCCTCATCACTTACAATGCTAATTCAATTTACATTGCCTCTCCTCTTAGTTCCTTCCCATCAATTTTTACCCCTTCAATGTCTATTTATTTGCCTTTTCTGGAATTTCTATTCCCATCTTTTTGCATGGCTGGCTTTGTTTCATCCAAAGTAGTTCCCTCCTATTATATTATCTAAGTAGCCTCCTTCACAGCATTTATAACAGGCTTTAATTACTTGTTTACATTTTACTTTTTGACTCCCCTACTGTAATGTTAGCTCCATGAGAACAGGGAGAGATGTCTCTTTCCTAGCATAGAATATTGCCTAGTGTACTGTGGATGCTCAATTAATACTTGAGTAGATTAAAGCAAGGATAGAAATAAGGAACATAAGCTCAATAGCAGTAGTTTAGGCTATGTAGAAATTAAAAACTTCTGCACGTCAGACTCCATAATATATTCCATAAACCTGGGGAAGAATAAAATGATGATACACAGTGTATTGGTGTTAATAACCTATAAAAATTCTGGACAACACGAAGACCTCAATATAAAAAATGGGCAAACGACATGAACCAGTAATTAATGAAAGAAATAGGTATGACTAACATACATGAGAAAAACTATTAATTTTTCCCAGTATCTAAAACATGCAAATTAAAGCATGTCATTTTTGCCTCAGATTTTCAAAGATTAAGAAAATGGTATTATTAAGGTTGGGATAAGAGGATTCACATGTAGCTAGAAGGAATATTAATTTAACAGTCTTTCTGGGAAGCACTATGGCAGAGTTTCACTGACTTTCTTCCTTTATGGCCACTTACTGTCTCATCACTTTTTGCATGGCACTCCTAGGCCAAAAGAAATACCTAATGGTTCAGTTCATTAAGTAGTTAGATCCAAACGAGTAGTTTTCATGTTGTATTTGACCAATGTCACTGTGTTTCCTTCAAAAATTTTAAATATTCTGTAGTGTCTGTTGGAGTTTGGTGTGGTGCCCCAGTGCACTGAGGTGCACAGTTTGAAAACTGTGGTGATATGGAAGCATGGTCAAGAAACTTATTTAAGAAATGCCATGATTTAGTAATTCTTCTTCTAGGAATCTATCCTAAGAAAACAGTTAGATAGGAACAAAGATTTATGTACAAAATTCTTCCACTCAAATAACAACCATCAAATATTAGTATATTTACTTCAAGGAAGTTGGTGTTTTTATTTTAGGTTGTAAGTCCCTCTCAGACTGTAGCACCTGGCAAGCCCGTCTAAGAACTGACTCTGCAGGAGTTGCAGACCATCATTTCTGTAACTGCACAGTGAAAGCTGTCTTAGTTTTAAAATTCCAGTCTCTAGTTTGAATGCTCAGCACTTGAACCTGATTGAATGAAATTCTCCTGCATTATTTTTGGGATAAAAAGTTTAAGCAGTTTTTGCTTTACCTCCAGTTGGTAAGGATTCGCTTCTGAAATTAAGTTGCTGCTAGTTAATAAGCAGGAGACATTATTAAGCAGAGAACACCCGTGTTTAGTCCTGGCCCGCTTTTTGTTGGCTCTGTGGCCTTGAGTAGGTTTTTAAGCTTTTGAATTTCTTTTTTGCTGATATGCCCACTTCAGGTTGATGGCTGTGCTTCTCAAGTGATATTTTATTTGTGAGGCTGCTTTGTAATGTTACATATACATGGATATTACTATTTTTTCAATCTAGCTAAAAATCTAGAGACTTCTTTTTCACTTCATATTCCATGTGTTATTTTCTCAGTAAGCTATATTGTGTTTTATCATTTTTATTTTACTGATAGGGAACTTGACACTGGGGGAGAACTTGCACAAGTTTCTATTGTCAGGTCAGAAAAAAAGTGGTACAGGAGCTCTTAGTGTTTTGACATTATAGTCTTTTGCTTGGTAATAATGAGCTTAATAGCTCCTTCCACATGTCAAATGCTAAGCTAAGCACTTTTCACACTGTTTCAATTAACTCATACAACAAAACTGCTATTTAGGTGCTGTTGTCATGCCCTTTATAGATAAGGAGGCCAGAGCTCAGAGAGGTTAAGTAATTTGTCCAAGCTCACCTTGCATTTAGTGGCAGAGCCTAGATTTTAACCCAGGCATTCTGATGCTACAGCCCAGGATCTATTCACTACTTTGTTACACTATCTTATTTTGCCATTATACGGCCTTCTGTTTCATGAAGATATAATAAATATTTTAAATCTACTTTTGAAAGTTCTGAACTCAATGTTTTTATTGTTAGTAATACAGTAAAGCCTTTTATTCATATGGTCTCAAATTCACATTTAGGAACATAGACTAAAGCCAGAAGCATAGGTTGAAGCAGAATTCCCAGATCTGTCAATTCAGATAAATTATTCTACGGTTTTCTAAAATATACAAGGAGTCTTTATCTTTTCTTAGATATCTAAAAATACGGGTGTTAGCTATAATCATTAAACTATCATTGCTAGATAAAAGTTGCCTTTGTTGTCCAGAGTTATTAACTCAATTGTATTTAGTCTAAGCAATGATCTTTTTAAAAAAGAAATACAATGTGACATGGTAAAAGTTGGTTCTCTCTTTCCCTCTCTCCTTTCCAGGCATTCTTTAGTGGCAGACTGAAGGCCAGAGGGAACATCATGTTGAGCCAGAAGCTTCAGATGATTCTTAAAGAATATGCCAAGCTCTGAAGGACATACTACGTTATTAATTACAATAGAAAAATTAAATGCTCTCTTCAACTAAATATGCAAAAGTGTTTCAGCAAAAATGGTCAAAATTAAGATACAGGGGAAATTGCTTAACATTTTCAGATTACACATAACTTTTCAGATGTTCATTTTCTACTAATTTTTCATGTTATTACTTTTACAAGGAACTGTAAGCTGGCACATGATTATCCTTCTGTTCTTAGACCTATGCCTTCATAATAAAAATGTTTCACTCAAGTCCAATCTCTTTAGAATTGTGATGGCATTTATAAGTTGTAAGGAAAATGAAATGAGTAGAGGCCACTTTGATGCCTTTTACAGTTTGTTTTGTTATTTTCTCTTTATTGATATCCCAATTTTAACATGAATTTTCATATATTTATTCATTTTCATACTTTGCTATGATCGATAGTGTTCTGCTTTAAGGCAAGATAAAGGTCTTTGTGTTTTCAAATAGTTTTCTTTCTTCTCCCTTCCCTTTTGCTGGAAATTCTTTACTTTCATATAATGCTTGGAAATCTACCAAATATATAACTTCCTTTTTTTCTTTTTTAAAAAATTTAACTGTATTTGATTTACAATATTATGTTAGTTTCAGGCATACAGCTTCAGATTCTTTTCCCTTACAGGTTATTACAAGATATTGAATATAATAGTTCCCTGTGCTATACAGTAAATCCTTGTTGTTTATCTGTTTTATATATAGTGGTATGTATATGTTAATCCTGTGCTCCTAATTTATCCCAGTCTCTCCCCTTTCCCCTTTGGTAACCATAAGTTTATTTTCTATGTCTGTGAGTCTGTTTCTGTTTTATAAATAAGTTGATTTGTATTATTTTTTTAGATTCTACATATAAGTGGATATTATATAATATTGTCTTTCTCTGTCTGACTTACTTCTCTTGGTATGATAATAGCTAGGTCCATCCATGTTGCTGCAAATGGCAATATTTCATTCCTTTTTATGGCTGAGTAGTATTCCATTGTATATATATTCACATCTTCTTTGTCCATTGATCTGTCGACAGGCATTTAGGTTGTTTCCATGTCTTGGCTATTGTGAATAGTGCTGCTATGAACATTGGGGTGCATGTATCTTTTCCAGTTAGAGTTTTTGTCTTTTCTGGATATATGCCCAGGAATGGGATTGCTGGATCATATGGTAATTCTATTTTTAGTTTTATAAGGAACCTCCATACTGTTTTCCATACTGGCTGCAACAATTTACATTCCAACCAACAGTTTACAAGGGTTCCCTTTTCTCCACCTCCCCTCCAGCATTTATTATTTGTAGACTTTTTGATGATGGCCATTCTGACTGGTGTGAAGTGATACCTCATTGTAGTTTTGATTTGCATTTCTCTAATAACTAGTGATGTTGAGCATCTTTTCATGTGCTTATTGGCCATCTGTATTTCTTCTTTGGAGAACTGTCTCCTCAGGTCTTCTGCCCATTTTTCGATTGGGTTGTTTGTTTTTTTGTTGTTGAGTTGTATAAGCTGTTTGCATATTTTGGAAATTAAGCTCTTGTCGGTCACATCATTTGCAAATATTTTCTCACAGTCTGTAGGTTGTCTTTTCATTTTGTTTATGGTTTCCTTTGCTGTGCAAAAGCTTGTAAGTTTGATTAGCTCCCATTTGTTTATTTTTGCTTTTATCATAAATGGAGTTTTTATCATAAATGGATGTTGAATTTTGTCAAATGCTTTTCTGCATCTATTGAGATGATCATATGATTTTTATCCATACATTTTGTTAATGTTTGGTGTGTCACATTGACTGATTCGCAGATGTTGAACCATCCTTGAATCCCTGGGATAAATGCCACTCAATCATGGTTATAATCCTTTTATGTATTGTTGAATTTGGTTTGCTAATATTTTGTGGAGGATTTTTGCATCTATGTTCATCAGTGATATTGGCTTGTAATTTTCCTGTGCCATTCTTGTCTGGTTTTGGTATCAGGGTAATATTGGCCCTGTAAAATGAGTTTGGAAAAGTTTCCTCCTCTTCTAATTTTGGAAGAGTTTGAGAAGGATTGGTATTAATTCTTCTTTGAATGTTTGGTAGAATTCACCTGTGAAGCTGTCTGGTCCTGGACTTTTGTTTGTTGGGATATTACTAATTCAGTCTTCTTACCAGTAATTGGTCTGTTCAGGTTTTCTATTTCTTCATTATTCAGTCTTGGGACACTGCATTTCTAGGAATTTATTCATTTCTTCTAGGTTATCCTATTTATTGGTGGTATTCATAGTAGTCTCTTGTGATCCTTTTAATTTCTGTGATATCAATTGTAACATTTCCTCTTTCATTTCAGATTTTATTTGTTTGTGTTTTCTCTCTTTTTTTCTTGGTCAGTCTAGGTAAAGGTTTCTCAATTTAGTTTGTCTTTTTAAAGAACCAGCTCTTAGTTTCATTGATCTTTTCGTCTCTGTTTCCTTTATCTCTGCTCTAACATTCGCTATTTTCTCTCTTCTACTAACTTTGGGCTTCATTTGTTCTTCTTTTTCTAGTTCCTCGAGGTGTGAAATTTTTCTTGTTTCTTAAGATAGGCATTTATTTCTATGAATGTCCCTTTAAGAACTGCTTTTACTGCATCACATAAATTTAATTTAGGGTGATTCATTGTTATGCCAGTTGAATTAAAAAAAAACCAAATGGCAGTCTTTTAATGTTTGTCTTTTATAATTGTGCTTGGAACAGCTTAGTGTCCTTCCAAATAGAAATAGCATAGTAAAGTTAATCAAATGCCACTACATATTAATGAATGAAATTGTTGAATATATACCCTAGATGCTTAAAGCATATTAAGAAAGTGACCTTTTAATTACCTTACTAACCCATCTCTGTCAATCTTAATGGTCAGAGAGCTACTGGTATCCAGATTTAGTAGCTTCTTAGTAGTCCTCATGCTCCTTAACCTTTTTGTAATATTTAATATTACACCATGTTATGTACCATCATGTTGAGTGCACCATCCTTTTTAATTCTTTATTTCCCTTTTATTCTCCGGTGAGAAATATTTTACCTTCTTAAATGAACCTATGAGTTAATCTCCCTGACTTCTGCTTGTCTCTTTGGTAATTTCCTCTGTCTACCTGTCTTTACAGAATTTTTGATTGAGGTTTCAGCCCTCTCCACTTTTTGGTAGGTGTTTTCTTCCTGGGTGATTTCATTTACTGCCTTATCTTCAACCATCACCTGAGTATTCATAACTCTGAGTCTATTATCTTCAACTCTGATCTTGCCATAATCCCGTAGTTCCACCCACAGTGCCAGATGATTACTAGACTGTTGTCATATATAGTTGACCCTTGAACAATGTGGGTTTGAACTGCATGGCTCTACCTATACTCGGGGTTTTTTTCAATAAATGCATACTACAGTACTATACCATTTGTATAGTTGGTTGAATCCACAGATATGGAACCACAGATATGGAGGGCTGAGGGCCCACTGTAAAGTTATATACGAATTTTTGAATGCATGGTGCGTTGGTGCCCTTAACCCCCTTATTCCCATTGTTCAAGGGTCAAGTGTAGTTACTGCAGATACATGTTCAAAATAAACATGTCATCTTCCTCTCCACTCCTAAATGTGCATCTTTTCTTATTTTGTCTTAGTTAAGAACATCACCTTTTGCTGAGTTAAACTAAGAAACCAGAGTTATCCTTGACTTTTCTCTTCCTCACACCCCATATCGAGTCCTTCACCAACTCTTATCACTTCTATTTCCTGAATATTCAAGGATTTTACTCTATGCCACTCCTACCCAAGTACTTGTACCCTAGTACCTCATACTTGATAGCTCATTTTAATGGCTTTCCAACTGCTTTCCAGTCTTTCATTACCACCCTCTTGCCACCCACTTCCCTGCAGCCTCCAGACGTTAATACATCTGAACATGTGATATCCCAACTTAGAAACCTGCGATGATTCCTACTTGATCATCTTACTGTCAGACTGTTTAGCATGGTTCAAGTTTGCATCATTTGGAATTCTTTCAGTGGCAAGTAACAAAACCAATTCAAATTGGCATAAAACTTTTTCATATAATGGAAAAAAATCTAGATGGGTAGGACTGGCTTTGAAGGGGAATCATTGAATGAGTCAGTGCTATCCAGGCCATCTCTCTGCCCACTTTATCCACAGGCTCCATGTGGTAACAACCCTGGCAGCTCCAAGTTATTCTCATTGTGGTCACAAGATGGCAGCCAAGAGGTACAGCCTCATAGTTGCATCTCAAACCAACCAGCAGAAGAGAGACCACTGGGTTCTCCCAAAAGCCCCAGTGAAGACCTTATCTGGTGTCACTAGCTGTTATTGATTATAAGCCAATCCCTGAACTCATCACTGTAGCTAGAGATTGTGGGTATGCTGATTGGTCTGCATCTATCAGGGTCTGTACATGTAGCAAAGGATAGTGTGTTGGGGAGCCCCAAGACTTTCCCCAGATTTGGTGATTTGTTAGGAGGACCACAGAACTCACCATATAGTCATACTTATGACTTTGATTTATTATATCAAAATATACAAAGCAAAATCAGAAAAGGGAAAAGCGTGCATGAATAAGTCCAGAGAAAATCAGGTAAAAGCTTCCAAGAGTTCTTTCCCTGTGGAGTCATCCTGGACATGCTTAATTTTCCCAGCATCAAATCATGACGGCATGTGAAATGTCTACCAAGACTCAGTGTCTGAGGTTTTCATCAGGAGGCTGGTCACATAGGCGTCTTCTGCCAGAGTGCATACCAAAATTCCAGACTTCTAAAAGGAAAGTGGGTATTTAGCATCAGCCACATTGTTTGTGCAGTTTGTGCACAGGGAACCACTCTTCTCAGTGAGGGAACGTTGGGAAACTTCTCAAAATTTTAAGTTCCCACATGTCAGCGAAGGGCCAACCTTGCAGACGAACCTTTCTAAGGACAGCAGTCTCAGGCCTGACATGGTAACTCTTCTGCACTGATAGGATCAGCCCCAGCCAGACCACGAGGCCTGAGGGTGAATCAGGTATGATACCAGAGGAAATTTAGAGTATGGGGAAGCCAAATCTCAAAAGTCTACCCTAAGGTTTCTTTGCCTTTTCACCCCATCACCTGGCAAACTCCTCCGTATCCTTAAGCCTCCCCAGCGTGTTCCCTGTGCGAAGCTCTTCATAACCCACGCTAGTAGAACAGCTTCTGTTTGCTCCTCACAGGACTCTGTGTGTGTATTTTAAAGCAAACCATCTGAGAAAGCTGAATTCTATGTTGGAGAGAAATAGATTTGAGTAATAATCTATTTAATAAGAATACTACCCCAACATTAACTTTATCCTTTAAGTCAACAACTATTGCATCAAAACTAAACGATAATCCAACGCCATGGAGAAATTCTGAAGCTGAGAAACCTCAAAAGCTGAAAGTTAAGGAAAGTGATTTTCTGAAGAGCAGAAGGTTTTAGGTCAGTGTGGACTAAGCTATTTAAGAGGGGAGAGGAAAGACAATTACCCATTTAAAAACCCATAAATAGGGGGGCTTCCCTGGTGGCGCAGCGGTTGCGCGTCCGCCTGCCGATGCAGGGGAACCGGGTTCGCGCCCCGGTCTGGGAGGATCCCACATGCCGCGGAGCGGCTGGGCCCGTGAGCCATGGCCGCTGAGCCTGCGCGTCCGGAGCCTGTGCTCCGCAACGGGAGAGGCCACGGCAGAGGGAGGCCCGCATACCACAAAAAAAAAAAAAAAACAAACCAAAAAAAACCCATAAATAGGCAAAATAGAAAAACTGCAAGTGTCGACTAAAAATCTAGATTTATATTACATGTGTCTGCAGTATATTGGCTGAAGTTGCCTAGTAAGTGACATCTAGCTATCAGGGTTATCGTAGCTTAAAAAATAAAAAGATATCTGAGGAGGTAAAATGTTGAGGCACTAAAATTCAAAATTTGCTCATGGGAGAGCTGTTGATGGCCTCATCCAGAATCCGTCTTTTAGACAGTTTGGTTGCATAACTTTTGAGTCCACAGCTGATAAGACTCAGAAAACAGAGAAGTAGAAAGTGCCACGAGTTGGGGCAGTGTTGGCCAGGGGAAGTTTTTGAAGGCAGCGTGGAAGAAGACATAAAATGATGTCTAAAAAGTATCACTTCAAGTGAGTTTTATGTGAAGGGAGATTGAACAGCTCTGTCTTCCTTAGTCTATTTTGAAGTTACAAGCATGTCAGTAAAGAACAATGATGCGTTAAATCAGCTGTCAGCAAACATTTTCTGTAAAAGGCTAGAGAGTAGTATTCTAGGCTTTGTAGGCCACATATGGTCTCTGTAGCATCTTCTTTTTCTTAAAACAGCTTTGTAAAAAAATGTAACAACCTGTCCACAAACAGGCCAGGGTTGCAGGGGGCGGGGGCGGTGGATATGGCCTTCAGGCTTAGGTGCTGAGAGTGCCAGTTTAGAAAACAAAATATTGAACTATCACCTTTATTTGCTTTGAACAGTTATGAAAATATGAATTCATATGAATTATGAAAGTATGAAAGGCCTTCTCCCACTCCCACACCCAGGCAGGTAAAACCACACGGCACACGCACTGGCTGTGCCCCTACCAGTCACATGATGCATTCCCTGTGTCAGCGAGTGGCACCAACATCTACTCAGTTTTCCAAACCAGCAACTCCAGTATCCCCTTGGTCTTCCCTTTTCATCTCCATCAACATTCACGAACCACTACCCTCTATTTAAACATTACTGTTTTAGACATTTCAATTCTTCTGAACTGTTTTCTTAAGACAAAGCTTTTAGGGGTAGGATTATTGGGTCAAGGGGTGAGAGCAGCTTGTGACAGTCCTTTACAGCCAAGAGGTTTCATTTGTGCTTATCCCACTTTGGGAGGTGAGGAAAGGAGAGCGAACATGTCAGCACGTTTATGAATGGCGAGTTCTGTCATAAAAAATAGTCTTATACAAAAAGCCTTATACAAGTCAATGCCTGCGGACTGCAACAGTCCCTTAGTTCCCAATGTGACTAAATCTTGTATCACCAAGCAAGAGAAAGCAATAATTTTATCGTTACTTCTTAAGGATTATTATCATTAAAAGGAATTCTTATTCTTTAGCAGATGTTCAGTGGTTTCTCTGGTTTGATTTAAATCGCGTTTTAAAATTAATTAGAGAATGAACATTTTCCCATCAGTTGTTTAAGGAGTGTGTATTTCTCCACGTGTGAATTGTCAGTTTCTATTATTTAGAGTTGATGATCGAAAAAAAAAAAAAATTTGACAGATGGCAGTGAAATTCCGAGAAGTTGATGAGTTGTCCCGTGTCATACTGGGAGAGGTGTAAGAGTCAGACCAAGTAACAAACTCACCATCTCCTAGTTTGTGTTTGTTCTACTATGCATTCCAAGTAGTATCTCTAAACATATCTTTCCATCCCTATCTTTTAAGGTAATATGATTTGTCTTAAAATAGACTCCTTAATTAAGGAGATTGGGTCTCTGAGAAGTGCTGTGTCTATAAAGCTAGCAGTACTTTTGCTCTGTAACTTTGGAATTATAGAAAATTCTCTAACTAAAGCTGAAATAAGAGAAGGCTGGGTATTGTAGAATTAATTGGACCAGAGAGGCCAATCTTTGGCATTTTTTATTTCTAATTCTTGCAGAGTTGAAGAATTATACCTTATACCTCCTTTCTTTATGTATTAAAGTTTCATTCCCTAAGTGCCTTTTTACAAAACCTTAGGGACTCATCTCTTCTGGACCTCCACCCCTCCTCCAATATCCAAACCAATATTCTTTGTATTTTTCTGATAAAATCTTGTAGTTAACAAAATCAAGTTCTTTCTTGAATTCATTAGGCTTATAACTATAACTATTATAAAAGAATAATACTTAGAGGCCTAAGACATAGTCTGTTAACTCCAATTTCCATACAGTAGCTCATCTTTATCTTCTTTGTATATCTTAAAAAGTAAAATTATTACTATTGTAAACATATTAAATTGCTGTAGAGCTATGACTTTATCACACAGGCATTAAAAAAAAATCCCAAGTTACAAATCTCCAAAATTAAGTTAATTAAAGTGTTTAGTTGATTTTCATTTCATAAATTCAGTGAAAATTAGCTTAACTGCTTATTCAATAATTAGACTACAACAGAAAATATTGAAATTTCATATTCTTTGTAAAGGCATTGAATTTTGTAAATTGTGTTCACTTTAACTCACCTGAAAATCAGTTCGAGACATAGGAAAGCAAATGAAAACTTCAGAAGTTTCTTAAAATTTACTTTATTGAAGTATAGTTGATTTACAATGTTGTGTTAATTTCTGCTGTATAGCAAAGTGATTCAGTTATTCATATATATACGTTCTTTTTCATATTCTTTCCCATTATGGTTTATCACAGGGTACTGAATATCATTCCCTGTGCTATACAGTAGGACCTTGTTGTTTATCCATCCCATATATACTAGCTTGCATCTACTAATCCCAAACTCCCAATCCATCCCTCCCCGCCCCACCTTCCCCTTGGCTACCACAAGTCTGTTCTCTATGAAAAACTTCAGAAATTATGCTAATCAAATGGGTCTGCTTTCATACTCAATTTCACTTTTATATGTCAAAGATTGAGTTTCATCATGATATTTTATTCTAAGGAGAACGTTAGAAAGTTATCTGATATAATAATGCATTGAGGGCTTCCCTGGTGGCGCAGTGGTTGCGCGTCCGCCTGCCGATGCAGGGGAACCGGGTTCGCGCCCCGGTCCGGGAAGATCCCACGTGCCGCGGAGCGGCTGGGCCCGTGAGCCATGGCCGCTG
>NC_041221.1:116974424-117013527 GCF_002837175.3 Physeter macrocephalus
AGATTGCCCGTATACAACAAAAAAAAAAAAAAAAAAAAAAAAAAAAAAAAAAAAAAAAAAATAATGCATTGATTGGTGTAGTTGAAATAAAGAGATTATCTGTTGCTAAAATGGATTAACTAACATCACAACTCAGGAATATATGCAGGCAACTAGTAATAGCTCCCTAGTTTTATGAGCCCCTTTACATACCTAGGCTTAATTTTATTCCCTTTCTGACTTGAAACAGCCAATGATAAGGAAGGGAATAGTTGCCCTTGGCTGAAAACTCAAGTCCATTTGCTGCTGGTAACTTTCATGAAAACCGGGCAAGCATTCTCTAGGCTGGTTTCCTAGTTGTTAAGAGCTTGAACTAGGTCATCACCAGAAGGTCTTCTGGTTTCAAGATTTTAGGAGTCTATAAACATTAAAGTTCCAATCTTCCTTTGAAACAAGTTATTTCACTTTATCAAGTAGGAATAATACTGTATATAGATGTCCAGTGAAAACCAGTGATGAAAAAAGAGAATTGGCATAGTCAAGATGTCAGCAGTCTTGGTGGAAAGAAGGTGGGGGGGGGCCCAGGTTTTTCAGCCTCTTTGGTCACCTTTCATTTAATATTTAATTCAAAGAGTCTCTGTCCTGCTTACAATGCGAAGTCCCATGTCCCTACCAACATGTCCAAGTATTCTTGGGGAGGGGAGCAGTGGTTAATAGTTTTTCTAGTCATCTTTTGATATAATTTTCTGACTCCATTGAATTAGCAGTCTCTCATCTCTCCTTATTCAGTTATTCCCTTCTTTTATCATTGCATTGAATCTAAATGCGGAACAGCATTCATTTTTGCTCATATTTTATCCCAAACCATTTACACAAGGTAGTTATGTGTACTAGACCAGGACTGATACATTAGGATTAACACAGAGGGTTTACCTCACAGCTTAGCCCAGTAGGCTACTTGTGGAATATACTAGATGCTCTGGTTCTTAGTCGTGCCTTTGCCACTCCCACTGTTGAAAGCCCCAAATAGGCTGACTCCTGTCACATCTGCCTTCCTTATCTCCCACATCTCCATGCTTAATAAAGCAAATATACCTAACAGTTTAGCTCTGTTTCTCAACCAGGCCATTGGAGCTCTTTTCACAGCTAGGGAGGATTTCAGTGTATATGCCTAAACAAAGATAATTCTTTCTCTGAAAAGAATTCTGCCTCTCCCTTACAAGTATTTTTTCCTTTGGGGCAAAGTAGGATGGCAAGTTAGGGAGAAGTGAGTAGGGAAACTTGGAGGCAGCTTGGGGAGAGGATGCTGGGACAGGGAACTAGCATCCTTGAGTTGCCCACCAGCTGCAGGACCCAGTGCCAAGGGTTTTACAAGTATTATCCCAGCTAATCATCACGACAAGCCTACGAAGTAGATAATATCATCATCCCTATTATAAAGACAAGGAGACAGGTTTGGGGAGGTTCAATAACTTGCTCAACAGCATATAGCTAAGTGGCAGATCTGGGATTTGGATACAGGCAATCTGTGTAAATCACTGTGAAACGCTGCTGCCTTATCCATTATGCTGGTGCCCCACGTACATGATTGCATTCTATTCCTGTGAGTTATGTGCAATTTTAATCATTTTTTCCAAAGAGAAAACTTTCCCAAAGTCACAGAGTTAGGATGTAGTGGCGCCAGGAATCAAACCCAGCTCACGTCACTAATTTCCTAAGTCTGTGTGGCATGTTGCCTTGATGGGCTTTCCATTTAAAATATTGATATACCTATACTTTTCCTTGGGTTTAACAAGCAGAATTTATAATGATCCCATTAAAAATTTGCCAGGTTTTATAGTAGACATCACAGAGTTGATGCCTAAGGACACTTATTTTCAAAGTTTACAGTGTGAGCAATAGAAAGAATAGAAGAAAGTGCATCAAAGAAGATTAAAGAAAACACTTTCAGATAGTAAAAATCCCGTGGGGCAAGGGATACACACACTTAGGATTGTGAGGTATGGGTATTGTTCTAATTTTGGAATTCCAAACCCATGGATTCTGGTAAGAAACATTTTACCGTGTACTTCAACTTGTCAAAAATAAATGGACTGGCAAGTATGAAAATATGCATTGTCATTTATGTTAAACATCGCAGTGAAAATACTGAATTTTCATTGTCTTTTAAAATTACTGTGCTCACAGAAACATTTTACACATAAAAATTATGGAAATGGTAATAAGGATGTTGAGTCTGTTTTTAAAATGAGCTTAATAGAGAAATTAAGAGAATTTAAAATCAATAAAATGAAACATCAGTCAATATCCATCGCACTGGTTGCTTGAATTCCTTTTCTGATGTACCTGGCGGGTGTATGTGCCGCTTTTTCTTGGTTATCTCTAGTGATAGAGAACTCTATTTTTCCTAAGGCAGGGAGGGACTTCCTTAGGAAAACAGGCTATGCTAAGTGTTACATAATTGAGTGTAATGATGAAATATGTTTTTTGATACAATATGTTGAGTTTTGTTTTTGTTTAATGAAGGAAGAGAGATTAAATTTCTCCTGTAGAGTTGGTTCAGATTGTTTTCAACAAACTTATGGTTACTGAATGGGAAAGGGGGGTGGGGGAGAGGGATAAATTAGAGGTTGGGATGAACAGATACACACCACTATATATAAAATAGATAACCAACAAGGACCTACTGTATAGCACAGGGAACTATACTCAATATTTTGTAATAACCTATAAGGGAAAAAGAATCTGCAAAAATATATATATATGTATGTATAACTGAATCATTGTGCTTTACACCTGAAACCAATACAACATTGTAAATTAACTATATTTCAACTGAAAAAAAAGATACATTGTACAACACAGAGAATATAGCCAGTCTTTTTTTTTTTTTTTTTTTTTTTTTTTGCCCTAGGCAGTACTTTGTAGTAACTGTAAATAGAAAGTAACCTTTAAAAATTGTATAAAAATAAAAACATTAAACAAAAAATTTCAAAAGAACTAATAAAAATAAATACATACATAAATACATAAAATCAAGCCACCCCCCCCCCCCAAAAAACCCCACAAACAAATCCTTTTCAAAAGGGAGGGAATATGAACTAAGGGGAACAATGTTAGCCTTGGAGTCAGGAGGCCAATCCCAACTTCACACAATGGTGGGTCTGAGAGCCAGTCCTGTGATTCCTGAGCATCCCTCCTCTTGGCTGTTTTCTTGATGCATCTCTTGGGGGTGGTTTTAAGAGTTAGATGAAAATGAATATGAAATATGTTTTTATAAATAGATCTTTATTGGAGTATAATTGCTTCACAATACTGTGTTACTTTCTGTTGCACAACAAAGAGAATCAGCCATATGCATACACATGTCCCCATATCCCCTCCCTCTTGAGCCTCCCTCCCACCCTCCCTATCCCACCCCTCTAGTTCATCCCAAAGCACCGAGCTGATCTCCCTGCGCTATGCTGCTGCTTCCCACTAGCTAACTGTGAAATATGTCTTAATAAGACCACTTTATAGTTCTGTGCTTTATGAGTCATTAAATTGGGAGAGACAGTGCTCTAAATGTAGTCAGATGAGTGTAGAGTTCAGTAATGCAGGCGCTTTGCTTACTTATACAGGGGTTGTCAGGACCTGGAGCACTTGCAGGCAAGAGTTTGTCTGTGTGGGGGTGTGGGGTGGGTCCTGGTTGTCAAAGATCTGATGCCAGGAGAGGGAGCATGTGTTCCACTTTACCTGCAGATGGGTCAGATCTTTCTTTTGGGTAGGAGATGCTCCCAGCTTCCCTTCCCTGAAGCTCTCTGTCCCAGATTCATTCCATCAGCCCCTGGGGACCTCCTACAACGTATTGGCTGGTTCCCTTGAGGGCTGAGGTCCTGATCTGATTTCAGCAGGTTGATCATGGCTATGGGACCCCACCCAGCTCTGTTCACTTTTCCTAGGGTGAGACTTTATTCGTCATCTGATGGTGAAGGGCCTGCCCTTATGGGGCTGATTTCTGGGACTCACCCATTACCCATCTGCTTTCTATCATTGCTGGCTTAGTTGTCTTAACCGTATCTTCTGTATTTCGGATTGGATTCACCTAATACCAAACCATTTCCCAAACATGCCTCTGTTTTCTAAACTTCTGAGACAGTATGTCTTAGACCTGTGGTTTTCAAATTATGGTCTCTGCAGGCTCTTCAGTAAGTGGTGCTGGGAAGACTGGACAGCTACATGTAAAAGAATGAAATTAGAACACTCCCTAACACCATACACAAAAATAAGCTCAAAATGGATTAAAGACCTAAATGTAAAACAGGATACTATAAAACTCTTAGAGGAAAACAGGAAGAACACTCTTTGACATAAATCACAGCAAGATGTTTTTGTCCCACCTCCTATAGTAATGGAAATAAAAACAAAAATAAACAAATGCGACTTAATGAAACTTAAAAGCTTTTGCACAGCAAAGGAAACCATAAACAAGACAAAAAGACGCCCTCAGAATCGGAGAAAATACTTGCTAACTAAGCAACCGAAAAGGGATTAATCTCCAAAATATACAAACAGCTCATGCAGCTCAATATCAACAAAACAAACAACCCAATCAAAAAATGGGCAGAAAACCTAAATAGACATTTCTCCAAAGAAGACATACAAATGGCCAACAAATGCATGAAAAGATGCTCAACATCACTAATCATTAGAGAAATGCAAATCAAAACTACAATGAGGTATCACCTCATACCAGTTAGAATGAGCATCATCAGAAAAATCTACACACAACAAATGCTGGAGAGGGTGTGGAGAAAAGGGAACGCTCTTGCACTGTTGGTCAGAATGTAAATTGATACAGCCACTATGGAGAACAGTATGGACCTTCCTCAAAAAACTAAAAATAGAATTACCATATGACCCAGCAAGACCACTACTGGGCATATACCCTGAGAAAACCATAATTCAAAAAGAGTCATGTACCACAATGTTCATTGCAGCACTATTTACAATAGCCAGGTCATGGAAGCAACCTAAATGCCCATCGACAGACGAATGGATAAAGATGTGGTACATATATACAATGGAATATTAGCCATAAAAAGGAACAAAATTGGGTCATTTGTAGAGGTGTTGATGGACCTAGAGACTGTTATACAGAGTGAAGTAAGTCAGAAAGAGAAAAACATATATCGTATATTAACGCATATATGTGGAATCTAGAAAAATGGCACAGATGAACTGGTTTGCAAGGCAGAAATAAAGACACAGATTTAGAGAACAAATGTATGGACACCAAGGGGGGAAAGGGGGGTGGTGGGATGAATTGGGAGATTGGGATTGACATATATACACAAATATGTATAAAATAGGTAACTAATGAGAACCTGCTGTATAGCACAGGGAACTCCATTTCACTGTACAGTAGAAACTAACACAAATTGTAAAACAACTATACCCCAATTAAAAACAAACAAAACACAAACAAAAAAACTAAAAGTAAAAAAAATCAAATCAAAATATGGTCTCTGGATCAGCAGTATTAGTGTCTCCTGGGAATTTGTTAGAGAGGCAAGTTTTGGGGCCCAACTTCAGACCTACTGTATCAGAAACTCTTAGGATAGGGTCTCGCAATCTCCCTCCAGGGGATTCTGATGCACATTACTGTTTGCGCACCCTGTCCTGGACTGTCTGGTTGCCCTCCGTGAAGGCAGATTAGGCCACTTCATCTCCCCCTACTCCCTGTACTAGTCCGAGAGTAGAATTTCTGCCTGGGGTCAGGTTTCACTCTATCTCTACCATCCCCTGTTGCTCAAATCCATCAAAAGGATCATGATTATTTCTACATATAAATAGTCCAGGTTAAGTAAGATTACCTTGGGAGCATAATGAGCCACATATTCTGGTGCTGTGATTTACAGACATCCATCCTGACCTGAACTAACTGGGTACTAATTCTGCAATGGCAGACAGCATACAATTTTTTAAAAAACGAAAGAAATGCCACGGAGGGAGTGGTGGGGATGGTGGAGGAGCTCAAGGGTTTGAAGTCGTCCAGGATATTACCCTATATCACACTCAGGATAACTTCCCTGTACTTCCTTTTTCTCTCCTCTTATTTTTTCCTTCTGTTCTAGTTCTGATTTTCTTTCTTAGAGGAACAGATGAGTAGTTTGACAATGCTACTAGCTAATGAAAAGAAGAGAGCATTACCTTATTTATAGACTTTGGGCATTACTACCTAGTGGCTTAAATGTGAAAGCTGAGGTATGTCTTCATGATTGCTACTTAATTTTCTCAGGAATAACTAAGTGGGAGCTACAGCATCTTTGTTTAGCAGCTATGGTTTTCATTAAATTTAATTAAGTCTCCCAGAAGCTTTAAATTTAGGGTAACTTCAAAATTCTGGTGGCTTCTGCTAAGTATAATTATATTCCCTTTACAGCTGCCATGGTTTGGGAAAGCTGGCCTGTCAGACTTAAAAATCTTTAACAAGTTCACCAGTACTTTGGTTTCAGAGAGTCCATTTCCAAGCTCAGCCCTCCCTTCCCTCTCTCCTTTCCTCCCTCCCTCACTCCCTCTTGCTTTCTTCCCCTTTTGCAGAAGGCTGTGGCTAATGTGAACTTAACAAAAGCTGCCCAGTTATGCTTACAACCTCACTAATGAGTTGAGGTCAACATTTCTGAGGTTACTTTTGCCAGAAGGATTCTAAGACAGTCTTGGTTGACCACTGGGGTAAGTTGGGGTCCCTGAGTTCACTAGATTCTGTGTCCAAAGAACCAAGTGGACACAAGGCCTGAAGAGGATGAGAACAAGGGTTTGAGGCTGCCTTAATGGCAAACACTCACTGCCAGAGTGGAAGGAGGCTTAAGTGCCTGGAGCTCCCCCTCACCTTCTGTTTAATCCTTTTTCCTTTGAAATAAGTGCATCCTTTTTAAATCTAGATTTAGAAAGGACTGTGCAAATTTGCTGTGAAGGTAGTGCAGTAACATTGCAGAAAGCCTTTTGATGTAACCATCAGTGTTTTCCAAATGACAAACTGTGTCATGAGAAGGAATTTGCTCCAGGTCAGTTTTCTGAACCCTCACCTGTGCAGTCCTGCAAACTGAGGTGGGCATAGGGAGGAGGAGGAGAAAGAAGAGGAGTTATTAAACAGCTACCATGTGCAAAACTGGTCCTCCAGGCTCCAAGAGTTTCATATGAAGAGTTCTTCCTCAGAGGTCCCAGAACAATTGCATTTTTGTACTTGTGCTGTAGTTTCATATCAGCATTTTTCTTGCCTAGCTAAGAGTATAATGTGTCATTGCAAAGGTAATGAGAGAAGGCTGTCAGGAGTCTGATGAAGTTCAAAATTTTTTTCTACTCTTGATATCAACTACACTTCCCTGGGTCTGAACGCAGATTATCCAGGTCAATTCTATTTCTTTCGAAGTAAACAATTTTCAAGTTGCAAGCAGATTACTGTACTACTTGTGTACATTCTATTTGATTCCAGCTGTAATACTGGGCACATTTAATGACATGCATAATTGTTATGATGATCTGTTGTCACTGGGGATAAATATCAAGCAGTTGAATAAATTGCCTTAGTTAGTATTGTTTTAATACAGCTAAACAAACCAAATGTTTTTAAGTTTGTTTCCCTTTGATAGTTGTTCAGTATCTATAATCATATTACTATAAACATTTTTTCTATATTATTAGTTTTCCTGCTAACCATACAAAATAAAAATATTTCTCTCCAGTTCAGGATTGAATATGGACTGGATGTTAGATGATATCAAGGAATTTTAAGGGTAGCAGTGGTGGTGTGCTTATGTAAGAAAATGTTCTTATGTTATAGAAATGCACACTGAATCATGTAGGACTGAAGTGATATGCTAGTTGATTATACTATTCTTTTGTGCACACTGAATCATGTAGGACTGAAGTGATATGCTAGTTGATTATACTATTCTTTTGTGCATATTTGAACATTTTCATGATAAAAGCTCATGGATTGGAAGAATTAATATTGTTAAAGTGACCATACTATCCAAGGTAATCTACAGATTTGATGAAATCCCTATAAAAACACCACTGGCATTTTTCACATGACTGGAATAAATAATTCTAAATTTTGTATAGAAACACAAAAGACCCTGAATAGCCAAAACAATCTTAAGAAAAAAAGAACAAAACAAGAGGTATCATGCTCCCTGAGTTCAAGCTAAACTACAAAGCTTTAGTCATCAAAACAGTATTGCGCTGGCACAAACACAGGCACATAGGTGAATGGAATAGAATAGAGAGCCCAGAAATGAACTCACACTTATATGGGCAATTAATCTATGACAAAGGAGGCAAGAAGATAGAATGGGGAAAAAGACAGCCTCTTCAATAAATGGTGTTGGGAAAACTGGACTACTTTCTCACACCTTATACAAAAATAAACTCAAAATGGATTAAAAATTTAAATGTAAGACCTAAAACCATAAAACTCCTAGAAGAAAACATAGGTAGTATGTTCTTTGACATTGGTCTTAGCAATATTTCTTTGGATATGTCTCCTCAGGCCAGGGAAACAAAAGCAGAAATAAACAAATGGGACTACATCAAACTAAAAAGCTTTTGTACAGTGAAGGAAACTATCAACAAAATGAAAAGACTGCCTATTGAATGGGAGAAGATATTTGCAAACGATATATCCAATAAGGGGTTAATATCCAAAATATACAAAGAATTCATACAATTCAATATCAAAAAAACAAACCCCCCAATTTAAAAAGGGGAAGAGAACCTGAATAGAAATTTTTCCAAAGAAGACAAATAGATGGCCAACAGACACATGAAAAGATGCTCAACATCACTAATCACCAAGGAAATGTAAATCAAAGCCACAATGAGATACCATCACCTCACACCTGCCAGAATGGCTATCAAAAAAACAACAACAAAAAACTGTTGACGAGGATGTGGAGAAAAGTGAATCCTTGTGCACTGTTGGTGGGGGTGGAAATTGGTGCAGCCACTATGGAAAAGAGTATGGAGTTTCCTCAGAAAAATAAAAATAAACATACTGTATGATCCAGCAATTCCACTTCTGGGCAGTTATTCAAAGAAAATGAAAAATTAGTTCAAAAAGATGTATGTACTTCACTGTTCACTGTAGCATTATATACAATAGCCAAGTTATGGAAGGAACCTAAGTGCCCCTGAATAGATGAATGGATAAAGAATATGTGGTGTATATATATATATATATATATATATATATATATACAATGGACTATTACTCAGCCATAAAAAAGAATGAAATCTTGCTATTTGTGACAACATGGATGGACCTAGAGGGTATTATGCTAAGTGAAAAAAGTCAAACAGAGAAAGACAAATACTCTATGATTTCCCTTTATGTGAAACCTAAAAAGCAAAACAAATGAACAAACATAGCAAAACAGGAACAGAATCATAGATACAGGGAACAAATGGGTGGTTGCCAGAGGGGAGGGAAGAAGGGGGATGAGAGAAATAGGTGAAGGAGATTAAGAAGTATGAACTTCCAGTTACAAAATAAATGAGTCACAAGTATGAAATGTTCAATGTGGGGAATATAGTCAATAATAATGTAATATCTTTGTATGGTGACAGATGGCAACTAGACTTATTGTGGTGATCATTTTGAATGTATAGAAATATTGAATCACTATGTTGTGTAATGGTAACTAACATAGTGTTGTAGGTCAATAATACTTCAAACCCAAACAAACGCATAGAACAAGAGACCAGATTTGTGGTTACCAGAGGTGGGGGTGGGGAGAGGGGGCATCTGAAGATGGTAACAAGGTACAAACTTCCAGTTATAAAATAAATAAGTACTAGGGATGTAATGTTCAACATGATACATATGATTAACACTGCTGTATGTTATATATGAAAGTTGTTAAAGTAAACCCTAAGAGTTCTCATCACAAGGAAAAATTTTTTTCTTTTATTTTGTATCTATATGAGGTGATGGTTGTCACTAAACTTATTGTGGTAATAATTTCATGATGTAGAAGAGGCAGATCTTTACGCTGTACACCTTAAACTTAGATAGTGCTGTATGTCAATTATATCTCAATAACATTGGAAGGAAAAAAAATTAGCCCCGTCATACACGTGCACACCATAATGCAAAGCTACCGCATTTGATCCACACACACAGAGTGATCCCGACCCCCTCTGCCCAGTTTGAAAAGATGAGCAAGGAAGTCTAGAAAATGCTAGGGTTACTCCGCAGTCCTTGTGACAACCAGAAACACCCCCATGCGTCCAAATGAGCCTAGGAGGCTGGCGTCTGGGTACTTGGTGCAGGGCTGGGTGGGGTCAAAGGGTGGGAAAGGAAAGGAAACCCTCTGCATTCAGGCTGAGACTGCACGAGATATTCGTGCTGGGGAAAGAAGGGCTCCAGTCCCTGAGGCTGTGTTTCTGGGGCACTGCTGTCCTGTGGCTCTTGCCTCCTACCCATCACATTCCCCTACATTTCCTGAAAGTGGTTCTTAGGTACTCCCTACAAACTCTATCTACTTGCTGATGGCTAAAATCCCCGTAAGGGGAGAAAGCATTTCAATCTCTAATCCACGATAAGATATATAAAAGTAAACACCTGGTTGAGATGAAGCATTGGCATTCATTTACCCTGAGGTCTCATCAGTCAACAAGTGTTAAGTGTTGAAATGAGAGCTTTTCCTAACGAGAGGGGAAGAAGGTGGTGAGGACGGTGCCTGGAAAGCGGAAGAGGCCGTGGAAGAGGCCGCTCCTGACTCATTCTGGTCTGTGTGTGGACCGACAAAGGCCTTTCTTGCTTCTGTGGCCTCTGGTGCCTGAGGTAGGGAAGACCCTGAGGGAAACCCCGAGGTGTGCTTTTGAAGCAAGAAGCCTTCCTGCTATATTTGGCCAATGGAAATCAATTTCATTGCTCTACAGTATGAGGTTTTCCTTTTTCCAAATGTGACAGGGGAAGAGGCCTTAGAGGTTCAGAGATGGCAAGTGTAAATTAGGGAGCTAAAACCAGACACTGGCAAGCATGGCTGACACGTGTTCTCCATCTACTTAGGTGCTAGGATGGCCACATCATTTTGGATATTGTAACAATTGAGTTTCCCTCTCTGACTCTGTTACATGGAGACTGGGCTGCACAAGTGAAACGGGTGATCTCTGATACCTAATACAGTGTGTTTTTACCTTGTATTAACAAGGTGCTTTTTTTTTTTTTTTTTTTTGCGGTACGCGGGCCTCTCACCGTTGTGGCCCCTCCCGCCGCGGAGCACAGGCTCCTGACGCGCAGGCTCAGCGGCCATGGCTCACGGGCCCATCCGCTCCGCAGCATGTGGGATCCTCCCGGACCAGGGCACGAACCCGTGTTCCCTGCATCGGCAGGCGGACTCTCAACCACTGCGCCACCAGGGAAGCCCAACAAGGTGCTTTTAAATCCTTGCTTTTTACCATAAATTAATTGTAGTTGTTAATTTGGCATTGTCTTAAATCATTGTGTTAGCTGTGAGAAGATCATTCAGAAAGGGTTTTTTTGTTGTTGTTTTTTGTTTTGATAAAGATTACTCATGACTGCTCCCTGAACTATCTCACATACAGTATTAGACATAAGGTAATCAGTACATGATTTTGCTCCGTGACCAAAAAAACAGTGCTTTGTGCAAACCTGCTTTGTGCCAGGGACTCTAGTAGAGCCTAAGCTGTGTTTTAAGTGTATTGTAAATGGCTTGGAGTGCAGAGGAATAAATTAAGACGACTGTAAGGGGATGTGAGTCCAGCCACATTCCCACCTTTCCTGCCCTTATGCTGTCTCTATTGCAGTGGTTAGTCTACTGAGGACGTGTTTTTACCTCTCAGAATTGTTCACAAGCTATTAAAGTGTTTGCAATAAGAGAGGCTAATACCAGATTGCCTCCTCCCTCTGAGTATGGAGAGGTTTTAAAATGAAGAGGGACTTACTGACTTGCTAATAAATGTTGAACTCTTAAAAGTGCTTTAGAGAAATCATGACCTGGTGAGCAGTTTGCATCTGCCTTCAGAAAAGGAGCTAAGTTTTTCCTTCATTGTGCTTTTATCCGAATCAGAAGATCGGTAACAGTAATGTGATACTGAGACAAGGGCAACAGTGGTCTAGTGATGAAGCAGAGGGAATGTGGAAAATTCTGAAGATCTTGGCAAGGGAAAAGGATCCAGGATCCAGAATCCAGAAGGCCACAGAATCAGCAGCAGTGACTTTAGCAAGTGATTATGGAATCCAGGATCTCTAGAGTAGGTGAGGGCTGCACACAAATTCTTGAGGATTTTAGCCGTTTTTCTAATCTTTTTAACCTTAAAGTTGGTGTGTGTTGAGAAAAGTCAGTATCTTTCCAGATTGGAGGTTAATGCACAGGGATTTATGCAGCGGTTTTCAGATCATGGTCATGGAATCAGCAGCATCAGTATCATCCAGGAAATTGCTAGAAATGCAAATTCTTGGGCCCAGATCAGACCTACTGGATCAGCAGTTTGTTTTTAACAAGTTTCCAGGTGATTCTGATGCCTGCTTAAGTAGGAGAGCCACCTGTCTACATCCTTTCAGTGGATCCCACCCATAGGTATGTGGGATTTCCAGAACTCTTTGTGAATTGGTGAAATTAGAACTTGGTTTGTAAGCTCTCCTGTAGTGAATGAGTAAACAGTAGGTTGAGTTTTGGCAGCTAAAGTTGGCCACAGATTTAAGAACAAAATTTCTTTTTCTAAAAATCTTGGAGATATTTTGCCTCTTCAGTATAAAATATTCCTGAAGCTAAGAAGGAAAGTACTGACTTAAAAAGGAAAAGGAAAAAAGGGTGATTCTGGGAAACACCAAGACACACACCTGACTGGTTATTAGTTGACAATATGAAAATCACTGTGCCCCAAAGAAAACTTATTTTGATGATATTAAATGAAATTTTATCCAAATGAAAGCATGTAAAAAGGAAATATGGATGGATAATTACCATGAAATTGTTGAATTTCAGTAAAGGCAATTTTTCATTTGTAGAAGTTACATTTTTAACTCTGTACCAGCTCAGAGAAACCATCAGCAGGAAGAGTCATGGGAGTTTTAGTCATTTTTAGCCTTGGATCAGTTATATAGCGTGTTTGTGATGAGAATCAAATGGTGTAAAGGTTAAATATGAAGGCCCTCTTGCAAATCATTATATGTGTAACGTGTTCTTCACGTTAAGGTCAATTCATTCGGTAATATAAGGAATTCCAATTGGAATATGGAATTTTATGAATATTTTCTTTCATCAGTGTAACCAGAATTTAGGTGGCTACCATGTGGACAGAATAGTAATAGTGTTCTCACCCCTCCTCCAAACAATGTTAGGAAGAGTCAGCCACATTCAGGGGGTGGTGGTGGTGGGATGAATTGGGAGATTGGGATTGATATATTTACACTAATATGTATAAAATAGATAACTAATAAGAAAAAGCTGTATAAAAAAATAAAATTCAAAAATTCAAAAAAAAAAAAAGAAAGAAAGAAGAAAAAGAAGAGTCAGCCACATATGAAGGGTGAATAAGATTTTTTGACCACAGAGTTACACCGCCGTGGAAAAGATACAAAATTAAAAGTAACCGAATTTTACCTCAAGCGAAACCAAGGCTTTTGAAAATGAGAACCCTTATATGCATAAAGGAGAAACCATATACAAAACGAAAAATATCACCTTAGGAATGCCTTACCTTTGCGATACGGGGCTCTTAATTTTCTAAAATTACCCCTTCCCTTGTGTGGATATTATATGCTGAGCTAACGATTCCTTATTGAGCATCCTTTTTGGCTGAATAGCTTCCCTATCAAACTATGCCAGAATGGTCAAGACTGAAATTGATTTTTAGAAGATTAGGTATATCAGACACTGACTAAAAAAGGATTCCCCAGTTCCTCATATGTCCACTCTATGACTTATTCTTCCCATTATATGTTTTAGAAATCAATTGTGAATCAGGTTTCCGTGGGTCATTTTTGTAAACAATAGTCTTTTGAATCTTTTTAATAAAATATGTGCTTTCTGCTCCTAGATGTCTAGAAAAAAATGGAGTAATATATCTTCCTCGGAGCTCTAGTGAGGATTCTTTTACGTTAATATTCTTTTGAACAAATGAAGCTTCAGGATAAAAGTTCATTCAGCAGTGTCTATGGGAAATAAATGATAAGCCACAGGCCATATTCAGAAATGCAATCAGAAAAGAAGGCTAGCTTTTAACTTAGGGCTGGTTTTTAACTTTGTGGGACATAAAGTCATGCTAGAAGGCTGGTGATAGATAACTACATACATACATAATATTTATATATCTAACATACATATCTAACTAGGCAAAAGTACTTCCTCCCATGGCAGGCCAAAGTCAGTATGGGAAGAAAACCTTCATTATATTTAAACAGTGAGAGTATGTGAGATTAAGACTTTGGAAGGCAGAATGTGGGAATAAACATTAAAATGAGAGGAGGAGGATCTTTTATTTCAACTATAAGCCGAGTGTTTGTATACATTATATGATATAGTCCTCAAAAGAAGCTTCAAGGATAATATCTCCATTTTACAGATGAAGTACGGACGGATCAGGAATATCCTCAAGATCATGGACTAAAAATAGGGGTTTATTGCAGAAATCTTATCGAAGACCCAAATCTTCGGTGCTGGGATGGTAAAGTCCAGGCAATGCCAGAGCCCTGATGGGGTAAACAGTTGATAAAAACATACGTAAGCTGACTGGCAGTATTCCTCATTTACTGCCTCCTCTCAATGCTGCTATTCCCTGAGTTTACTCATAAAATCTTGGCCAAAGTAATTGTTCAAAGGAGATGGATAAAAGTCCAGTATCCAGAATATATAAGTAACTCTTACAAATCAACAATAAAGAGACAAATAACCCAAATAAAAACGGGCAAAGAATTTGAATAGACCATTATCCAAAGAAGATATACAAATGCCAATAAGCACGTGAAAAGATGCCCAACATCATTTGTCATTAGGGAAATTCAAATCAAAACCATAATGAGATACCTCTTCATAGCCACTAGGATGTGGAGAAATTGAAACCCTTATTCATTTTGCTGATGGGGATGTAAAATGGTGTTGCCACTGTGGAAAAGTTAGGCAGTTCCTCAAATAGTTAAACATAGATTTATCAAATGACCCAACCATTTTACTCCTAGTTATATATTCAGAAGAACTGAGAACATATGTCCACACAAAAACGTGTACATGAATGTTTGTAGTGGTATAATTCATAATAGCCCAAAAGTAGAAACTCAAATGTCCATCAACTAATGAATGGATGAACAAAATACGCTATATGCATGCAATGGAATAATATGCCACCATAAAAAGGAAGAGGCACTGCTATCTGCTACAACGTGGGTGAACCTTTAAAACATTACACTGAGTGAAAGAAGCCAGCCATAAAAGGCTACATAGTTCATGATTCCATTTATGTGATTGATCCAGGATAGGAAATTTATGGAGACATAAAGCAGATCAGTGAGCAAAAGAAGGAAATGGAAAATGATGACTAATGTGTATGGGTGCTCTCTTGGGGTAACAAAAATGTTCTGAAATTAAATAGTGATAATAGTTGCACATTCTTGTAAATATACTAAAAGACCAGTGAATTGTACACTTTAAAAAAAGGATGAGTTTGATGGTATATGAATTATATACTAATAAAAAAACCCTTTATAGCTCAATAAAGCAATAGAAAAATACACAAAATCAAAGGCTGTTTCTTTGACTAGATAAATGAGATTGACAAACTCTAACAAAAGTGTCGAGGAAAAAGAAGGTCGATAAAATTAATCATGATACAGAAAGAGAATGGTCAAATAAATACAGATACAACAGGAATATTAAAAAAATAATAAAAGATTACAGAAACATCTCACAATAGTACGAGCTTGATATATCAGGATTGATGATGTATCCTGCCCGTGTTCTCAAATGGCTGTGGGCTTAAGGTTTTATCTTTTCTGGGAGGGCCATGTTGGGGGTGTGAGGGTAGGGTTGGGGGGCAACAGCAATCTTTGAAGGGGCCTCAAAGGGAGAAGGAGTCCCTTTAGGCCAAATCTGCAGCAATGGGCAACCAGCGAACTGGGAAATTCCTGGCATTTCTGCCAGTGACGTGGAAGTTTTGGCTAGCCTGAGTCCTAGCATTGTTACCATCTATAATGAAGCCCGAGTGGACAGTTACCACTAGATGGCATCACAGTGCAGCTAGCCAGGATGAATTTGAACTGTGCAACTCTGCAACTCTCGGTCCATGGTTATAGAAGCTCATCCTGGACATTTATTTCATTTAGTCTCACAATTAAACACCTCTTCATTTACAGGGCTAATTTCTAATGTTTGCATTCTACTTATCCAATTACGGCTTTTTCTCTACTGTGAATGCCTGTATGTGAGTGAACTCAAAATGTAGATGAAGTGGATACATTCCTTGAAAAATATAAAATGTCACAACTAGCACCAATATAGAAAACTGAAATAGAATCATACATATGAAATAAATTGAAATGGCACTTAACAACTTCCCCTCCCTGGAACCCCAAGCTTAGATTGTTTTACAGGTAAATTCTAAGAAACTTTCAAGAAACAGTTGTTTTCTAACCTACACTGGATATTCCAGACAATGGAAGAGAATAAAAACTGCCTGACTCATTTTATGGATCCAGAGTAAGGACTAAGCTTCACAGTGTGTCTATGAGCTCACCCTCTGCCAGGAGGGCCGGCTCCCTCAGCACCGGGCAGACATTGGAGCCTGGCCTTTGCCCACTGAGTCCAAAGATGTGCCACCAAGGTGCCAGGTTCTTCCCGCTCCCTTCTTCCTCAGTGTCCCCAGCAGACGAGAGCTCTGTGTACTCAGGATTGGAGACCTCGGCTGGTGTGTGGAGACTCAATGTCACACCAGGACCTCCTGATTAGAGGAAACTGAGGCAGAGAGAAGAGACTGCACCGCTCCCTCCGGGGGCAGCTGGGTGAGAAAGCCCTTCCTTGGTCTGAGTTGAAATCTGCTTCCCTGGGGCGCTCCCTGAGAACAAGACCTGCTTGAACCGCTCAACTGGGAAGGTAAACAACTGGCTGGGAAGAAGAAGGGTCTTCTGATCTATCTGTGGTGCTAGGGTTAAAGACTGAGGTCTAGGGAGGTACTGGCTACCACACACTGGGGACTTGAAGCAGATGAAGGACAGACCAAGATAGTGAAGGGTCTTGATTGGAGGAGCGAAAGGCAGCTGGGTTAGCTGTTTAGCATGCAGCTGCTGTGGCTGGATAGCATAGGATATGAACGGTGTTGGGAAAATCCCATATTAGCCAGAGGCTTCTCTGTTATACTGATATCATTTGTCTATCAGTCCATATGTAGGAATTTCTGCAAGACAGACTGTATCTAGGAGTTAATTTATCCAAGACTATGCACATGCTCTATGGGCAAGAAATTAAAATGTAAAGAAAAGGCATAGAAGATCTGAATAAATGGAGAAACATTTCATGCTCTTGGATGAAATGTAGTCATTTGTATAATGAAGTCTTCTATAATGAAGGTGGCAATTTTCCCTAAATTATCTATAATTTCTATTCAATCCTGATAAAAATTCTATTTGGATTTTTTGATGAATTTGATAGCCTTTACTTGAACATTTATACAGAATAATGAAAGTCCACAAATAGTAAATCAATATCTTTTTAAAAATTGTAAACACATGAGATCTATGCTCCTAACAAATGTACGGTACAGTATTGCTAACTATAAGCAGAATGTTGTACAGCCGATCTCCCGAACTTTTTCATAGTAAGCCAATCTTGCAAAAGAAAAGTAAACGGAATAACATTCCCTGGCAGATATTAAGACATGCTACAAAGCCATAGTAATGAAAACAGTGTGATATTGGTACAAGGACAGACAAATCGATCAATGGAACAGAATAGAGAGCTCAATGTGATTTGTATATTGATTGGAAATTAATATATCGTAAAAGTGGCACTACAAGTCAATGGGGAAAGGAAGGATTGTGTAGTATACTACTGGATGAACAGACACATTATACAGAGCGGAATAAGATTGACCTTGTTATAACACCATATACAAAGGCAGATTCCAGATGAATGAAAGACCTAAATGTGAAAGTTTAAACTATACAGTTATTAGAAGAAAATGTACAATTTCTTTGTGATCTTAAGGTGGGGAAGGATTTATTAACTAAATCCTCAAATGTGAAATCTTTAAAAAAAAAGTTGATTTCGATTACACCTGGGCAATGTTATTCTTGATACAAAGATTAGAATGTTAACAGACATTATAAATAAAGTGCTAATGCCAACAAGGGACTGATATCTGAAAACTATTGCAAATTAACAAGAAAGAGGTACAAACTCTAGTGGAAAATGGTGAAGTATGGGAAAAGAAAATTTACAGAATACATACAAAATTTTACAAGAACATATGCAAATAAAAGAATGTACATTGTTTACGAAGAGGCAGAGAAATGCTGGTGGGCCATGGGGATTTGAAGAGACAAAGGAGTTAATGAATAAATAATAGAGGAGTCTGTGTGGACCAATAAACTGAGTCCCACCAACTGAGGCGTGTAATCATCTCAGTCTTCGAAGGAGACCCAAAAAGAAAAGGAAGGCAAAAAAATTGAAGATATCTGTCTTTTTTAAAGCTCCAAACCCACCCCTTCTTTCTAGTTTTATCCCTTGAGTCTCTGTAAATATCTTCTCATTAATTAGGTAACTTCAGAGGCTTTTTTTTTTTTAACATCTTTATTGGAGTTTAATTGCTTTACAATGTTGTGTTAGTTTCTGCTGTATAACAAAGTGAATCAGTTATATGTATCAGAGGCTGTCTTGATGATTATCTGAAGTGACATATGTAGGGCGGCTGGCACAGAGTATATACTCAAATGCTAGTTTCCTCTTCCTCACTTTAATGCTTTCTTTTTCATTGACCTTCCCCCTTCCAGTTTATTTGAACCTTCAAAAATCTTTCACTCTTGGGTTCATTTCTCTCTGTTTTTCTCTATCGCTTTTGAAGCGTGGTCACCTATTCTCTCCTGCGGGTGTGTCTCCTGATTAACCCTCTTCTGGAGATCTCATGTCTATGGATGCAGCCTGGGAGAGCACGAGGGGTTTCGGCAGCCACATCACCCTGATGACTCAGGTGGAGTTATTGCCACCCAGCCCTCCATCCCTACCCCAGAAATCTATCACATGACTCCTGCTGCTAATGCCCTTTCTCTCCCATCCTCTCCTGGTGCTATACTTTCTTAGCCCCTAGGAAAAAAGTTTGTGGATACCTGTTGGATTTCATTTTGTTCAATTTGCCCTCAGCCTGTCAATTGTGCTATCAAAGAAGCTCTCCAGGTTTGTATCATTCCAGAATTTGATATACGTATTGGGTAGATGTCCATGGTGCTTCTGGGCAGAACAAGGACAAACTGAGGGATGGTACAAAACGCAGGTTTAACTTCAACGTAGGGAAAACTTTGAAAAATCAGAACGGTCTCAACATGGAATGGGTTTCCATGGAGGGTTGTGAATTCCTTGTCAGTGGAGATGTTCCAAGTGCGGCTGCTTGATCAAGGTGGGGATGGTGGAGTCCCGTGGATCTCGACCCTCCTGTCACATTAGAATCATCTGGGGAGTTGTTTAAAGCTCCGTGTGCTTGTTCCTTTCCCTCATTTAGTCTTCTTTAATTGGTTGGACATGGGAGCAGACATCAGATTTAAAGCTTAAAACTCCCCAGGTGATTCCAATGTGCCCCCAGAGCTGAGAGAGTCTACTGTAGGAAAAACATTAAAGTTAAGAAAGTTGGGTCTGACAACCTAAAACTCTTCCTTTCATCTTGGAAATGATATTATTTTAACTTCCTATTTGGTATCGAGTCGGTGCTTAGGTACTTTTTGATGCTGAACTCCTTTTCCTCCCCCTGTTTTCTTTCAGCTAAGCTCTCCCGTGTGTCCACCCAGAACATCTTTGTGGAAGGCAGGTGGCTGCCTCTCCTGTGGCCGCTCTTCCTCTTGGGTGCTGGTGTGTTTTGCTCCCTTTGAGATCAATTGCCTTAAAGTGCTCTATTGCCCTCTCACACTGGAAATCACAGCACTTCCTCCAGAGGGACAGTTTTCTGTAGAACTGGCTATTTTAAATAGTAGCACAAGATTGAAGAAAACACATTTAACTGTGGAAAGGCCATTGACAGGAGCCGTGAGTGTAAATTTTCTTTTTTGGGCCCATATGTTGAACTGGTTTAGAAAGCGCCAGATTCTTGTTAACTTAGTTGGAAAACACATTAAGGAATGATTACAGGGGCCTCCATTTAGGGGTGCTTGTTAATTATCTGCTTCCTGCAGAGAAAAGATGAGGTTGGGTGGAGGAAGGGCATAAGGGTGGAGAGAGGGAGGGAGAGAGAGAGAGAGAGAGAGAGGAATCAACTGCAGGACCCCAGCCTGTAATAGAGGTAATGACCTGAAGTCCCCTCATCACAGAGTCTACATCCTGTTTTTCTGTCAAGTGAACTTATCTTGAAATCTGAGATGCCCCTTCCCCTCTGTCCTTTTCAGACTTGCTGTCTGCTCTTTCCTTCTTTTTAGATGCCCTGAGAGCACTGTGACACAGTGCCATTCTATAGAGTTAATTCTTATGTCTCTTGCCTCCTTTCAAGAAAAAGATCAGGGCTTGACATTATGACAGGTCTCCTCAAAGACCTGTGAGAGGGTAAAGTTCTTTAAAATATAATCATTTGCTTCTAGGCGAATAGCAGCAATTCTTGTTCCCAAACTTTAACCTTCCAACCATTAAATGGTAAATGTAAACAAGGTAAACCTTTATATTGCCTTAAATACCTTCCTTTAAAAAATTTCCTTCTCAGATAAATTTTCCCACCTAGTTTCATGGATTTCTTTCCTTAACCTGACAGTTGGCCATATTTACTCCTTCCTAAATTCTTTTTTTTTTTTAATTGAAGTAAAGTTGATTTACAATGTTGTGTTAGTTTCAGGTGTGTAGCACAGTGATTCAGCTCTCTATTTTTTCAGATTCTTTTCCCTTATAGGTTATTACAAAATATTGAGTATAGCTCCCTGTGCTGTACAGTAGGTTCTTGTTGGTTATCTATTTTTTTAAATTTTTGTTTATTTTTAAAAATAAATTTATTTTTGGGTGCATTGGGTCTTCGTTGCTGCGCCCAGGCTTTCTCTAGTTGCGGGGAGTGGGGGCTACTCTTCGTTGCGGTGCATGGGCTTCTCATTGCAGCGGCTTCTCTTGTTGCAGAGCACGGGCTCTAGGTACGTGGGCTTCAGTAGTTGTGGCATGCGGGGTCAGTAGTTGTGGCTCGCAGGCTCTAGAGTGCAGGCTCAGTAGTTGTGGCGCACGGGTTTTGTTGCTCCACAGCATGTGGGATCTTCCCATACCAGGGCTCGAACCTGTGTCCCCTGCATTGGCAGGCGGATTCCTAACCACTGAGCCACCAGGGAAGCCGCTATCTATTTTATATATAGTAGTGTGTACATGTTAATCCCAGACTCCTAATTTATCCCCCCCATCCCCTTTGGTAACCATAAGTTTGCTTTCTATGTCTGTGGGTCTATTTCTATTTTATAAATAAGTTGATTTGTATGTTTTTTTTAAGATGGCACATATAAGTGATATCATATGATATTTGTCTTTCCCTCTCTGGCTTGCTTCACTTAGTATGATAATCTGTAGGTCCATCCATGTGGCTGCAAATGGTATTATTTCATTCTTCTTTATGGCTGAGTAAGATTCCATTGTATATATGTACCACATTTCTTTATCCATTCATCTGTCTATGGACATTTAGGTTGCTTCACTCTTTCCTAAATTCTTAAAATGGGGTGTATGGGAGTATAGTTTTTAAGCCACAAAGAAAATTTTGTTTGTTACCTCACTGTTAAGCACTTCTGTTTTTGCTGGGTCGGCTTTATTGAGCTAAGGCTGAAACGTGATGCTCTCTACTCAGCCATCGCATTGCCCTCCTGGAACCGAAGTTATTACGTCACCCTTGGCTGGAACTCTGGATCCAGAGGAGGAGAATCTGAAGGATGGTAACAGGGGCTTTGTAGTTATGGAATTATACCCTTTCCTTAAGCGAATATAGAAAAACACAAGCTCGTGATTCTGTTGGTCATTTTTAACTCATATCCTTTTTGGGGGGACGTTAAAATGCTGCTCATGAAACACAGAAGTGCTAGGCTTCAACTGTGTGCCTTCAGCACAGTTGGCTGACATGCAGTGCCCAGCAGGCTTTTAGAGCAGCGGTCCCAACCATTTTGGCACCAGGGACCGGTTTCGTGGAAGACAATTTTTCTACAGACCGGTGGCGGGGGGTTGGGCAGGAATGGTTCAGGCAGTAATGCGAACGATGGGGAGCGGCAGATGAAGCTTTGCTTGCTCGCTGCTCACCTCCTGCTGTGCGGCTCAGTTCCCGACAGGCCGTGGACCAGTTGGGGACCCCTACTCTAGAGAACAAACCAGGATGATGAGGTTGAGGAGTTTCACTTTTGGCTTAGCTTTATTTGACATCCAAAGATTTCATTTTAGAAGTTTGGTGCCCCAAAGGTCTAGAGATGGGTAAGTGTTTATGGCTCCAGGAAGTTCTCAGCAGTTCTGAGCTCCCTTATGAATCATTTGTGTGACTGTACGAACTAGGCTTAAAGAACTTCCTAGGCAAGAGTCAGTACCCCTTGGCCTGGTGGAGGCTGACAATGTTGGCATGACCATGTGACAGATGCACCACCTCCTTAAAGCTTTTGGGAGCCTTTCCTCAGTGGAAGGCGCTCTTACCCTGGAGAAATAGGGACTATTAAATTAGGAGGAATTGTGGTGTCTTGGCCCAGCATCCAGTAAGAGGTCCTCAGAGCAGCACAGCTACCCCCTGCTCTGGGTGCTGGCTGCCTGGAGCTTTTGGTTACCTTAAAAAAAATGACCAAACAAAATCACACACACAAATTAGCTCATGCTGAATGGGTGGCAGCTAACAGGAATCCTGTTAGCAGATATGATGGAAATGAGTTTTATTAATTATATAATTTTGAACTATCTGAATTCAGCTAGTTACACCAGACCCATTTGATGAATCAAGAGATCATGAGTATGAATAATGCCTTGGTATACATTTGCCTTATTTCTGAGTAAAGTTCCATGTTTATATGATAATCATTGATCTTCTCTACCTACCACTATCAACAGTTCAAACAGTCTTCCCAATTATGTTTTTATTTTCTTGTGACCTACTTCTGAAAAAATATAGATGCCTTTGATCTAGACTATGATGGTCTTGGACCTGCTCTGCCTGAGTTCCTTTTTTTTTGTTCTGCTGCTGCTGTGTTCTCTATCACGGAGGGGCTGACCCATGAAGGCTGTGGTTTACCAAAGTCTTGTGTTTGCTAGCTTCTCACTGACTTTAGCCAGTGGAGGCACTGGTGAGAGCCCCAAGGGAGGTTGGGAGAAGCCGGGGTATTTTCCCTCCTCCCTCTGCCTTGGGCTGATGCTCTGGCAGCAGGTGAATTTATCACGTGGCTCCAGCTCCCACTGTACAGGCTCTCCGTGCTTCAGGCTTTGTTGGCTGATGGACTGTCCTGAGTTCCAACAGTACCACCTCTTCTCTTTGTTCTCCACCCTTAAGGTGGTATTGGCTTCCTGTTGTTGCTAATATCTGGGTTATGACATCATCACCTGTTCGACTCTCAGCTTCTCCATCACCTGTGTTACCCATTCTGTGCCTTCAATCCCCTTTGTTTTAAACACTTGCAGTGGTACATAATCAACCTCCTCATTTTGTAAAGAGGAATTTGAAGTCCAGAGAGATAAAAGTGTGCTTCCTAAGGCTATCTGGAAGTCAAACTTCTAGCATTTCAAGCACTGACAATGCGGTTAAGAATCCAGAAGTAAGAAAACAGTAATTCTTTGATGTGAGTAGTATCTGAAAATTCTTACGCTAATGCCCAAACATCAGCCCCCAAAACAGACACTCGTTAGGCCTATTATTTCTGTTTTTTGCAAACAATTATTCAAGTTGTTGTCACTAAAATTCTCCAGGGAAACTGGTGCTCATATTTGCCTGGTGACAGCATTGCGCCCAGGCTGTTGTTTCATTGACTAGAGCTCTCATAGCCTGGAATGGTGGTGAATGTATCTCCCCAGGCACCTAATTTACTGTTAACTAGAGACTCGCCCAGTGGAATCTGAGTTGATAATTTATAGAAACACAGAGAACTGAAACCCCCAAACACAGGACTAAATAAATTAGTGGTTTCATTTTCCTGACACAATGAGAAGCCAGAAATGGGGAGTTGCCGGCAGTAATCCCAGCTTAACGATGTCAGGGCTGAGACCTTCACTGTGGTGGTGGCCATGCAGGTCTACTGCTTAGAGCTTCCTTCGAGGAAGAATTTGCCATCTTGAGAGACTCCAAATGCCACGCTTTCAGGATCTGCCTCAGCTTTTGATGCAGGGCCACACTTTTCCCAGGCAGCTCCCAAGTAATGACTGAGCATAGCAGAAGACACTGGGCATGGCCATTCTCTCTGATATAGGATTCATCAAATGGACAGTCTCTGCTCTGGAGGTTCCTGTTGGCTTTGCTGAAATTTTGTAAGATTTGCATCTTAATTCAAGGCTCCTCTTGTTCAATACTGCCTTCTTCCCCCTTTCCTCTCATAAGCGTGGTCAGATTTTCAAGTCAGAAAATCTGAAGGCCTTTGTTGCCCAATCCCCTACCCCCTCCAATACCACTTTTGATCTTTACCCTCCCAATAATGCCAGAGTTGCACTCCTAACTCTGATTCAGTGTCTGCTTCCTGGAGGTCCTGACAGCGCTTCTCTTGGCCCTTCCCTACTATTTTTTAAAAATTAAATATAGATGATGTATAATATTATATAAGTTACAGCTGTACAATATAGTGATTCACAATTTTTAAGGGTTATACTCCATTTATAGTTATTATGATATATTGGCTATATTCCCTGTGTTGTATCCTTGTAGCTTATTTTTTCATTAAAAAATTTTTTAAAAATAAATTTATTTAATTTTTGGCTGCATTGGGTCTTTGTTGCTGCTCACGGGCTTTCTCTAGTTGTGGTGAGTGGGGGCTACTCCTTGCTGCGGTGCACGGACTTCTCATTGTGGTGGCTTCTCTTGTTGCAGAGCACGGGCTCTAGGCATGCAGGCTTCAGTAGTTGTGGCACGCGGGCTCAGTAGTTGTGGCTCGCAGGCCCTAGAGTGCAGACTCAGTAGTTGTGGTGCACGGGCTTAGTTGCTCCGCGGCATGTGGGATCTTCCTGGACCAGGGCTTGAACCCGTGTCCCCTGCATTGACAGGCGGATTCTTAACCACTGCACCACCAGGAAAGTCCCAAAATTAAAAAAAAAAATTTATATTGGAGTACAGTTGATTTACAATTTTGTGTTAGTTTCAGGTGTCCAGCAAAGTGATTCAGTTATACGTCTACATGTATCTATTCTTTTTCAGATTCTTTTCCCCTTTAGGTTATTGCAGAATATTGAGTAGAGTTCCAGATACAGTAGGTCCTTGTTGATTATTTTATATACAGTAGTGTGTATATGTTAACCTCAACCTCCTAATTTATCCCTCCCCTTCCTTTCCCCTTTGGTAACCATAAGTTTGTTTTCAAAGTCTGTGAGTCTGTTTCTGTTTTGTAAATAAGTTCATTTGTATCATTTTTTTAAGATTCCACACATAAGTGATATCATATGATATTTGTCTTCCTCTGTCTGACTTACTTCACTTAGTATGATTATCTATAGGTCCTTGTAGCTTATTTTATACATAACAGTTTGTACCTCTTTGTCCCCTACCCCTATATTGCCCCTCCCCCTTCCCTTTCCCCAGTTGTAACCACTAGTTTGTTCTCTATATCTGTGAATCTGTTGCTTTTTTGTTATATTCACTAGTTTGTTGTATTTTTTAGGTTCCTCATGTAAGTGATATCATACAGTATTGTCTTTCTCTGTCTGACTTATTTCACTTAGCATAACATGGATCCAAATCCATCCATGTTGTTGCAAATGGCCCTTCCCTTCTATTTACTTGAGGTTGTAGAATGGTGCCCCCACCTCCAGCAGCTCAGCACTGTGCCCATGCTTCAGCAGAATGCAACACTACCAACTGATTCTCTTCTTCTTTTAGGAAATTTTACTGCTTTCATTTCTTACGCCAGAACTGTGTCGTATTACTGTAGCAACCACAAGGGAGGTGGGGAAATGTTTTTTGTTTTAGCTGAACATATCACAGTCCCAACAAAATTGAATTCTGCTACTGAGAAAGAAGAAAAGAATAGGTATTTTGTAGGCAACAAGTAGTTTTTGCCCCACTTTATTTTCATTTCTGGAAAATGTTTTTTTAAAATTGAAACATAGTTGATGTATGCTATTATGTTAGTTTCAGGTTACTACATAATAATTTGACATTTGCATACATTATTAAAATGATCACCATAACTCTAGTAACCATCTGTCCATGTACAAACTTTTTACGATATTACTAACCATATTCCTTATGCTGTATATTATATTCCTGTGGCTTATATATTATATAACTGGAGGTTTGTACCTCTTATCTTCTACACCTACTTCATCTCCCCACCCCTCCTTCTGGCAACCACCTGTTTGTTCTCTGTGTGTATGATTCTGTTTTCATTTTGTTTTGTTTGTTTTTGTTTTTTAGATTCCACATATAAGTGAGATCAGGTAGTATTTGTCTTTCTCTTTCTAACTTATTTCACTTAATATAATACCTTCTAGGTCCATCCATGCTGTTGCAAATGACAAGATTTAATTTTTTTATGGCTGAGGAATATTCCATTATAATTTTGTAATATTCCACATCTTCTTTATACATTTGTCTATGTCTGTCTTAGGTTGCTTCCATACCTTGGCTATTTTAAATAATGCTGCAATAAACATTGGAGTGCATATATCTTCTCAAATCAGTGTTTTTCTTTGGATAAATACCCAGAAGTAGAATTGCTGGATTGTATGGTAGTTCTATTTTTAATTTCTTTAGGAACCTCCATACTGTTTTCCATAGTGGCTGCACCAATTTATAGTCCCACCAATGAGGCGTGAGGATTCCCTTTCCATATCCTTGCCGTTACATGTTACTTGTTATCTTTTTGATGATAGCCATTCTGACAGGTATGAGGTGGTATTGCATTGTGGTTTTGATTTGCATTTCCCTGATGATAAGTGGTGTTGAGCATCTTTTCATGTGTCTGTTGGCCATCTGTTTCTCTCCTTTGGGAAAATGTCTATTCAGGTGCTCTTCCCATTTTTTTAATTGGGTTATTTGCTTTTTTGATGTTGAGTTGCATGAGTTCTCTGTGTATTTTGGATATTAACCCCTTGTCAGATATATTGTTTGCAAATATATTTTCCTATTCAGTAGGCTGCCTTTTTGTTTTGTTGATAGTTTTCTTTGCTGTGCAAAAGCTTTTTAGTTTGATGTAGTCCCATTTGTTTTTTATTTATTTTTGTCTTTGTTTCCCTTGCCCTTGGAGACATAACCAAAAAATTATTGATAAGATCAGTGTCAAAGAGCATATTGTCTCTGTTTTCTTCTGGGAGTTTTAAGGTTTCAGGTCTTACATTTAAGGCATTAATCCATTTTGAGGTTATTTTTGTATATGGTGTGAGAAAGTAGTCCAGTTTAATTCTTGTTGCATGCAGTTGTCCAGCTTTCCCAACACCATTTATTTAAGAGGCTATCTTTTCCCATCATATTTTCTTGCCTCCTTTATTGTAGAATAATTGTTCATATACATGTAGGTTCATTTCTGGACTCTCCATTCAGTTCCACTGATGTATGTGTCTGTTTTTGTGGCAGTACTATACTGTTTTGATTACTATAGTTTTGTAGTATGGCTTGGAATAAGGGAGTATGATACCTCCGGTTTTGTTCTTCTTTCTCAAGATTGTTTTGGCTATTTAGGGTCTTTTGTGCTTTCATACAAATTTTAGAATTATTTGTACTAGTTCTGTGAAAAATGCCACTGATATTTTGATAGATATTACATTGAATCTGTAGATTGCCTTGGGGAGTATGGTCAATTTAACAATATTCATTCTTCCAATCTATAAGCATGGTATATTTTTCCATTTGTTTGTGTTGTCTTCAGTTTCTTTCATCAATGTCTTACAGTTTTCCAAGTACAAGTCTTTTACCTCTTTGGCTAGATTTATTCCTAGGTATTTATTCTTTTGATGCAGTTGTAAATGGGATTGTTTTCTTAATTTTTCTTTTTGATAGTTCATTGTTAGTGTATAGAAGCACAACAGATTTCTGTATATTAATTTTGTATCCTACAACTTTACTGTATTTATTTATTAGTTCTGATTTTTTTTGGTGGCATCTTTACGATCTTCTATATATATAGTATTACGTCATCTGCAAACAGTGATACTTCTTTCTTTCCAGTTTGGATTCCTTTTATTTCTTTTTCTTGTCTGATTTCTGTAGCTAGTGCTTCCAATACTATGTTGAATAAAAGTGGTGAGAGCGGGCATCCTTGTCTTGTTCCTGATCTTAGAGGAAATGGTTTTAGCTTTTCACTGTTGAGTATGATGTTGGCTGTAGGTTTGTGATATTTGGCCTTTATTATATTGAGGATATTCCCTCTCTACCTACTTTCTGGAGAGTTTTTACCCTAAGTGGATGTTGAATTTTATCAAAAGCCTTTTCTACATCTGTTGAGATAATTATATAGTTTTTGTTCTTCAGTTTGTTAATGTGGTGTTCACCTTATTGATTTGTGGATATGGATCCATCCTTGAATCCCTGGAATAAATCCCACTTGATCATGGTGGATGATCCTTTTAATGTATTGTTGAATTTGGTTTGCTAATATTTTGTTGAGGATTTTTGCTTCTATGTTCATCAGTGGTATTGGCTTGCAATTTTGTTCTTTTGTGGTGTCTTTGGTACCTGGTTTGGTATCAGGGTAATGCTGGCCTCACAATGAGTACCTTCCTCTGCAGTTTTGGGGAATAGTTTGAGAAGGATAAGTGTTAACTCTTCTCTAAATGCTTGGTAGAATTCTCCTGTGAAACCGTCTGTTCCTGGACTGTTCTTTGTTTGGAGTTTTGTTTGTTTGTTTATTACTGATTCAATTTTATTCCTGGTAGTTGATCTGTTCATATTTTTTATTTCTTCCTGATTCAGTCTTGGAGGATTGTGTGTTTCTAGGAATTTATCCATTTCTTCTAGGTTGTCCATATTTTTAGCATATAATTGTTTGTAGTAATCTCTTATGATCCTTTGTATTTTGGTGATGTTTGTTGTAACTTTTCTATCCTTTCTGATTTTAGTCACTTGGGCCCTTTTTTTCTTGGTTAATCTAGCTAAAGCTTTATCAATTTTGTTCATCTTGTCAAAGACCAGCTCTTAGTTTCATTGATCTTTTGGTTTGTTAGTCTCTATATTTCATTTATTTCTACTCTGAGCTTTATGATTTTTTTCCTTCTATTAATTTTGGGTTTTGTTTTTTCTCTTTTTAGTTCCTTTAGGTAAAGTTAGGTTGTTTATTTGAGATTTTTCTTGTTTACTGAGGTAAGCTTGTATTGCTATAAACTTCCCTCTTTGAACTGCTTTTGCTGTGTCCCATAGATTTTGGGTCATCATGTTTTCATTGTCATTTGTTTCTAGGTATCATTTGATTTCCTCCTTGATTTCTTCAGTGAACTCTTGGTTATTTAGTAGTGTATTGTTTAGCCTCCATGAGTTTGTATTTTTTACAGAATTTTTCCTATAATTGATATTTAGTTTCATAGCATTCTGGTTGGAAAAGTTACTTGATATGATTTCAATTTTGTTAAATTTACCAAGGCTTGTTTTGTGACCCAAGATATGATCTATCCTGGAGAATGTTCCATGAGCACTTGAGAAGGAAGTGTATTCTCTTGCTTTTGCTGTGTCCCATAGATTTTGGATCACTGTTTCCATTTTCATTTGCCTCCAGGTATTTTTTGATTGCCTCTTTGATTTCTTCAGTGACCCATTGGTTGTTTAGTAGCCTATTGCTTAGCCTCCACATGTTTGTGTTTTTTTGTAGTTTTTTTCTTGTAGTTGATTTCTAGTCTCATAGCACTGTGGTCAGAAAAAATGCTTGATATGATTTCAATATTCTTAAACTTATTGAGACTTGTTTTATGCCTAACATGTGATCTATCCTGGAGAATGTTCCACGTGAACTTGAAAAGATTGTGTATTCTCCTGCTTTTGCATGAAGTGTTCTATAGATATCTATTAAGTCCATGAGGTCTAATGTGTCATTTAAGGCGAGTGTTCCTTTATTGATTTTTCTGTCTGGATAATCTGTCCATTGATGTATGTGGGGTGTTAAAGTCCTCTACTATTATTGTGTTATTGTTGATTTCTCCCTTTATATCTGTTAATATTTGCCTTATATATTGAGGCGCTCCTATTTTGGGTGCATATATATTTACAATTGTTATATCTTCTTCTTGGATTGATCAATGATCATTTTGTAGTGTCCTTCTTTGTCTCTTGTAACAGTCTTTATTTTATTTTATTTTTTTACTTTTTATTTTATATTGGAGTATAGTTGATTAACAATGTTGTGTTAGTTTCAGGTGTACAGCAAAGTGATTCAGTTTTATATATGCATGTATCTATTCTTTTTCAAATTCTTTTCCCAATTAAATTGTTATAAAATATTAAGCAGAGTTCCCTGTGCTATACAGTAGGTCCTTGTTGGTTATCCATTTTATATATAGCAGTGTGTACATGTCAATCCCAAACTCCCTAACTATTCCTCCCGCCACCCTTCCCCCCGGTAACCATAAGTTCATTCTCTGAGTATGTGAATCTGTTTCTGTTTTGTAAATAAGTTCATTTGTATCATTTTTTAAGATTTCACCTATAAGCAATATCATATGATATTTCTCTTTCTCTGTCTGACTTACTTCATTCAGTATGACAATCTCTAGGTCTGTCCATGTTGCTGCAAGTGGCATTATTTTATTCTTTTTAATGGCTGAGTAATATTCCATTGTATATATGTACTGCATCTTTTTTATCCATTCTTCTGTCGATGGACATTTAGGTTGCTTCCATGTCTTGACTATTGTAAACAGCACTGCAATGAACATTGTATCCTTTTGAACCATGTTTTTCTCCAGGTATATGCCCAGGAGTGGGATTGCAGGATCACATGGTAGCTCTCTTTTTAGTTTCTTAAGGAACCTCCAAACTGTTCTCCATAGTGGCTGCACCAATTTACATTCCCACCAACAGGTTCCCTTCTCTCCACACCCTGTTCAGCATTTATTGTTTGTGGATTTTTAACAGTCTTTATTTTAAAGTCTATTTTGTCAGATTTAGTATTGTATTTTGGCTTTCTTTTAATTTCCATTTGCATGTAATACCTTTTTCCATCCCCACACATTTATTCTGTGTGTCATTAGATCTGAAGTGAGTCCCTTGTAGGCAGCATATATATGGGTCTTGTTTTGTTTAATCCATTCATGTACCTTATGTCTTTTGACTAGAACATCTAATCCATTTATATTTTAAGTAAGTATTGATAGGTATGTACTTCTTGCCATTTTCTTAATTGTTTGGGGGTTGTTTTTGTAGCTCTTTTTTTTCCTTCCTTCTTTTCCTGCCTTCCTTTGTGATTTGATGGCTACCTTTATATTGTGTTTGGACTCCTTTTTCTCTATTTTTGTATCTGTTATGGGTTTTTGTTTGTGGTGACCATATACATATATGTTTATTTTAAGTTGATGATCTCTTAAGGTTGAATGCATTCTTACAGCCCTGCATTTTTACTCACCCGCTGTTGCCCTGTGCATGCTTAATGTTTTTGACATCATATTTTACATCTTTTTATGTATCCCTTAATTACTTATTGTGGATAAAGATGATTTTTACTACTTTTGTCTTCAACCTTCCTACTAGCTTTAAAAGTAATTGATCTCCCACCTTTACTGTATGTTTGCCTTTACCAATGGAATTTTTCCTTTTATAATTTTTATGTTTCTAATTCTGGTCTTTTCTGCTTAGAGAAATTCCTTTGACATTTCTTGTAAGGTGGGTTTAGTGGTGCTGAGCTCTTTTAGCTTCTGCTTGTCTGTAAAACTCTTTATCTTTCCTTTATATCCGAATGACAGCTTTGAGAGGTAGAGTATTCTTGGTTGTGTTATTTCCTTCATGACTTTTTTTAAATAATTTTTTTTTTTTTTTTTTTTTTGGCTGTGATATGTGGCTTGTGGAATCTTAGTTCCCCGACCAGGGATTGAACCCAGGCTCTTGGCAGCAAGAGCATGGAGTCCTAGCTACTGAACTGCCAAGGAACTCCCTCCTCTCATCACTTTGAATATATCATGCCACTCCCTTCTGGTCTGCAAAGTTTCTGCTGAAAAGTCAGCTGATAATCTTATGGGAGTTCCCTTGTGTGTAACTAGCTGCTTTCCTCTTGCTGCTTTTAAGACTCTCTTTTTATCTTAATTTTTGCCATTTAAATTACAGTGTATCTTGGTATGGACCTCTTTGGGTTAATCCTGTTTGGGACTCCCTGTGCTTCCTGGAACTGGATGTCTGTTTCCTTCCCTCAGGTTAGGAAAGTTTTCAGTTATTATTTCTTCAGATAAAGTCTCTGTTCCTTTCTCTCTCCTACTTCTAGGACCCTTATAATGTGAATGTTCATACTCTTGATGTTGTCCCAGAGGTGTCTTAAACTATCCTCATTTAAAAAAAAATGTTTTTTCTGTTCACCTTCAGTGATTTCCACTACTCTGTCCTCCAATTCACTGAGCTCTTCCTCTGTATCATCTGATCTACTGTTGATTCCTTCTAGTGTATTTTTATTTCAGTTATTGTATTCTTTAGCTCTGTTTGGTTCTTCTTCATATTTTCTAACTCTTTGTTAAATTTATCACTATGTTTCTCTATTCTTCACCTGAGTTCATTAAGCATCTTTATGATCATTACCTTGAACTTTTTATTGGGTAGACTGCTTATCTCCACTTCATTTAGTTCTTTTTCTGACGTTTGTCTTGTTTATTCATTTGGAATATATTTCTCTGTCTCCTCATTTTGCCTAATTCTCTGTTTATTTCTATGTATTCAGTAGATTGGTTATGCTTCCCAATCTTGGAGAAGTGGCCATATTAGAGACATACTATGGGGCCTAGCAGCACATTCCCCTCTGGTCTTCAGAGATATATGCTTTAGGGGTACCCTTATGTGGGCTGTGTGGGCCCTTCTTTATGGTGGGGCTGACTATTGTGGGTGTGCTAGTACACAGGGTTTGACCACCACACCCCCCAGCCAGGTTGGCTGCCAGGCTTACCTTGTGCAGCGGATGCTGACTTGCTGGTGGGTGGGGATAAGTCTCAGCATGGCTGGCTGTGTGGCCTTTTGGGTCCTGGGGCCAGTGTTGGCTCTCTGATGGTCAGGGCTGGGTCCCTACTAGGCTGGCTGTGGGGCCGGGGAGGCTTGGAGCTGGCACTGGGTGGGCTCGTAAGCCCCTGGCACTAATAAGCTAGCAGATGGTCTCCAAAGTGGTGCTTACCAGTTCCAGTGTCCTCATGGTAGAACGAGCTCCCCAAATTGGCTGCCACCAGTGTTTATGTCCCCAGGGGGAGTCCCACTAGCCTCTTGCATCTTTGGGAGGCCCTCCAAGATCAGTAAGTGGGTCTGACCCAAATTCCTTTCAAATTACTGCTTCTGCACAGGGATTTGGAGTATGTGAAATTTTGCATGTGCCCTTTAAGCTATTTCCCAGAGCCCTCTGGCTCTCCCATATACAAGTTCTGCTGACCTGCAAAGCCAGTTGTTCTGGGGGCTCATCTTCCCAGTGCAGGACCCCCTGGCTGGGGAGCCCGATGTGGGGCTTGGAACTCTTGCTCCTTGGAGAGAACCTCTGTAGTTGTGGTTATCCTTCCAGTTGTGGGTCACCTACCCCAGGGGTATGGCTCCTGAGTTTACTACATCTCCACTCCTCCTACCCATCTCATTGTGATTCTTTTTTTTTTTAACTTATTTATTTTTGGCTGTGTTGGGTCTTCATTGCTACATGTGGGCTTTCTCTAGTTGCAGTGAGCGGAGGCTACTCTTTGTTGTGGTGCGCAGGCTTCTCATTGTGGTGGCTTCTCTTGTTGCAGAGCACAGGCTCTAGGCACACGAGCATCAGTAGTTGTGGCTCGCAGGCTCTAGAGCTCAGTCTCAGTAGTTGTGGCTCATGGGCTTAGTTGCTCTGCTGCATGTGGGATCTGCCCAGACCAGGGATCAAACCGATGTCCCCTACGTTGGCAGGCGGATTCTTAACCACTGTGCAACCAGGGAAGTCCTCATTGTGATTCTTTATATTTTGAGTTGGGAAATCTTTTCTGCTAGTCTTCAGGTCATTCTCATCAATAGTGGCTCTGTAAATAGTTGTAGTATTGGTGTGCCCAGGAGAGGAAGTGAGCTCATGGTGAGCTCACCTCTTCCTACTCCATCATCTTAGCTACACCTCCTCATTTCCGGAAAATCTTGAGTTTATGAAAGCAAAATATCTGTTGATAATATAGATGGTAGTCAGGCATGAAGAAGAGACAGCTGACCATTGGCTCTTTGGTATAGTTTGGGGAAAGGTTTTTGCCACTGGAAAGCAGAGGAAAGAAAAAATGATGAGTCTCCACTAGTAAGTTCATGATTATGATAGGAATCTCTTGGTCTAAGCTAATATCCTTCTTTAACACATAAGGAAATTGAGGCCTAGTGAGAGTAAGCCTTCTTACTTGAAGTGTTTATTGAGCACCTACGAGTATATATTGTAAATGCTTGGGATTCATTAATGAGCAAAACAGAGTTCTCTACCTCAGGTGCTAAGGCCCCACCAGCAGGGGCAGGATGGGTGTTGGAAGCCAGGTGTCTTAGATGCCCATTGCTGTATTGCTCAGGGCCAAAAGGACCATAGCTTTAAGGTTACTATTATGACTGGAAACCATCAGAGGTTTGCCTGGTTGCTTTGAGAGGTATTGGGAGATTCTGAAACAATCCTTTTGCCTTGTGAATCTGATTGACCTCCAGGCCATTGATAATACCTGCTGACTACCTCCCATATCCCAGCCCCCAATCTTGTCTTGTCTTTTTCTCCTCTCAGATTTTTTTCTACCCTGTAAAGGGGAGGGAGCCAGAGCTGACAGAGTAAGTCTCATTTCTCCTTTCAAACAATACGTGAAAGGGAAATAACCCATTTGGTAGGTAGGTATCTTTAGGAATTTGCCTTAAGTTGACAAGTTACTTTTGGACAAAATGTGAAAAAAGGGATTGAGAACTATTTTGAACAACCATATCTAAATGTTCATAACAAAAAGTTTAATTTGTCACATTCTTTTTGGAGAAAGATATCTTTTCTAATGATGCTACCATTATTTAAAACACTTTGGAATTCTTCCTATCTTACTGGTTTTGGAACCACTTCATAAGTTACACAAGAAAGTTGGTGTCATTACTTCATAGGCAGATTCCAGGTGATCAAAAGACCATTTACCTTATTTTCCAGATCTGGCTATGAATGTCTTTGTCTATTCTCCAAATCAAATCTACCCATAAATGATGAAAAGTTGTCACCACTGAGTCTATGTCATAAACTAAAGGAAAATTTAAAAGAGGTGTTCAGAAATATTTTGAATAAAGGCGATATTGTTGGAGTAAAGTTATAGACTCGCGAGGTGTGTAGTTGGAAAAGGTGTACCCTTTATTTTGTCAGGTATTGAATCACCTACTCTATGAGCAGTCCAAATATACAGGTAATCTTCCCTATTCAAATCTAAGTGAATATTTTTTAAAATTAAAAAAATTTTAACTATTATTTTTATTGAATGAAAGATTCTTTAAATTCTACAATGCTTTACAATTTTCAAAAGTTTCATACACATGATTTCATATAATCCAATAATAACCCCATATTTAATCCCCTACCCCTATAATGCCCCTCCCCCATCCCTCTCCTCACTGGCGACCACCAGTCCATTCTCTATATCTGCTAGTCTTCCTGCTTTTTGTTTTATTCACTAGTTTGTTGAATGTTTTAGATTCCACACGTAAGTGTGGAAATCTTTACTTTGTTCCATTAACATTTCTCATTTTTTAATGAAACACCTGTTAATATCCTTCAGAACATTAGTTTGAGAGACATACCATTAAACTGATTCTTTATTTCTATCACAGATTGAAGGGGCTGTTCTAGAATTTGATGAAGTTAAGAAATGTTATACAGTTAAACATGTCCATTCCCAGCTCGTAAAAATATTCCAGAGAAGCTAATTCTAATGTTAGAGTCAGAATCTGGCAAGGATTAAATGATGTAGAAGTTGGCAAGATGTTATGCTATAGTAATTAAAAGGTTTTTCCATGTTAAGCACAGATCATTTTCAGAAAATGCTGAGAAGTATTTGTTTTGAATTCCAAGGAAAATTAAAGAAAATGTAATTACAGTATACTCAAAATGTACTTCAATTTTGAATAATTTCTCTAGGGATATTGTATAAATGTAGTATTTGATCTATTGTTTCAAGATAATATTTATTGCTGCTGTGAAAAGAGAGAGAGATTTATAGTAATGATATCAGTGGTATTTTACATTAAATACACTAATGTCAAATTGGTTATTACCAGAGTCAAATTAGCATACCAGGAGCAGATGGAATGGAAACTTCTGGAAATGAAGACTAAAAACAGCCATGGGAGCTGGCCCTCCCTTCTGGAGTTTCTGTATAGCACCATTCCTCCTTGGAATCCCCACTCTTCCCCAGTCCCACCACGCTGTTCTCCCTGTCTATGTGGATTGACGTATTGTCCAAAGCGTAACTTTTATCACAGTTACCACCTCCTCCGTGGAGTCTTTTCTGATCTTCTCCAGGGGCCTGTTACTGCACTGGGGAGTTTTGTATTTCTGTTTGTGTTATGGCATTTCATTCTGCCTTGGTTATGGTATATGTAATCTTGTCAAGAACCTTTCATGCAACCCACATGCCACCTTGAAATCCTTTTTTGCATCTCTTATATTTAGCCAACACACAGCTAGTGTCCAAAATTTATGAAGTGAATAGTGAAAAAAAAAAAACCAAACACCCAGCTACTTCCTGTAAATACTCTCATACAGAGAGCAACTGGCAAAAACAAAATGGGCATCTGGGGACAGTCCCCTCATTGTTCTGTGTTGGCGTTAGCATTAATGGTCTCCCCAGGACACCAGTTTGTACTCCAGGAAGAACGTAAAGTCTGTAATTTCATCATTGTGTCTCTAAGAGTCAGTTCTGATTTAGCCAGCAGAATATTTCTCAGTATTTCTGTGGCAGGGACTGTTTTTGTTTTTTTTTTTAGTGTGTTATTACCTTAAGATGTGTAAATTATTGGCAGCTGTCTGGATTAAATAAATAAACAAAAACAAAGGATGATATGAAATAAGAACATTTAAAAGGTCCATTACCTCTTGACTTTGAGCAACTGCCTAATTACCTCAAGTTCAAAGCTAATTTATGGAATTCCACATAATAATGACTTACATTTGTCTAGCTATAGGAGGTTTCTAAGGTGCTTTCATCTGTGGCATTCATTCAATCAATCAACTAGTCAGTCAATTAACAAATTAATCCTTCAACAGACATTTCTGTAGAGCCTATTACATAACACACATTGGCAAGCATGGTCTGGGGATTTCTAAAATAAATAAGACAAAGGTACTGCCCTGTAAATGTTTTCAGTCTGGTGAGGGTAGACAGAAATATAGACAAGTAAATGAGGGAATTCCCTGCTGGTCCAGTGGTTAGGACTCTGTGCTTCCACTGCAGGGGGCCCAGGTTCCATCCCTGGTCTGGGAACTAAGATCCCCACAAGGCACACGGCCAAAAAAAAAAAGCAATTAAATGACAGAAACGTTGTGATCAAAGCTTGTATACACCTCAGTGGTGGAGGCAAAGGTGGCGAGTGGGCCATTCTCATTAAGGGAGGGGGAAAGTGGACAGGAGAGCATTCATAGAGGAGCAGTCATTGAGTGAAGTCTTATCTGATTCTTACTAGTTTCACTATTATACATGGTTTACAGTTGAGAACCTGACTTGGGTGTGAAGCATCTTCTCTGAGGTGACCCTGCTCTTAAGATTTCAGAAGCAACTTGCATCCTACTGCACAGCATCTCTCCTGCACTCCCTGAGATTCCTGGAGTGTGACTCTCATGTTCTAGTAGCAATGAGAAAGGGAAGGTAAAGCCAGAGAGCCTGAAAATCTCTGGCTTTATGCCAGAGAGGATTATGTTTATGCAAAATGAGCTTGGTTCCCAGAGTAAGAAGAAAAACAATTTGATTGAAAATGTTATTCATCCATAAAGAAAGGGAGAAAGCCAAACCCAAAGGCAGGGTTTAGAGCTGGAAACAATGGCTTTGTTAAGATTTACAGGCCTGTGGGATTTCTCAGTTGCATAGGGTATTAAGGAAAGTTATTTGAAAAATATTCAAATTACTTTGACATCGTTTTCCCTAGGCAATATGGAAACTCACTTTTTGGTGGTTGGGCCTCTATTAACATAAAACTTCGGAGGAAATGAGGTTTAAAAGGATGACCCACTTCTTCTGCTGTCACCACCCACAGACTCCAATTTAATTTCTTCCTTATTCTGTTCACTAAAAGTCACTAGTTTTTTCATGGGATGGATGCTTCTCTCTAGTCGTACTTTTGGTGTGTGTGGCCACATTTCACTAGGTTGGTGGCATATTGATTTGTATAAAGTGCCTTAAGAAGACACCCACATTCATTTAAGACAACAATGGCAAGAATAACTTAATATTGGCACATATTTTCTTTATTCTCTGAAAGAAAGCTTAATATCAGATGTTAGAATGTAACATCATACAGAGATTTCTAATATGAGCCAGAACTGCCCAGATACTGTGATTCAAGGGGATTTGGTCTTTTTCTTTGCCTTTGTACTTCATGTCATCACATAAGAATTAGGAGCTGGAGTGATACATTTCATAAATTATTAAATTGTAAATTTAATAATTAAGGGGCTTCCCTGGTGGCGCAGTGGTTGCGCGTCCGCCTGCCGATGCAGGGG
>NC_041221.1:117013882-117046493 GCF_002837175.3 Physeter macrocephalus
CAACGGGAGAGGCCACAACAGAGGGAGGCCCGCATACCACAAAAAAAAAAAAAAAAAAAAAAAAAAAAATAATAATAATAATAATTAAGGAAGCAGGTATTTTAACTTACCTGAAAACAAAGTTCCATTACTCCAATGGACTAGGTGGCCCCTTATTTTTATAGTAATTTACAGGTTAGAAAATATTTCAAATACTCTCTTTTGGCCCTCACAAGAACTCCAAGGAGAGGCATATGAAATCTTTTTAACTGCAAATTTTTTTTAACTCACGAGGAAACTGAGACCCAGACAGGTGAAGGCTAGGCTCTAGCTAATAATAATGCTTTTCGGTGTATCTTCTGGACTAGTGTTGCTTAGTTCTGTTAAAAGATAAACTGAGGCATATTCAAATTTTAAGAGTTTATTTCAGCAAAAATTGATTTGAATCAAGCAGCACCGAATGGGAAATGGTTAGGATGCTCCCCATACAGGAGCTGGGAGAAAGACTTTTGTAGAGCAGATGCAGGGGAAGCGAAGCGAGGGTATTATCTGAGTGGCTGAAGCAGTTGCGTTATTTGGAAAAGCTGAATTCGCTGTCTGCGATTGGTTGTCCTTTGGTTTCACTTTCTTAACCTTGAGGCATTACAGGCTTAGGTTTTGGTTTGCTTATGTAGACTGCTAATGTATTAGAGCCACCTCAGTCAAGTCGTCTCCTTGGGCTGCCCTGGTGGCGCAGTGATTGAGAGCCCGCCTGCTGATTCAGGGGACATGGGTTCATGGCCTGGTCTGGGAAGATCCCACGTGCCGCGGAGCGGCTGGGCCCGTGAGCCATGGCCGCTGAGCCTGCGCGTCCGGAGCCTGTGCTCCGCAATGGGAGAGGCCACAACAGTGAGAGGCCCGCGTACCGGAAAAAAAAAAAAAAATGGTCTCCTTGTTTAATTGATTTAACCGTTCTTTATATTATATTGCTTCTTTGCAGAGAAATTGTCTCGTGGACACACATGGTGCCTCTAGTCCTGACCTGCTATTTCTCAAACGTGTGTGATTAGTTGCAAGGGAACCTTCTCGAGAAAATGGATGATTCTTTACCAGGCCATCCCACTTATAAGAAAAGTAATACAAATCATATACCCCAGTGGTACAGTAGTTTGAATTACTTTGATATACAAGGAGCAGCACATAATTAAATTCTAAGAATCAAGAATCGTATTTCTTTTACTGGGAACACCTGCATCAGAAGAGATTTAGTCTGGATGAATGCAGCCCACTAGGGATCCTCGTTACAACACTGTGTGCAGATTAAATTGTAGAGAAATAACAGAAGGAGGTAATATTACCAATGTCAACCCATTTTCTCTAGCCACGCTAGCCTGGAGTTTTAAAAGGGGTCACAGCAATGGTAATAACCCATATTTTTAGCTTTTTATCTCTTTGGCTATTACAAATCTCCATGTTCTCCCCACCCAGCCCCAGTGGAGTCCCAGGGGTTGTCTCCTACATGTGCTTCAGTTCTGTCCGCCTCCTGTGGGTTCCATGATGCGTTTCCTTCCTCCCCCGCTTCAGCCCCTGTGGTGGTAGGCTGGTTGCCCTCATAGGGGACACAGATTTTGCTCTCAGTTGGCAGCCTTCCCTGGTACCGTTCTTGCCTCTGCCTCTGATTTCTTTCTTGGAGTTCTTGATGTGAGCCAGGCAGAAGCGGGCCATGTAGTCTTCTCCCTTTTGGGATATGTGTGGATCTCATAGGAGGGCAAGATTGTTACTTCTCTTTACTTTTAGATGGACAGCCTTCTCTTTTTAGCACTGAGTCCATGAGGGTAGGTAGGCCATGGACAGAGCTGGGGAACATTAAAGCTATATTAAGACCATCACCTTGTTCTCCCCTTGGTTCCTCATGAAAATACTTATTAGTGTTTTTTGGCAGACATTAATGCCTATTAGCTGCCATAGGAGCCCAGAATTTCAGCACAAAATAGAGCCTAGGCTCAAGCTTAGGGGACCCCAAATATCAATATTTGTGTTCATCCTGGGGCTGATTTCTTTTCCCTTCTATTTTTCTGTGCTCTCTTTCTTGTACTCTTGGCTTCTGTTTCTTTGGTTACTTGAAAAAATTTTAAAAATCTTGGTTATTGAAGTGAAAACTGCTTTGAAAGGCAGAACGCCCTAGGTGAGATCTATCTCCCTGATTGAAGGGAAAGAAATGAAGGACACTCACTGAAATAAAGTGAGTATTTCCAATCAGAAGAGGAATATTCTACCTCCCTCAGTGGTGAGTGACACCAAATAAGCTGGAAAGGGCTCTCATTCCTAGAGCTAAGGAATAAGGAATCTGGAGCTCACTGATACTGTACATATAAAACAAAACAGTTTTCTAAACTGCGATATAAAAGCAGCGTTTAAAATTAACCAAGGGAGGCAGAGCTTCCTGGATTTGGATTTGTGGGTGGCAAGTATCTGGGTGCACTGCCCCTATTTTACTGTCCAGAGTGAGGTAAATAGTCCCTGCTCTGAACTGGGATTTTTTGGGGGAGCCATTCTCTCCCTTTACATTCCCAGCATCTTCCTAAACCATCCTGAGTCCACGTCTTTTCTTTATTCTCAGTTTATTAGAACCTCAAAGAAGATCAGAGGTCACCTGACAATTGGAACTCTGTTTGTAGGAAGGTGTTTCTCAATCAAGACAACACTTAAAAGGCAGCATGACCTGGGGAAAAGAATGTAGCCTTCTGGGTATCAGGAGACCTGGAATTTTCTTTTCTGATAACTGTGCCACCGTACCAGGGAAGCTCCCTTCTCTACCTCTCATCCCTGCTCTCCCCCTCTACCTCCGTCGGTCTGTTTCTTTGTAAACAGGTTTTATCTACGTGATCCCTCCTTCTCTAAAGTTCTGAGTATATAATTTTGAAAAGCTCCTCCCACCCAAGGAGTTTCTTCAGACCCCAAGAAAAAGTCTCTAGTTGGGAGGGGAGATGTTTTCCCATACATTTATTGAGCACCTCATATGTAACAGGTGCAAGTCACCATTCACAGCGTCCTTTATGTGTGTCATTGAATCCTTAATGATGACGATAACACACACTTATATAGAACTTCCTCTGTGCCAGACTCTGTTCTAATTAGTTTACATACATTCACCCATTTAAATCCTCATCACGAAGTGTATGAAGTTGATATTATTATGATCTTCCTTTTGCAGGTGACCACTGAACCTTAAAGGAGAAACAAACATAGTGCCCTAGGGCCTAGGGCTGATCTCAATATTCATAAACCAGGACAGGACAGTCATCTTCTCTTGACAGATGAGGAAGATGGGGTTCTAACAGGCTAAGGAAAACTGCCCACAGTCACAGAACAAGTAAGTAGCACACTTGGAAATCAAGCTCACATCTAATTTGTTCCAGAGCCCACATTCTTTCCATTTTGCTGCTTTGCCTCCCAGAGACGTTTTTGCTTTGTCATAAACCGCAGAGCAGAGCGTGGCGCTTTTAATGAACGAAGAGTTTGCCAAATGAAAAGCAGATTAATGAGATATTTGGGATGCTTTGCAGTAAATAAATCTCTTTCAGAATTCTCATCTTCTCCCACTCACATCGTTAAAGCCATAACAGTAACAATTACCTCAGCCTGGTTGAGGCCATGTGGGTGTCTGTCGCCCTGGGAAGACACTGGGGACCCACAAAACCTTCCTTGAGCTGACTGAGCCATAGGTCAGAAATTGGATACATCAGAGGTTGGCTTTCCCGTCAGAGCCTCGTCTTGCCCCTCCTGTTTCTGGCTGTCTTGAAACGCAGTTACTTGAGGAGAGAAATAGAGCTTAAAATCGGGTCAACATTAAGAATATTAGAAATGTCAATGTCAACCTGTTCTCTGAGACTTAGAGCGCCATTTGAACATGATTGCCCGAGACTGGAGTAGAGTCTATCTTTTTTCTTTTTTATAATAGGTAATCTTAGCTATTCCCTGGGAATTAAAAAATATCCCTTTGAAACTGAGAGGCCAGAGCAGAAATGTAATTATTTCTATATGATATACAACTGAATTTAAAGCCAAATGCTCACATTTATATTCAAGAGGAATGTGTGTCTACTTACACTGGTGTAGAGGGTCTGGGGGATGTGAAGACAAGCAAGTCCCAGGCCCTTTCTCTAAGAGCTAGGACTCTACTAAGGGAAATGGGGTGTAAGCTGTAATAATCTGTGCTGCGAGGGGAAACATACCATTTACTGCCCATCCGCCACAGACCAGGCATTGTGTCAAGTACTTTATATAAGGACATGGCAAGATGGATGTATTAGCCCTGTTTCTGGGGGAGGAAAGCAAGACTCAGAATAAGTTGTCCTGGGCCAACAGCACTTTATGAATATGGCTGAGATTCAGACTCAGGTGGCTCTAACGACAGACCTGCACTCTTTTTCCCCTAGGATTTACTGTTAATTAGGCAAGATCCATTTAATGGTTTAACGTATTAGGTATCCTTCATGGGATTTAAAGATTCACGAAATTAGCTCACCGAGTTGCATAACGTTTTGAGATGACAATTTTTGACCTGGGGGTATTTTGAGGAGTCTTGGGCAAATAAATAATTTTCAGCTTTTTCAAAGGAATGTACAAAACAGAAAACTTTACCCATTTCTTGTGCTTTTATGTTGGTGGGGTGAGGCTTATGGATGGTCTTTGGGTGAGGGATAGAAGAGGTCTGGATAACCCAGATAGCTACATTACTTGGTAAGAAATAATGGTTTTGAAGTATGACTTGGCTACTTTAAGTGGCTGTATCAGCTCAGTAGGAGTTAGCAGTTTTATGTGGCTACCAAAAAGCCAGGCTTAAGAGAAGTATCTCTGGTGGGGGAGGTAAGAACCCCACTCTACTTTGCCTTGGTCAGACCTTAGTTGGAATACTGCATTAAGTTCTGGGGAATGTAGACTAAGATAAATATAAAGCAACTAGGACACATTCAGGAGAAAGTTTGGATCACAATAGGAAAATGAAATCTGGACGTTTAGGGAAATAAGGCTGTGCAGCTGAAGAAAAGAAGGGCTGAGATAACAGTCTTCAAATATTAGAAGGATTGTCTTATGGAAGAGGAATGTTGATTTTTTTTTTTCTCTGTGGCCCTAAAAGATGCAACCAGAAGCAACAGGCTCTGGGGAAGTGGATTTGTCTTTACAAGGAAGAATTTTTTGTTATATCTGCCTGAATATGTTTTATCTGCCTAAATATGTTGAGATTTTTTTTGTTGTTTTAGAAAGTGGTGGATTCCCAGCCCCTGAAGGTCCTAGGACATGTGCCAAGTAATTACTTGGTGGAGCCATGGCAGAGGAAATTCAAAGGTACCATTGGATTGGATTTCACAAGCTTCAAAGTCCTTCCCAACCCTGAGCATCTCAGTACCTGTGGACTGTCCTTCCAGGCTTTGCCTCCACCTTTGTCACTAGGGTTGGGGCATGTTTTGGGGGGATGGATAGGTGGATGGGTGATGGGGAATAGGAAGAATGTACAATGGCAAAGCAGTTACTTGGTCCATTCAAATTTGGTCTGCCATTTTTAAATTTTGCCTTTCCTATATACTCATTGGCTTGCCTTAAACTCTGGGCACCTGGAGGCCTTTGCTGTAACTGTTTGTGATCCTCAACATAGTACCCCATCTCATGCAATTGGGTTCTTATAAATGTTATTTGACAGTGATTTTTATCAGGTATCAAGTATTGTCAGGCTCCAATAGTAAGCGAATCTAACTTCGCTGTATGTACAAACTTTAGGTTTGTAAAGCTTGTGGCTGCCTCCCCTCTCTGGGGAAAGACGGAACCTGAATTCTTTTCCAAATTTCAGTGAGATGGAAATTTCGGGACACTCATGAGACAGAGAACCAGTCAAAGGGCTTCACACTTAAAAGTAGCCTTAAAAATTATCCATATGCTAGTTGCACTACTCCCAGCTCCCTGTCAGGTAGCAATCTTCAACTGTTTTGAAAGCTCTCTAGCTCTTTTTATCCAATTAAGGACTGAAAGTGATTGACAGAAGGTTTTTGCTCATAGCCTACAGCTGAACTCTTGTGTCAACAGTAAATATTCCAGCAGAAGGAGTGGTGGTTTGATCATTTTACTGCTTTCTGCAGGGCAGACTCTGTGGGCTCATGGCAACATCTAATCTTCAGTGACCCCAGTTGTCACACCCAGGAGTAGGTTTCTCTCTAATCCTTTTCAGAGCTATGAGCAGCAGGGAAACATGATTTATAGACCAAGAGGCATTTTAATCATGGGATTTGTGAGCATTTCATATTCCCTTTCTCATTATGGATACACTGCCCATCCTTTGGAAGAGACACTAAGATGTTGGTCAGATCCTGTTAACCTCATTTACTTCCATGAATTCATGTCAAGTGTATTAGGTTCATGGAGGAGATTTTCAAAACCCTACCAAATGGGTTTTGAGGAAGATGGGGCTAACTTCAGATTACTTCTTTAGGCGAGAGGTTTTCCTAGGCACCAGTAATCATCTGATTCTGCTTTCTAAGGCTGCTTCCCTTACTTAGAATTCATACATAGAAGCTAAGTCCCTGATGGAAAGGTGTTCTTTACAGTTGTGGATTTTACCTCAATCTCTGGGCTCCTTTAAAAATAAACTTCGAATATTCTTCTCAGCCCTAGTTATTTGAACTCTCTGAGTCTCAGCTCAGTTTATTAACATTATTAATTTGCAGTGGATCTGTATGTCTTATGTCCTTAATACATTGCTTCACACAGGGGCACCAGCTCAGGAAGATTTCATCTGTTGCAAATTTATGAGGAAGTTGAATATTTACTTTTGGTAATTTTTCACCACCTCCCCAACATCTACCTCCTGACCAGATACCATTTCTTCTTTTTCCTGTCTCTACATTTCCAATCCCATTAAAAAATGGCCCAATTCTCAGCCTGTTTTCCCCTAGTCCTTGCTAAAACAATGGCTGATGATGGTTTAAGTTAAGGCACCACTTCTCATGAGCTTACTTGTGTTTTAATAAAAATCTTTGAAGGGTAAATATTCAAAGTACTGCTTCTCTATGGTTAAATTTTAGGCAGTGTAAAAAATAGTTTTAGATGGAGATGAAGGGAGTTGGGTGGATTACACAGGACATGGGATGAACGGGGCTGTCACTTTTGTTCAGTTACATGAACATGGTGACAGGCAAGCATAAAGGCAGAGATGGCATTTCTGTGCTGGTATGGGGAAAAAGAAGAGAGGCCACTGTTCAGGACATTGTTTGGCCTAGGGAGGAAGAAGATCCAGAACTTTGGCAATTTGTTTAAGTTTTTGTTTTTTTGTGGGATAGGGGAGCCAGTAGGGGAGCTCATACTTGAAGCCGAATCCGGCCTCTGTACCCTGACACTGAATTAAATCTCAAGACAGAGTTTTGGGTGAAGTAGAAAAGAATAGCTTTATTGCTTTGCCAGGCAAAGGGGGCTAGAGCAGGCGATTGCCCTCAAAACTCTGTGTCCCTGACCTGGAGAGGGTAGTGAGGAGCTTTATAGTAATCGTTCAAAGAGGAGGGCATGATCAGCTCATGGACATTCCTCTGATTGGTTGGTGGTGAGGTAAGTGGGAGTCAGCATCATCAACCTTACCATTCCAACTGGTTCTGGGGTCTGCGTGTTTGTGGGTAGCACACCGTTAACTTCTCCCACCTAGTGGGGGTTTCAGTATCTGCAAAACAGCTCAAAGATATTGTTCTGTGTATCCCTTGAGGGGGAACCAAGACCCTGCCCCAAGGCTGCACTATTGTTTCTTTTGACTATTCCTCCCTTGTCTCGAATCCCCTCCTTTCTCTAATTAGCAACTGTTTGAACCTGCTTGTTGGAACCCAGGGAAGGTCATGGAGGCTGAATGAAGCCTATTTCCTGTAATCAAGAAATGGGGGACACCGATACAGTCTTTGTGCCCAGGAGCCCCACAGGGTCCTGCTAGGGATCATACTCAGTGCAAGGAGATGTGGAAAATCCAGAGATAAGGAATCTTGGCCTCTACTTTCCAAGGGATCCTACTCTATGTTGTGGGGGAAATCAGACACATTAAGAGTCTGCCCAAGTGAAGAATGTGAAAAGAGCTATCACAGAGGTACAACTAACATGCTGGGAAAATGTGTGGTCCATTCTCACTGGGATATCTGGAAGGGCTTCTTGTAGAAAGTGGGATTTTAATTGAACTTAAAAACAAATTGTACTTTGAAAAATTATACTTTTGAAAGAAATGACTTGAGCAAGCGCCTGTCCTCTGATGGAGGGAGGGAAGTCTGGCCTAGTTGAGTGGAGGCGGGAAGGTGAGTGTTATGCTTAGTCTGGAAAACTCGGCAGGGTCTTCAACCCTACGGGGCTTTGAATATTCGGTTGAATATTTTAGGTTTTATTCTTCTCGCATTGGGAAGCCATTTAAGATTTAAGCAGGGGAATAATATTCTTAAAGAAAATAACTATGACCGGGATGAATTGAAGGGAGGGAGGAACGACATACTCATTTATCTACAATTTGGGGAAGAGAGGAAGATTATCTCTAATTCATTAGATGTGCATTGTATCAGCAGGAGCAAAATAAGCAGCATATCTTGATACATAAATCCTCCTCTCATACATGCATTCTTTTTCACCAGGGAGCAAGTATTTGGCAGCCAAGTTATCTTTAAAGTAATAATAAGAAAGCTATTTGGAATAAATGTTTCAGAACCATTTGTTACTTTGCACAGACCTATGAGCAAATAGGATTGAGCTAAAGCATTTACAGTGGTATGTGGTTCTGCAGGGGCCGCCACACTATTATATATACTTTTATCTTGGCTAAACTCTAGCTGTTGCCACTGCTATTACTCAAAGAACTGAAGTGTCAACAAGCTAATCAAAATAGCAAAGTGGGAGTCAAGAGTTTTTCCGCCTGTTTCTTAAAGTCTTAGGAGGATTGTTTCCTTTTTATTCCCTATATTCAGAACATAAAAGCCTCCCAGACATCTAATCTTTACTAGGTCAAACATTTCAAAAGGCAGTGGGATTATTTTCCAGTTGCTTTTCAGTTTAAGGCAAGTGTTTTAGGGGCTTCCAAAGCCTCCCTCCTGAATCAATTTATGAAAACAAAACAAAAACAAAAAATGAAGTAAAGGCATTATTAACCCAACTACATTGTCTTGGTATAAGAATCCTAACAGCATAGTGGAAAAAGGTTCTGAATCGTGACCTAAGAGATCTGAGTTCTAGACCCAGTTTTGTGAATCTATAGCTTGATGGTTTTGTCAAGTCTCATATTTAACAGGGAGGGATTAGAATTTTTCTGTATGGTTTCTGTACTATTCAGTAGTACTGTTCACACTTATTTTTGCCTAAGGAGTTTAGAAAATGGAGAGACACATGATAATGTTGCAGGAAGAGGGACCTCTTCCAGAGCCCAAGAGTGGGCTCTTGTCTAACACTCAGAAAAGAATTTTCTGAGGAGACACACGTGCTGACAAAGCAAGAGACTTTATTGGGAAGGGGTGTCCGGGTGGAGAGCAGCAGGGTAAGGGGACCCAGGAGAACTGCTCTGCCATGTGGCTCACAGTCTCAGGTTTTATGGTAATGGGGTTAGTTTCCGGGTTGTCTCTGGCCGATCATTCTGACTCAGGATCCTTTCTCGTGGTGCACACATTGCTCAGCTAAGATAGGTTCCAGCGAGAAGGATTCTGGGAGGTTGGTAGGACATATGGACTGGAGTGTCCTCTCTCCTTTTGACCTTTCCCGAATTCTTCTGATTGGTGGTAGTTTGTTAGTTCCGCGTTCCTTACCAGGACCTCCTGTTGTAAGATAACTCACGCAAGTGGTTACTATCAGGCCTGGACAGGGCAGGTGGTTTTGGGCAGTGGTTTCCCTAAAAATAAGATTGTGGTCAACAATTTTGGGTGGAAGTGATGTGTGTTACTTTTGGGCCAGAACTCACACTGCCAGTGCGAGGCTCCAGAATTCTTTCTCTCTACAAAGGTGACTGAGAGAGGTGGCTTTGTCAAGCTGGGGGCAGGAATAAGGACAATGAAGAGCAGAACTCCTAGCCAGCCCATGATGGGCATGCACAAGGAGCGGGAAATGAACCTTTGTTGTTTTAAACCACTGAGATTTGGAGGAATTATTTGTTACAATAAAATTTCAAGCTTATTCTTTTTTTTTTTTTTTTTTTTTTTTTTTGTGGTACGCGGGCCTCTCACTTATTCTTGATTGATATGGTCTTCAAAGAGTATAACTGAGATGCATAGGGGAAGCCCCTTGGATATGGCAGATCCTTCTTTTTCCTAAATTAAAGTTTAAGTTTTCTATACATAAATGTCAAAGCTGCTTTGAGGGGAATTGTTTCCTATCATTGGAAATACTGAAATATGGACTGGGCAACCTCTTGAAGGCAGTGCTGTAGAAACTGAAGGTGGTTGTGTGATATAATAAGAAATAGATATTTGGTCTTCAATGTTTCTGGCGCAGAGCTCCTAAAACCCGTGGAATTTCCTAAGTGCTGAGAGCAATAAAGGTGTCTAAGGATGGAGGCTGGTTGCTAGTAGAGCCAACCAGATGATTAGAGGGTTGGAACTTTCATTCCCACCCCTCTGAAGAGGTCAGAGGGGCTGGAGGTTGAATCATTCACCAAAGGCAAATGATTTAATCAATCATGCTTATGTTAATAAGCCTCCATAAAAACCAAAAGGAGGGGATTTGGATTGCTTCTGAGTAGGTGAACATGTGGAGATATGAGTAGAGTGGCATGCTCAGAGACCATGAAAGATTTAGACACTTTCCCCATGCCTTACCTTATGCATCTCTTCCATCTGGCTGTTCCTGAGTCTATACATATATAAAACTTGTAATATGTAGTAAGTAAAATGGTCATCTAGTAAGTAAAATGCTTCTCTGAGTTCTGTGAGCCCACTTTGTGTGAATGGATTAATCAAGCTGAAAGCAACATCTGGTTGGTCAGAAGCAAGGATGGAAACCTGCATTATTTGCTACTGGTGTCTGAATGTGTGTGTGTGTGTGTGTGTGTGTGTGTATGTGTGTGTGTTAGGAGCAGTCTTGTAGGACTGAGCCCTTAATCTGTGGAATCTGGCGCTATCTTTGTGTAAATAGCATCAGAATTGAGCTGCATTTGTACAACACTCAGGTGGTGTCTGATAATTGCTTGGTGATACGGGGAACCCCCTGTCCCTCCACATTGGACTTGGTACTACAGTTGACTCTTGAACAACGTGGGTTTGAACTGCATGGGTCCACTTATTGGTGGATTTATTTCAGTAAATACACATCCTTAGATTCAACCAAATGTGAATCAAAATTTCTATCCATGGTTGGTTAAATCTGCATATGCGAAACTTGTGGATAAGGAGGGCTGACTATATTGTGCCATTTTACATAAGGGACTTGAGCATCCGTGGATTTTGGCGTCTGCAGGGGCTCCTGGAACCAATCCCCTGAGGATACTGAGAAACGACTATAGAATCTTAGGTTGGAACAGAAAAGTTCATGGTCCATTTGAGGTTAAAAGTATTCAGAGTTACAGCTCTGAGGGTAACTGTTGTGCCTCACCTTTGTGCAGCTTGTATGGTTTATGAAGTGTTTTCTCCAGTGTTAACTTACTTGCTCTTCCGTGGATAGCAAAATGTTTATTCACTGTACCTTTCATAGTGACTTCGCAGGTGCTAAGAAAAGTTTGTCTGGAGGAGCAAGCTAATTTTTTACCTGAATCCCATAGCTATTCTGATAGATGAGTAGTGGTATCTCATTATGGTTTTCATTTTCATTTTCCTAATGGCTAGTGATATTAAACATTATTTCATGTGCTTATTTGCGATTTGTATATCCTTTTCAATGAAGAATCTCTTCATATCTCTTGTCCATTTTCTAATCAAATTGTTTATTTTCTTACTGTTGAGTGTGAGTGTTCTTTATATGTTATAGACTTACTTCTTTGTTGGCTATGTAGTTTGTAAATATTTTCTCCCAGTCTCTAGCTTGACTTCTTATACTCTTAGAAGAATCTTTCACAAAGCAAATGATTTTAGTTTTGATGACGTCTAGTTTACCTATTTTTCCTTTTATGGTTCATCTCCTTCCTGGTTTATTGCAATAGGCCCACTGTTCTCTCTGATTCTGACCTTGCCTCCCAAAAGTCTGTTCTTAACAAAGCGATTAGAGTGATCTTTTAAAATGTAATTTCTCATTTAAAGCTCTCCAAGCTTCCCATGTCACTCAGAGTAAAAGCCAAAGTTTTAGCAGTAGCCTATAAACCCTGTATAATTTGGTTCCTCATTATCCCTCTGACTTCCCCTCTTACCACTCTCTCCCTCCCTCAGCCACACTGGCTTTCTTCCTGGTATTCAAACAGGCCAAGCAACCCCTGACCCAGATTCCAGTCTCTTTTTGCCTTAAAAATGTAACCTTGGCTCTAAGCTCCCTTATTGCCCTCAGGTACTACCGAGATGAGGCCCTTTTAGTGAAGCCTTCCATGATCTCCCATTCAGCATAGAAATTCCCCTATTTCCTATAGTCCCATATCCAGTTTCTTGTTTTATTTTTCATCATGGTACTTTCAAATATCTAACCTACTAGGTATTTTACTTATTTAAAAAAAATTGTCTGTCTTCTCCTCTAGAATTTAGCTCCTTGAGAGAAAATCTTTGCATCTCTTTTGTTCTTAAATGTTCAAATACAGAATCTAGAGAGCCTGGCACATAGTAGGGGATAAATAACTGTTTATATAATGAAGAATGGACAGAGAAATGAAGGAATGACCAAAGTATGTCCCAACATAGGTGGGGCTTGCTGTGATGAATCCATTGCTTCTAGGTTGGAGAACCTGAGCTGGTATGTTTGGAATCATCTTTCCTTTTCTGAGGAGAGGTTCTTTTCTTTCAGAAACTCAGGGTCTAAGAAAGATGCCTAAAGAATCATCCTCCTTGGAATGATGGAATTAGAACTTCTAATGAAAGTTCAACTCCTAAGGAAATGGTGATTATCAATGGTTGTTATGCTCTTTGTTGAAAGGTTGGCGAGGAGCATTGTGGTTCCTCATCATTATGGATGGAGGGGCCAAGTTGACAGTACCTGAGCTCACTGATCAATCTTAACTTCATTAAAAACCAGACAACTTTTTGTACTTCCTGTTGCAATGCAATAGGAAGGTACACAGCATCACTTATAAAATAATCTTGCAGTAACATGAAATCGAATCTAAATCTAATTAATTCTCTAGCTGTAACTACCTGTTTACAAGAAAATAGAGGTAATAGGGAACATCTTAAATGACATCACAGGAATACAATCAACAGACTCCTGTGGAAAATTCTACAGGATAAACTACTTAGTTTCTTCAACAAATCAGTGCCAAAAAAAAGGGAGGGAGAACTGTTGTAGACTAAAAGACACATTGACGTATTGCAAGGTGTGGACCTTCTTTAGATCTTGATTTCAATAGGTCATGTATAAAAATGACATTTAAACACATTTGGAGGAAATTGAGTATGACTTAGTTATTGTGGTAAGAAGAAATGATGATTAAATTTGTTGGGTGAGATAATGATGTTATGTTAGAAACAAGTTTTTATCTGTTGGAGATAAATACTGTGGCATGTAAGGAGAAATGACATAATGTCTGAGATTTGCAGTAAAAAACAGCACTTCCCCCACCCTCCCCAAACTCCTAAACCAAAATAAATACACAAAAAACTAAAAGTGTACAAGTGAGTGAGTGTGTTTGTATGTTGTGTGTGTGTGTGTGTAGCAGAACAAGAATGGCAGACTTTTGATAATTGTTAAACTGGGTGATGGGTAAATGGTGCTGCATTCCTTTTATATCATTCTCTTTACTTTGTGTATGTTTGAAAATTTCTGCCACAAAAAAATTAAGAAAAAAAATCCTCCTTGCCCCTTCTTTTCTAGGGATTCTCCAAGAAGGAGAAAGATTTAATCTCATCAGCAAACCCTCACAAGGCTGAAGTTGTCCTCTCTTAATTCTCCCGTTTCCTGAAACCTTAAGTCATTCTGCAGTGCCCTTTCAAATTGGGACCGCCTCAGTCCATGCGGTATTTCTAATGAAAGCAGTGACTTCTGGGAGTCTCCCTCATCCTGTGCACCAATACTCCCAGTGGATCCTGGCCACTACCTCAAAATGAGGTGTCTCTAATTCTAGAGTGGAACCAGGAGGATCCAGATGCATTGCCACTTATAACTGGTATAAATTACAGCCCACAAGCAGAGGTGTGCAAGAAATAGTACGAAAAATTTTTTAAAACTCCACGTAATTTGTATTTTAAGCCTTGATCCTGCTGGTGACCTGTTTGGATTTCCGCCATCCCTATTTGGAAGTCATACAGGGCCAAGGTTTTGAGGGAGTGGGTGGAAGCCTGATCATTGTTGATTGGAGCCACAGTTGTAAGTGTAGATGTCCATCAGCTCGGGGGCCATGCCTCCTTTAGGTTTGGTGGCTCCTGTGCCATGCATGGGACAGGTTGCCATGATTCTGCTTGTATGCACACTATAGCCATCTCCTTTTAGAGTTTTTGCCCCATTTATCCCTCCAGCCACACTTGAGAGGCCTTTCTCCTCCAGGATTTACAGACATCTCTCTCTGACTTAATTAGCACATTTCAGCACTCCAGTACGGAAACAAGACAGTACCTAATTTCAAAAACCTGCTTCTGTTATGTTTCTGCTCAAGTATCCTCTCTTTTCCATGGAGTTTGCGATTTTAGAAATAAAAGCCAAGATTATCAGCATGCTATTTCTGCTATGCCCTGCCAGTCTCTTCCACTGGCCAGCGAACATAGGGTCTGCTACCCACTTGAATGCAGAAGGGAAAGGGTGAAATAAAGGAAGAAAAGAAAATGAACAGGAACAGATTAACATCTCAAAATATCCTGCCACATTTGAAAGATGTGAGAGTTGAATTCATGGGAAAGGTTCTGCTGGGAAAAAGGAATTGTTCTTGAAAATGGGGTCTGTGCTGTTGCAGAGACTGTTAAACCTAGGTCCACAGAATGCTCTGATGTCATCTTTGAGGTTAGAGAATCCTGCTGTGGGCCTGGCGACCTTTGAACTTAACAGCCCTGGTGAGCACTAGGCAGTACTGCTGGTTCACTAAGTGGTCCAAGTTCTTCAGCCATTTAGGAGACTTGACTATTTTTATTTGTATTGAATCATTTCAACGGATTTCCCAAGAGCCAAGAAGGGCCAACCTGTAGGGAGGAGGAGGAGTTGGACGTGAGGCATCTTCTAAGGGAGTCTTCTAGTTGGTATGATGAAACGGCAACAAAAGAGGAAATATCTGGAAAATGAAGAGTCCCAGGAAACTGCCGAGAAGGGAGGAGGTATGTGGGGGGCAACTTGTCTGGGGCACATGGGTTTCTGCCAAACTGAGCCTTCTCTAGGAAGGGGGGGACTGAGAACATGTCACCTGTTAAGCAGGGAGTGAGAGACCTTGTCTCACTGATGCTGCCATATCCATCCGGAGGGTCCCTGTGGTGTGAGATGGCACAGAACGGCCAGATGCCCCTGGGAGATGGGAGGTGAGCTCCACTGGTCTGAGGACCCTCTCCTGGGGCTGCCGGGCCTGGAGCTTTGTCGGACTCACAGCAGGCTGCATCCTGCTTGCACAGACCTAGAGGTGCAACTTTTCTCAGCCCCTGAGTTCTCTCTTATTCTCTTTGATCTTTCCCTGGGGTCATGAGGTGGGGGATGTGAAGGATGCAAGAATGCTGAGAGAGACCCATGGGTTGCTTGGCCTCTTTTACCGAAGTGGAAAGAGAAGCCCCATGAGTTGAAGGCCTTGTTGAAAAATATCTTGAGAAGTGGAATGCAGTTCAAAAGAAGATTGTTTGTCTAGGGATGGTGTCATATTGAAAGCAAGGAGGTTTTATTCCTTCAACAGGAAGAATTTCCCAAAGGAGATCAAGGGAAGGGAAGGGCTTTCCAGAGACTGAGACAGCGTGGGCGGGGGTGAGAAATGTCCTCAGGGTCCTGCGGGGAGCTCTGAGAGCCACCGGCCACGGCCACGTGGTGCCTGCGTGCATTAAATGTAGGCAAGTAGCTTGCCCTGGGAGAGGGGTGGTCACGTGAGGAAGTGGGGCAGAGTGGAGCCCACCCCAGAGTTCCAGCTGGAGGCCTCTTGCCCCAGATTAGAGCCCAGTAGCTCCTACCAGGCCCAGGGCCTTGGAAACTGTAGGATGGGCCCTGGGAATGGAGGTCTAGACAGCAGGCAGATTTTCAGGCAGTGGCTGGGACAGGCTGGGGAAGGCAATGACTGCCCCTGCCCTGACCATTCAGAATATTTTTCTCTGTGTTCCTGTGTGTGTGTGTTCCTGTGTGTGTGTGTGTTCCTGTGTGTGTGTGTGTGTGTGTGTGTGTGTGTGTGTGTGTGTGTGTGTGTGTGTTAGTGGAGAGAAGAGCCGGTTGAATGGGGGTAGAGTGCTTATCAGATATAAAGTCTGCGTGGTAAAGTTCTTGTCACCCTGCCTGGACCTGGGTGACACTCGGTGTATGTAAGAGTGTATACAGAATTCTTGTTAGGGGTGTTTTATGAGACAGTAACTCATACACCCATGTACACTCTGATACAGCAAAAATATCACACACCCCACATATAACTTCCTTATTAAACCACACACAGCACATGTAGGTATATACACACATCACTCCTGTACTACGTTCTCATACAACCCACCTGTATCACAATCCTCTCCTCCAACACCAAACGCTGGAGATGAGATATGTATATAGACACACACACTATATATATATGTATCTCCTCAACTCTTGCACAAACACAGCTAACTTCAGCTATCTCTAAATACCTCTGTAAGAACCAGTCACATGTCATACATACCACACTTATAACACATTCTTGAGTAATGCCAGACCTGCTTTGTGCAAACCACAGTAAACCACAGTCTCACTAACCCATGTCAGGGTTGCCAGATAAAATATGGGCTATCCAGTTAAATTTGAATTCCAGATAAACAACAAGTAATTTTTCAGTATGAGTATGTCCCAAATATTGTATGGGCCATACTTACACTAAAAATAAGTAAGACCAAATACTGCATGGGAATACTTATACTAAAAAATTATTCTGGATTTATCTGAAATTGAAATTTAACTGAGTGCCCTGCATTTTTGTTTGCTAAGTCTGGCAACCCTTATATGCTTACCACCAACTGATGTATTATATATTTATTGTATTTTTGTTTAGTGTTTGTCTTCCCCTACCAGAATGTGCAGCATTACCAGAGACTAGAACAGTGGAAGAGTGCCGGATACATAGGAGTAGCTGCTTGCTGAATCTTGGTGAATGAATGAATGAATGAACACACACCATAAATACAAGCCACACCATGTAATGAGGAAAAGTTACATGTCCCAGAATCCCTGACTTGTGAACAGAAACCATGCACACAAAGGCCACAGACACAGACAGACACATCTGCACTGTGCTCCCCAAGCCAACCCCACACTTACCACAGACTTAACTGATACACATCACTCACTCTTCACACATACAGTTACCACCTAGGCCTACATTACCAACAAGACGCTGACAGAATAAGTACTGATTTTAATTAAATACTGGAGTATCCACTGGGAACCACACTCTCAACTGTGTGTATTCACTGCACCTGACACGTGTCAGACACTCAGTAAATATTTGTGGACAGAGGACTGGTGAACCCACCTTGAGCCTTTCATTCCTCCCTCAGGAATCTCGAAGTCACAAGAGGATCCCCCTCAGCTTGGATCCACTGTGGTGGCCCAAGGCTGCAGCCCAGGGGCAGGGGAGGTCTCCTCTGCCTCTGAATACTTCTCCTGTGCTTCTTCTTGGCGCAAGCTCATCTACGGTGGTAAGGGCGCGGGGCTTCTCAGGTGAGGGGGTGCTTGGCTGTGAGGCAGGAGGCACACAGATCGCAGGGAGGCTGAGGGGAAACCCAGGCTCATCAGAGGTGATGAGGGCTCTGTGGAGGACGCTGGGCAGGATGGCTGAGCTGTTACGAGGGCGTGGATCCCAGCTGAGTCGGGGGGCGTGGGAACCCTGGTGCCACCATGGTGGGGGAGTTAAGGAGCAGGGGCTGGAAAGGTCTGGGCTTGACGTGCAGGACAGAGGGACCAGACTAAGCATCTTCAGTGGAAAATGTAGGGCTTGTCTTTGCCTTTGCTGCCAGAGAGGGACAGTGTTCTTCATCATAGACCTCTAGCCTGAGAGCGGGATCACCCAGCTCAGGTCCACACAGCTCACACATACATCCGCTCTCCAGGCACAGCCACTCTCACTGCACACCTAAACCCCAAGCACGTGATCCACAGCGCTCTTCTCCTACGCCACAGCCCCAGTCCACAAGTAATGCACCACGACATTCCCAAACTCACACTCCTCGTTGTACACGCATCCACCCGCATCCCTCACGTACCACAGCCCTCACCACCATACTCCACACCCCTGTATACAGACACCGCTGCAGTATCCCCCCACACGCAGATGAAAAGCCCACAGATGACACCAGATACGCCACTCCATCCTATGGCCAACAGACACCAAGCTCATGACACAGCTACGTCATGCAAATGTCCCTCTATTGTCTTCCACACCTGCTCCCTCAGCTTCCGGCAAGGCCCATACATGTTATTATGGTTTTTTTTTTTTTTTTTTTTTGCGGTACACGGGCCTCTCACTGTTGTGGCCTCTCCCGCTGTGGAGCACAGGCTCCGGACGCGCAGGCTCAGCGGCCATGGCTAACGGGCCCAGAAGCTCCGCGGCATGTGGGATCTTCCCGGACCGGGGCACGAACCCGTGTCCCCTGCATCGGCAGGCAGACTCTCAACCACTGCACCACCAGGGAAGCCCTGTTATTATGTTTTTAATTTCCTTTTTCAGGAATCCGGAGATTACATCGAGACACTCCCCAGCCTAGAGCACCCCTAGCCCAGGTTCAGGAACAAGGGGAGACCACTCCCCCATCACAGTGTGTCTCCTTCTCATCCCCTTCATCCTGTAAGACCTCTCTGTGTACAAACAAAGAGGAAAGGGGCATGAAAATATACTACACGCGGGTACAAGTGAACAAGGGTGTAGCTGTCTCCTGGGAGACAGAGAAACCCTTGGAGTTGCTAGAAAAGCAGCTGAGGAGAGAAGTGACCCTTCCTGAGGATGTGCGGGTAGGTCCTCCCCCCTCTGATGTGTCCACCGGAAACCTCCTGTCTGGTAGTGAGCTCACTGGGGAGGTGAAAGAGTATGAGGAAAGGGCAGAGCCAGACAGCCCAGCAGGGTCACCTGCAGTCGAGGAAAGACCTAGGGCCAAGACACCGGACTGGCTGGTGACCATGGAGACCGGCTTCAGGTGCATGGCCTGCTGCCGGGTCTTCCCCACCTTGGAGATCCTCCAGCAGCACGTGCAGTACGGCGTCCAGGAGGGCTTCAGCTGCCATGTCTTTCATCTCACCATGGCCCAGCTGACGGGCAATGCGGAATCCGAGAGCACCCCTGAGGAGGAGGTGGAGGAGGAGGAGGAGAAAGAGAAGCAAGAAGCAAAGGGGAATGAGGAGGAGCAGCCCACGGGGGGAGACCTCAGCCCGGGGAGACCCTGGAGCCAGTGTCCAGGCCGTGTGCTTCATTCTCCGAAGGACAGGAAGTGAGCAGCGACTGGGGCTGCCGAGGGAGCTGCACCTTCTCCGGGCGAGTCCTGTCTCACCCCCCGAGGCTCGTGCTTCCATAAGGGAGAGTTGGGGGCTTTAGCACCTCAGGGGACAACTGAAGGGGAGATAACCGGCTCCCGTGCTTCTGGCCCAGTCACTTAATAATAAAGTCATGACTGTACGTGGGAATTTATCTTGAGCTTTTCAGCTCCCACAGGAAATTCTCTTTAGCTAAGAAGTGTTTTTCTCTCTTTTGATTTCCACACAGCAACTGAGATTCATGGGACAGAAGATCCTGGAAGACAGTGTGGCCTTCTCTTGGAAGAGGTAAGGCTTGAGGCTGGCACAGTCTTCTGAGCCTATGTCACGAGGGCCCAGAGGAGTCTAAGGGAAGGGGCCGCAGAGATGTGCTGGTTTACCTAATGGCTCTGCAGTTGCATCAACTTGGGACACACCCAGCACTTGCAAAGGAATTGACCTCTGTTGACTTAAACAAGAATGTGGAGCGTTTTGACTAGGAGTTTTCTCAGGGTCTGCACGATGGACCTCAACTCTAAGAGGACGTACTGCCAGCAGCTCCTTCTTGGCAGAGAGAGCCAGGAGTGGTCTGAAGAGAGGACAGGGGGCCTCGCAGGACCAGAACTTTGAGGTCTGAGAGCCTTTGGCCTGAGCTGAGATCTCACCCTGACCACTGTACCTAGCCTTCTGGGACAAAGGGGAATGAGAAAGAGAGTCATATGGAAATGAGGTCCCCTGAGATATGGAAATGTTCCAGAACCTTCGTTGTGCGGTAGTTGATCTGGAGCCAAGCTCACTGTGGTGTGTGTGGCTCTGAGCTTTAAGGCAATGCTGGAGGGTAACCCTGACCAGCAGAGCTTATAGTGCTTCTTGTCTCTTCCTGTTCTACCTCATCTGTTTTATCCCTTCCAGGGAGAAGAAAGGACCCTCAGGATAGTAGCAGACAGAATGTTGTGGTCTGAAGGAGGATGAAGGGACCAGCACTCAGTCTAACATCATATGACAATATAAACATCATATGCAATAAAGGGCATTTTCCAAACCTTTCCTGGATGTTTTATTTAATTACATTTTTCTATCTATGCATCTGTCTATCCTTCATCTACATCTGTATCTTTCAAGGTTTGTGAACAAGCTTTCACATAAGCACTAGAGACGTCCACCAGCATTTTCCAGAAGGAGGCCTGGAAATTGCTGGGGACTTCTCACAAATAGGAATGGCCACAACCCTTGCCACACAGACTATGTGCGTGGCCCTCCTGACCTACTCCCACTCTCTCTCTGAATTTCCCGAGGTCTGAGATGGGGGTGCTGGCTGGAGGCAGTGATCACATGCAGGCTGGATCTTCTCCAGATTCTGATTCTCTTCTTGGGCATATCGTCCTCAAGCACAGTTTCCATGTCCCTGGCCACACTGATCTCTCTCCTTCAGTCCTTCCCTCCCTCCCTCTCCTGCCTCCCAGTGCAGAGAATACTTTTTACATTTGAGACGAGATTTATTTTTTGTTCACAGAATTCTCACCTGTTCTACTGTGGCATCCGTTTTTAACATTCCAAAGCTGAGAATTTTCTTTTTTTCTCCCACATTTCTGCTGAGTCTTTACCTTCCTAATGCAGTGAACTCAGAGTGCCTAGCTGACTGGATGGGGAAAATAATCCAGGGAGTGAAGAGAAATAATAAAAAATATATCAGTTAGGGCTTCCCTGGTGGCGCAGTGGTTGAGAGTCCGCCTGCTGATGCAGGGGACACGGGTTCATGCCCTGGTCCGGGAAGATCCCACATGCCGCGGAGTGGCTAGGCCTGTGAGCCATGGCCGCTGAGCCTGAGCCTCCGGAGCTTGTGCTCCGCAACAGGAGAGGCCACAACAGTGAGAGGCCCGCATACTGCAAAAAAAATATATATATATATATTATATATATATATATATATATATCAGTTAATTTTTCATAGTGTTATCCAACTATATATTTTTAAAATTTAGGAATAATATTAGGAATATTCTCTTTATAAAAAACTGAATTATTGGGCTTCCCTGGTGGCGCAGTGGTTAAGAATCTGCCTGCGAATGCAGGGGACATGGGTTTGAGCCCTGGTCTGGGAAGATCCCACATGCCATGGAGTAACTAAGCCCGCGTGCCACACTACTAAGCCTGCTCTCTAGAGCCCGTGTGCCACAACTACTGAGCCCACGTGCCACAACTACTGAAGCCTGCGTGCCTAGAGCCTGTGCTCTGCAACAAGAGAAGCCACTGCAATGAGAAGCCCGTGCACCACAGCGAAGAATAGCCCCCGCTCACTGCAACTCGAGAATGCCCGCTAGCAGCAGCAAAGACCCAATGCAGCCCCAAATAAATAAATAAATTTTAAAAAATGAATTATTTTAAAGGGTACAATGTATAAAAGTACAATAAAAGTCCCCCTTCATAACCCCCCAACCCCACTCTCAAGACTACTTCCTTTTGTAGAGATTATTGATCACTAGCTGTCTGATTTCAAGACTTTTGGTCCATGAATTTACATATGAAGGTGCTTTATATGTGATTTATAGCTTTATAGAGATTTTTTATTTATAAATTATATCATACCATATCTATTCTAAAATTAACATTTTGATTGGAGATATTTTAATGTCTTTAATATAGAGATTTAGTATAAATCTTTGCTGTAGGTCTATCCCATTTTTTAGGCAAATGTTATTTATTTACTTCTAGTGACAAATCATAATATAATTATTCCCCTATTGATGGACATTTCGAGAAAGATACTCTTTTTCTCCTGCAGTTGCCTTGTGACTTTACCTGTTAACCAGATTGTGTTTCTTCTAAGTATTTTTGATTTATAAATTGTATCATACAATATCTATTCTAAAATTAACATTTTGATTGGAGATATTTTAATATCTTTAATACAGAGATTTAGTAAAAATCTTTGCTGAAGGTCTATCCCATTTTTTTAGGCAAATGTTATTTATTTACTTCTAGTGACAAATCATAATATAATTATTCCCCTATTGATGGACATTTCGAGAAAGATACTCTTTTTGTCCTGCAATTGCCTTGTGACTTTACCTGTTAACCAGATTGTGTTTCTTCTAAGTATTTTTGATTTATAAATTGTATCATACCATATCTATTCTAAAATTAACATTTTGATTGGAGATCTTTTAATGTCTTTTATTTAGAGATTTAATATTAATATTTTAAATACTCTCCAGTTTCCCTGTGGATTATTGACATTTTAAACTCTGCACTTCAATTTTCCCTCAATACCTGTAATTTTGTCATGGCTATTTCTCTACTTAAAGATGAGTAACTATATGATTGATTTCTTCATTTTTTTCCATCTCTTTCCAAGGTACTGAATTTGATTGTATCTTATGAATTAGTGAAAAATGCTAGTCTTTGAGTCAGGACTTTGGGCCCTTTACCAAGTAACTCAACCTATCTGGGCTTTAGCTTCTGTATGTGTGATCAAGAGGCTTGGACTAGCTGACTTTTCAAATGCTGTGTTTCTTTGATTCACTCTCACTTACTGATCTGCTACTTAAGAAGAGGGTCTGTTCTCATAAAGTAAGAACAGTCTTTTTTTAATCTTGGGTTGGGCAGAATTTAATTGGTCATACTCAGTTTGTTAGTTATATTTACTTTTACATATGCTTAGCTCTAAATAATGTATATAGCTCTTGTGACTATTTTTACATCTTATTTTTTTCTTATTTTCTTTTACAGTTTCTACTTTGTTATCGCCAGTGTAGAGGAGCCTGATTGATTTTTTAAATTTATTGATCTTGTATCTGTCTGCCTTGTTGAACCATCTTATTAGTTCCTACTAGTTTATCTGTGGGTTCTTTGGGGTTTCCTAGATAAATGAGCATATTAAATGTAAACAATGTGTTCTTTGGATAAAGTTTATTTTCTTGCATCTATATATATACAAGTAGCATGTTGAATTGATTTAAATATTTAAATACTTACATACCTGTTATCATAATCTAACATTCTTTATCTTATTTTCTTTCAATCAATATTATGTTTTCAAGATGTATCCATGTCAATCCATAGAGATCTAGGTCTTTTATTTTTGACTGTTTGATATTATTTCGTCACATGCGTATAACATCATTTATTTTCCATTCAAGCATTATTGGACAATTGGATTGTTTCCCTCCCTTCTCTAGAACAAACAATGTTTCCTAGAATATCCCTGAAGATGTCTGACAGTCAAGAAGGGCCAGGCTGCCCGAAGGATTCCTACTTGCTTTTAGCCACCTTCCAACAGGCCATCTCCAGCCAGCAATTTGAAGCACAGATGAAATGAAAACTCCCCCAAATGTGGAGATCTTAGGAGCTTCCTAGAAGGTGGGAAGTTAATGATAGGCATCCTGCTGGGATCCCAGGGGAGTCTGAGCTGGCCTGAACCTCTTCCTGCTCCTCCATCTCTCAAGAGAAATGTGGAAGAAAGAAGACTTCAAAAACTGTGAGTAGGCAGAGGGAGAGATCTTGGGGGCCGAAGCTGTAACTGAGGTCTTCGAGTGGGCTGTGAGGATGCAGAACCTCTAGAGAGCCAGGCTCTGCCTTCTGAGAATTTCTCCCCTAAGGACACTCATAATTAAGGTGATACCAGGCATATACAGCCGACTTGGTCCACACTGTCACAGAAAGCCTTATCAGAATCTCTTCTTGTTCATACACTCTTGTGTCTGTTACTTGGTTATTGCCTTTGGTACTCCACTGATGTGAACCACAGTCGCTAGGGGATGGAGGACACTAGTGACCCATCTTGCTCTGTGGCATTAGTCCACAGCTTGAGGGTAAGGGAGGAGGCCAAATGAAGCTCAAGAAGGAAAGATGGAGTTTGAAGAGAAGACCTGAGTTAAGGGTGTTTTCTCAAGTCTTGATGAATGAAATGTAGCTCCAGTACCTGAAGTCCTGCTTGTTCTCAAGGCTGACCACGGGGCTGGGTGCACTCAACGAAGGAACCGTATACACTTAGTATTTCATTGCTTGCTCACACTTGCCCTCCTCTGATACACACTCTGCAAGACTGATCTTCCCCTGAAACAACTTTCCACCTGCTACTGTTATCTCATGAACATTTGCTTCCCCTTCCTAGTGTCCCCCTAGAATGCCATTGCAGCAAATTCATAATTTGATAATCATGCTTCTTACCATATTCTCAGCAACTTCTGATAAATTTTATTCACTTTATTCCATAGTCTTCACACATCAATAATCTTCCTTAACTTCCTAGCTGCAGGTTAACCCATTCGGAATCATTTCTTTTTCTTTCTCTTCTTTGGCACATCCTTTCTATCTTTTAAGGTCCTTTTCTTGTCTCTCTACCATCCTGCCTTCCTGAACTTTTTTTTCCGTTTAAGTAACATTTCAATCTCCTTCCCCAATTTCCTCATAAACATTTAGAGTTTATTCCTCACAAGTTAGACAGTGGTTTATGAATGGTCAGGCATAATGGACTCAGAATGAGTTGGCACCCCCGAGGTACCTGTCTTGCTGGGGAGCCACAGGTGAAGGGCTGGCTGCTGGACACATGTTTGCATGGAGTCAGGCTGAGTGGCCTCAGGGTGTTTGCTCTGCACTTGTGTGTGTTTCTTCCTAGTTGGTTTCCTTGTCCAGCCACCTCTGACCTCCCTCCATCCAGCCCAAGGAATCCTTCTCATCACAGGGGTAGGATGTTTGTCTCATTTTCCATCAAATCCTTTCCCCGAAGTTTGGTTGTGAGTTGTTCCCATTCCAAAGACCTTTCCTCTTTTAAGAGAAAAGAGAAAATCTTTTCTCTTTTCTCTCCTTTTCTCTCACTTCACTTCTGCTCTATTATCTCCTCCATCCAGAATGGCCCACTGACTCAAATGGGTGTAGATCCGAAGATGGCAAGAAATGCCAGCAATTCTGAAATAATAATATGGACGTATCAGGAAAACTTGAAAACCTTTATCCCGCCACATTAAAAAAATTGCACTTCCAGTGTATTAAAAGTCTCAGTGTAGAAACACAAATGATATAGAAATTGAATTACACTCAATTTTTTCTTTATTCCTTACCTGATTTATTCTAATCCTCAAAGTTAACATGATTAACTATTTGTTATGTAAACTTTCAGACATTTTCTACACATACACACTTTTCTTTTTTTCACATAAGAGTGTGAACTAGGTCACTTTCAACATGCTGTGATTCTGTGGTTCACTCTCTCCCACCGAGTCATCCACTGATAAAGTAATCTTTTTCATGGAGAAATATTTCCAATAGCTAATAGCCAATGTCTGTGGAGTGCTTACTTTGTGTCGATGTCTTCTAACTACTTTGAAGATAATTTGTACAACATACCCATGGACTAGGTACAATTATAACCCCCAAGTGACAGATAAGTGCAGATAAGTACAAATAAATACAGAGGCCAAGTGACTTGCCCAAGACACTGGAGCAAATCAAAATCCATGCCTCTGTAATCATTTTGCTCTATTGCCTCTGTCTGGGAGGCTTGATGATTTTGCAACTAAAACCTTAAGTATCATGTTACATTTTTATATCTCTGACACAAGCGTGGCGTTGTGATATGGGGTAACTAACCTGACTACTTGTGAAAACCCTTATGCACCTGCATGAAAGTAAGCCAGGGACTGCAAGCTGTAGATTTAAGATTTCCTACCAACTTTTAAAAATAGCTTCTTGAATGCAATTTATGTAATTTTAAGTCTAGGATGTAGTCCAAATAGTAACAGAAAAATGGAGATATGTAGAAAAATACTTAAAGTTGACAAGTATTGGGAGTGTAGTATTTTGGGGGCCAGCGTGTAGACCACAGGAAAACTTGCTGTTTCCATCCCAAAGGGAAGAGCTCTATGTTGCAACTGCCAAGGTCCCTGGGGCAGCAAGTCTGCTCACTGCTTAGTAAAGAAGCATCCTCAGTTTGATAGAATCATATGGAAGCCTTACATTTGGTTAGCAGTTCTACATTCTTGATGTAATAATATTTTCAGGGTGTGGGAGGGTATCACGCTATGAAAATACCCTTGGAGAGATTTGCTTATTAAGTTTGGCTTTTTCAATCTCCCTAATACTTCTTTACTAAACACCAGGCGGTTTCCTTCACTTTTCAGAATCATGTTGTTTTTCCCTTGTCTAATGAACTTTCACATACTTTTTGATGAGCTATTAAGTTTGGAAAAAAATAAACATCTCTTTAAAATAAGGAAGATAATAACAATGACAAGCAGAAAAAGCTCTAAAATTGAGAATATACTCCATTATAGCCAATTAATGGGAGTGGAAAGTTCGTGCTCAGTGTCCAGGACATATAAATAAAAGTTGAGGATGCTCTGAGGCATCTCTTGGATCTCTGTAAACCTCCATCCTTTCTGATGAGTAGGGTTGACAGATAAAATATAGGCTGTTTAGTTGAATATGAATGTCAGAAAAACAATGAGTACATTTTTAAGGTAAGTATGCCCCAAATAGTACGTAGGATATACTTATACTAAAAATAATGATTTATTATTCATCTGAAGTTCAAGTTTAACTGGGTATCCTGTATTTTTTTTTTACTAAATCTGACAGCCCTACTGATGATCCACAATGTAGGCAGTTCAGAAACGGTACATGCTGGCTCTTGGACAGTCAGAAATTGCTTCAGCATATCCAGGTACAATATGAAATTCTTTTTGGATGTAGCTCAGAAGCCATGGCCAGCCCTTGACTGCAAGTACTTCCTCGGGTTTCCCTGAGGTCGGGTAAACCTTCCTCTTAATGGCCTTTTGGTAAGTCTGGAAGACCATATCCAAGGGGAGCCCCGAAGTCAGTTTCATCCTCACAACCATGTTTCCAATTCCTGGAATTGGCTGCAAGAGATGACTCACAAGAGATGAGGAGGTTTGTGAAGATTGGGAGTGTCATAGTTTTAACCCTTTGTAGGTAAAGTTTTGCCGTTCTGAGAGTTTTAACAGGAGCAATGTGAAAGACTCCAGGTCCCCAGGTAGACAGAAATAATCCTGTTATACTTCTGTGTATGTGACAAGTCTCTAATAGTTCACAGAGCGAATATCTGATCTTGGAAAGACTGATCCAAGCTTGGATGTTTCTGGTGACAAGGCAAGGTCCTGAGTTTCAAGTTCACCTTTTATGGTTGAGGAGACAATAAGGTTGTCAGAAGGGAAATCATGGAGGAGACCTTGGCTTCATCCATTGTGCAGGCTTTTATATTTGGTTCTACCTAGATTGTGTTTCAAAGGTGGAGCTTGTTTACAGCTATGAACATTCTCTGATGTGTTTTTTGGACCTTCATTCCCAGAGCGAGAGCAGTGCCGAGGCTATAGAAATGCCGTGGATATTCTGAGCTGTCAGTGGCATTTCCCAGGTACTGTTCCCTTGGCGCTGCTCCTTGAAATGTGCAAAGGGATTATCATCTGTTTTGTGGCCTGTCCTAGCATTGTGAAAGGAAGCTGCTGCACCTGGCTCAGAGGATTTAGGATGTGGTGGGAGAAGACGGGCCAAATTTAGGTAACTGGTGTTACTATAGCCAAGGAGAACAGATTATTGGAAGTGGAGGTGTCTGGGATGGGAACGATGTTGCTGTAATTTCACAAATGCTCCAGGACCAGGGAAGACAACCAGAAGTACTGGGCTTTGTTTTAGGTTGCAGGTAAGAGAGGGAGGGATGGACTAGAGATTGACCTCATACAGCTGGTCAGTGTGTTGTTCATTCGTTCATTCATTCATTCATTCATTCATCCAACACGTATTTACTGAGTTACTATCATGTGTCAGTTACTCTGTTAGGTTTTGAGATACGATAGTGAAGAAAACAAATTCTCAGTCTTTAAGGAGTGTATAGTTCAGTCAGAGAGACTGATAAAGAAATAGGTAATTACAACATAGGAAATAAGTCATTTGATAGAGGAAGTGGGTCTCTGTGGGTGTAAACAGGAGGGTAAATTTAACTAAGCCCAGTGGTGGAGGTAGGAAATGGGAGACCCAGAGGGACTTCTTGAACGAAGTGATAGTGGAGATCAGCAGGGTGAGTAGAAATTTTCCAGAACCTTCCCAGGCAAAGATGGAAGGAAGAAAGAAAGTTTCAGGCAGAGGGAACACTCTGTACAAAATCCTTAAGATAAAGAGAATATTGTGTGTTCTTCAGCATGGCTGGAGCATGAACTCTGAGAAAGAGGGTTGATAGGAGATATGGCTGGAAAGAGAGGCAGGGCTCTGTCATTTAGACTTCGTTCTGTAGGCAATGGGGATTCATTGAAGGTGACGGCAGAGGAGTGGCTCCATCAGATTGTGTTCTAGAAAAGTCACTTAGGTGATTGTGTATAGGGTGGGTTTAACTGAGCATCAGCGTGGACAGTAAGCTCAAATTTTTCTATGTGGGACCAGTGTCACACATGGGACTATGTAGGTCACCAGATTCAACGGGGCAATGAGTGTTTTTTGTTTTTTTCCTCCTTTTTTATATGAGGCTAGGCAGATGATGCCATGCCTTCGTTCCATTAAGAGCAATGTGAAATCAGTGAAATCTCCTAAGATTCTGCAAGGCAGATTTTTCTTTGTATTATTTTAAATTACCTCAAGACCTGAAAGGGCCATTGCTGTAGAAAAGGGGTCTGGCCCATGTAACACCTGGGTGGAAATAACAGCTTATGGGAAAAAATGGAATTTGCGGAATTCTGGGGCAGGATGCTGGAAGTAGATGACCGCTAAAGGCCTTTCCAACTCACAGCCTTATAGCTCCTGGTCCTCTTTACCCTCTCCTCTTCCTGACCCCAACCTCATGAGGATGAAAGTGTACTCTAGAGACCTTTGATCAAATTCTGCCCACAACACTCTGTGGTCTGAAAGTTACAAAATTCTCTGAGAAGTGATAAGCTGTTTATCTTCCTTATTAGTCATTTAGTACCATTTATAATTTCCAAACAGCTACTGTTTATAGAGCCCTCTTGCTTTCCATTTCTGAGTGTTTTATCATTATTCCTTTTGATCTTGGAAATGTAATCTTTAGCAAACCACCAATTAACCATGAAATGTCACTACAGCAAAACATATCAGTATTCTCCATGGGATTTGTTGTACTTGGATTTGACCTTCATTGTTAATTCTTGAACTGTCTTCCTAGTTTTTGGCTTATTTGGATTCACATTTCTTTTTTTTGTTGATTACTTCAAAGCTTTTGTGTAGAAATTAAGCTGGTAAAATAACATAGAAGGCTTTTCCCCTATGATAGTCCCTTTCTTTTGATACCAATAATTTAAAATGTGCTTGGGCTGCCCTGGTGGCGCAGCGGTTGAGAGTCTGCCTGTCGATGCAGCCCTGTGAGCCTGCGCGTCCGGAGCCTGTGCTCCGCAACAGGAGAGGCCACAACAGTGAGAGGCCCGCGTACCGCAAAAAAAAAAAAAATGTGCTGTGATAGCATTAGAGGACTTAAAGTTTGAAGGTTTTAAGAATGACTTGGAGACTCAGGAGTAAAAAGGGACTAATACAAGTGAGTATGAATTATTATTTTGCTCAAAATGCTATTTAAAATAGATTAGAATTTAGGTTTATTGAAGAAAATGGTTATATTTGAGCTATTTGAAGTTCTAACAGTCAGATATTCTTTGAAAATCTATTTTAAAGTTCTAACTGGTGATAGAATAAAATTGCCACTTGATGGAATGTGGAATGTGAAGAGGTGAAAGAAAAGTCAGAGCGGAATGATGCTACAAAAAAAGAAACTTCCCATCCATGACCAGGCAGAGCAAATGGAAATCAGACGGGAAAGGAAATAGAAGAAGAGATGGTTTTGTAATTCATGGAGACTGCAGCTCTTTGAAAGTGCTAACCACCAAGGGGCAGGTGCAGAGCACTAAATGAGAGCTTCTCATAAAAGTCCATGCGGCAAAAATGGCAGGGGCACCAGGTGGGAAGTCTCTCCATTTTTGGTACACAGGCTGGAATTTCAAAGATATGAAGACACAGGTCTTTTTCTGAAAGGGGGGCACTGTGATGTTTTTTAGATAGAATTTCCAGAGCTAATGACATACTCAAGCTAAAGAAAATATATCTGTCCATCTAGGGACATTGAAAACAGTGGGAGTCATCAGAAAGAGAAAATATTTTGGTAACTGAGAGACCTGGGCTGGTGTCTGTTACTTCAGTAAATTACTTAATCCCTCTGAGTCCAGCTTCCTCATCTATAAACTGGTGATGTAATAATAGTATTGTTGTGGGCATTAAATGAGATCATGGACGTTGGGCCATTGGTACAGTACCTGGCACATAAGAACTGTTTAATAAATGGAAACCAGCACTCATTATTCAAATGATCAGAATAGTGCATCTCAGGCTCTTGTTGAGAGAGGTTTCATATTATCTATTCTAATTGCTAAGATCACTTGTGAAGCCCTCTGAATTTGCGTTTGCCACTTGCCTGCTATTGGCAATTTGTTCAATGTCCCTCCTATATTTCTTAGACCCTACCATTTTGTGCATGTGGCAAACTTTCAACTGCCATTATTTGGCATTTTCCAGCCCAGGAACTTCTGAAGCTGTTGAAGTCTGCTCTGCCTGTGTAGATGGCAGGGAGGAAGTGAGGGGAATTAATAGCTTCCCAGCAGCAGTCCTCAACCAAGGACTGATGGGAGTGGGTATCTCAATGCCCCAGCTCCCTGGCCCTTCAAGTTGGAAGCTTGTGTTTCCCAGAGTTTCTCTGTGGAATATCTCCACTTTTCCACACTATTACCTGGCTAATAACACAGTATTTAATGCTTGCCTTCTCTTCCCTATCTCACTTTCCTATTAGGGTTTCTTCTGTTTCTCATATTAACTATTTGAACTGGAATGTTTATTATTGGGTTTGATTCTGGGAGAACCCATAGGAAGTCATTTTCTTGAGAAAAAAAAGTTGTCAAGTTGCCTTGAAAAGATATTAAATAATAGAAAAACTTAAGTTTTCTTTCTGGTTGATTCATTTTTCTCTATGCACATTAATTGGCTACAGTATTGTTTAAATAATTATATAATATAGAAGTGATACAAAAAGCAAAAGGACACTGCTGATTTTAGAATATTTGTTTTCATGTTAAGCATCTAAGACACATCAGTTATGTGAAATGAAAACATGATGACCCAAAACCTATGGGATGCAACAAAAGCAGTTCTAAGAGGGAAGTTTATAGCAATACAATCCTACCTCAAGAAGCAGGAAAAATCTCAAATAAACAACCTAACCTTACACCTAAAGCAATTAGAGAAAGAAGAACAAAAAAGACCCAAAGTTAGCTAAAGGAAAGAAATCATTAAGATCAGATCAAAAATAAAGGAAACAATAACAAAGATCAATAAAAGTAAAAGCTGGTTCTTTGAGAAGAGAAACAAAATTTATAAACCATTAGCCAGACTCATCAAGAAAAAAAGGGAGAAGATGCACATCAACAGAATTAGAAATGAAGAAGGAGAAGTAACAACTGACACTGCAGAAATACAAAGGATCATGAGAGATTACTACAAGCAACTATATGCCAATAAAATGGACAACCTGGAAGAAATGGACAAATTCTTAGAAAAGCACAACCTCCTGAGACTGAACCAGGAAGGAATAGAAAATATAAACAGACCATTCACAAGCACTGAAATTGAAACTGTGACTAAAAATCCTCCAACAAACAAAAGTCCAGGACCAAAAATCCAGGATGGATTCACAGGCGAATTCTATCAAACATTTAGAGAAGAGCTAACACCTATCCTTCTCAAACTCTTCCAAAATATAGCAGAAGGAGCAACACTCCCAAACTCATTCTATGAGGCCACCATCACCCTGATACCAAAACCAGACAAAGATGTCACATTGATAGAAAACTACAGGCCAATATCACTGATGAACATAGATGCAAAAATCCTCAACAAAATACTAGCAAACAGAATCCAACAGCACATTAAAAGGATCATACACCACGATCAAGTGGGGTTTATCCCAGGA
>NC_041221.1:117046533-117047135 GCF_002837175.3 Physeter macrocephalus
GCCACAGCAATCAGAGAAGAAAAAGAAATAAAAGCAATCCAAATTGGAAAAGAAGAAGTAAAGCTGTCACTGTTTGCAGATGACATGATAGTATACATACAGAATCTTAAAGATGCTACCAGAAAACTACTAGAGCTAATCAATGAATTTGGTAAAGTAGCAGGATACAAAATTAATGCGTAGAAATCTCTTGCATTACTATACACTAATGATGAAATATCTGAAAGAGAAATTAAGGAAACACTCCCATTTACCATTGCAACAAAAAGAATAAAATACCTAGGAATAAACCAACCTAAGGAGACAGAAGACCTGTATGCAGAAAACTGTAAGACACAGATGAAAGAAATTAAAGATGATTCAAACAGATGGAGAGGTATACCATGTTCTTGGATTGGAAAAATCAACATTATGAAAATGACTCTACTACCCAAAGCAATCTACAGATTTAATGCAATTCCCATCAAACTACCAATGGCATTTTTCACAGAACTAGAACAAAAAATTTCACAATTTGTATGGAAACACAAAAGACCCTGAATAGCCAAAGCAATCTTGAGAAAGAAAAACGGAGCTGGAAGAATCAGGCTCCCTGACTTCAG